>NW_005054398.1:1064582-1220274 GCF_000277835.1 Geospiza fortis
TTTATATTAATTTGCATTTCACATTTAATATTACTTCTAATGTTAAAGTTTTCCTTATTAATTCTTACCTCAACCTTATGCTACCATCTTGATACAGTACAGATGCAATACAAGAGAGGTTTAAACTGACACTTTTAAACCACTAAGACAAATGCATTTGGATTTAAACAAAAAAAAATTTAAATATTTCTATAAGTTAAAATAGTTTATAAAGTTATAAGTTAAAAAAGTTTATAAAGTTATAAGTTAAAAGTTAGAAAAAATTTTTAGTTTAAAATTTTTCACATGTGCTTATTAAAGATCTGTGTTGAATTTAATTTCAACTTGGAGTTTTCCTATTAACTCAGTCTTCTGTTTTCTGCACCTTGAAAAGACAAAGTTGGCTCAGTGTTTGTCAGGGCAGACATGTAAAACACATTGGTATGATTAAGTCTACGTAGCTCATGATTCTTTTAACACAAATGAGCAAAATCCTAGGAGAACAATTTGGTGAAAGTCAAGGCAAGAGGCATCCGGTGAGCTCAGTTTCAGCAGAGCTCAGTCAGTTCAGCAGCACCTCAGGAGGACATTCCATGTGCAAGCCTCAATCAGGAATTTCTCTTTTTCCTACCTGCTGTCCCATAACAGTGCAGGCTATGAAATAAAGCTGTAGGACACGATTCTGCCCACAGAAAGGACAGAGTTTGTTCCTCTGGGAGCCCCCAGTAGCTGACAGGCAGTTTAGCTCAGCAGGTGAGCAGAAAACCCCTCTTTGTCAGTTCTGCCCATAAACCTGACCTTAGCAAGGTGAACGAATTCTGAATGGGAATGAATTCTGAACTGATTTTATTTAGGATAATCAATTTTTTCACACTGTGAAACCACTCTAGTTCTTTTGCTGCATGAAAAACTCGTCACGTGCTCTTCACAAAGCACATGGATCTATCCACCCTCTTTGGAAAGGGTTACAAGTGAGATTTCACAATAAATTTTCCTATGGAACAGGGGATCCCAGTCAGGAAGGGTGGCTCCACAGCCCATGGGGCTCTGAGGAGGAACTCTATTTCTGACAATACACAGAGCCAGAATCTATTACCCAACTTTAGTTATTGTCCACACACTAAGAGTTCCCTGTCCATGCACTTTGCCACCTGCTTTCAGAAGAAGCACACTGCTAATATACACTTGACTCCTAGAAATACCGAAGAATTTATACCAAAAGTTTGACAAATGAGTAGCCCTGTAATCTGCTAAACTGTCTGACCTCAGAAATATTCAGGAATATTGCTCAGGAATATCCTTCATGCTAAGGAATTCTCAGGTTTTGTGCCTGAAGTGGCTTTAGGACAGTTACCCCAAAAGTTAAGATTAGCAGACTAAATCAGTTTGTTGGGGAGGATATCAGGCCCCCAGGATTTGCTGTTCTGATATTGTAACTTCCTAAGAAAAGCAAAAGCAATTTTTGATCTGTGGTCCTAAAAAGAAAATTAATTATGGTCTGGATGAAGTTTAATGTGAAAATTAATTGATAATGCTTGCTGAGTAAGAGAAATATTCTAAATGTAGTTCTTATTCCTACTTTTAATGGTTTCTGTAACATTTCCATAGCTGTTTCTACAAGTGAGAACTGTATTATCTGTCATCACCTCAAGGCAATAAGTTCAGGCAGGGTATTAAAACCTAACATGGCTTTTTCAGGCTTCTTTGTCCTTCCTGGGGAAAAAAATCTGTGTTTATGTTAAAAAATATTTCTAATTGTAATTTTTTTTCACATGTGCTCATTAAAGATCTCTGTTGAACTTGAATTTCAACAGGCACTTGAATTTCAATAGCTAAGCCTGAAAAAACAACTTTGTACATGCAGTCAAACATTTTAAGTTTAGTTCTGTTTTCCTAACTTAATTATTTTTAAAAGTTATGGGTTTTTTAAAATTATTTAATTTTAATACCTCTTCACCATTTATGGCTCTTTCACTTATAATTTCACAGTATGATAGTACAGAAAAAAATAACTATGTCTTCCTAGAAACAGTAGCAGAGCTCACATAACATGAAAGTTGTTCTCTCATGTTCACAGGTCTGAACCAGATGCTTTTCACATTTAAATAACCTGCAAGGGTTTACAGGGGCCTCCAGATGGAAGACAAGTATATTACTATACAGGAAATTAAATCCAGTTCATTACAGGAAACAATCTTTTATTTCTATCAATATAAATTTGTACCTTCAGAAAGAAAAAGGAATGCAGGATGCCACCCAACTGTATTACTAAAATGATAGTCCCAGTGCTAAAATGGGCCTATTGCCTTTGTGCATCATCTCTGACTTTTCAATTTACCATCTTTATCAAAAACAAGCAAACTTGATCCTGCTAACTTTCATACTATATGTGCAATTAATCACCTTCTTCACTCTATGTCTTCCAGAGATTCTGCAGAGCAGAAACTGAATGACTTCCAGATCTTCTGTTTAGAACCTAAAGGCAAAGTCATCTGTTCTTCCCCAATTTTCTCTGCAAAAAGTGTGGGATTTCCTCCAGAGAAATGAATAAGACTGCATCTATATTACAAATTTGCATAAACCCCCTCAGTTCTACAGTTTTTTAGTACTCCTGGTAAATATTTCTGCATTCAGAGAGAAGCAGATCTACAGGTAGAACATCCTATAACCAGCCAGATTTTAGCTTAAAAAAGCTTCTTCAGGAGCAACTACTCCTTTTTTAAAGCTACTATCTTTTAGATCTTTAAATTGCCATGCAATATACCTATTTTGGGAATACATATTTTTACTTGCAACAGAGAATTAGATCTAGTAAAACACTGTTTCTACTGTAAAAATAAAACCCACAGAACATAATCGGCAGTGTGTCTGGTGATGCTTTTTCAGAGCATCACTTACTCATTATTTTGTGTGCAGGAAGACAGTTTGATGTTTAAGTGGGACTTGACTCAGCTTTCAGAAAAATAAGCTTACAAGTACTTCATCAAGTCTTTTTAGGGATTAGTTTGTTTCAAATATATCCTTATTTGCATTTCAAGTTACCTAAAAGAAACTGCTATCAGCGTTTCAAAATGGATAAATCCAGACTCTGGGTTGTGAATCAAGACATTTGATTGAGGGGAAGAAATATCCATATAATAAAAGAAAGACACAGTCACAACAACAACAGAGATTTGCTATGCTTCAAGTTACTCTGTTACACCATGGCCTGACTCCACTTGCCTACTGAAGGAGGTGAAAACAGGGAAATTTCCATGGGAAATTTAGGTTTTTTTCCTACAAAAACTAAATGGAAAGAGGTTCAGATCCACTGTGCAACTTCAGCAAGTTTTCTTTGCCTGTGTGCATTATCTGCAAGTCCTTAAATTGGTGATGGGAGCAGGGAACAAAATGATAACTCAGGGAATAAAATTATAGTGTCCAGAAAAGAAAAAGGAAGACAGCTGCTGCCTGTAGCATCCCCTTGCCCTGTCTTCCTTTCTGAGAGAATCTGGAAGCTTGAGGAGAAAAAGATCATACACAAAAGAACAAACTTCCTGTCATGTTTCCTACTCTGGCTTTTGCTGCTGGCTCTGTCCCCAGGAATCTGTGATGCTGTGCAAATTACACAAGGCAGAAAGTCTGTGCTTTCTGTTTATTTTTCATTTCATGGGGGTCCATCCTGAGTAATGTGATCTGCAGAATCTGAGCACTGTTAAACACTACAAGAGTTGTCCCTGCAGTTAAAAACAACAAAAGATGGGTAACTGAGGTTCTGAAAATGTCATCATCCAGTTAAGTGTGTACCAGACTTTTGTCTGCCCCAGATGTCCATTCCACAACTGAAAGGAATGCCTCCACCTTGTCTAATAGGGGTATTCCAAAAATGAATTTTTAACTGTGAATGATGAATTTCCTCATGGAAATCATTATTTCCATATCCAGTACAGTGTGAGTACTGCACAGTAAATAGGACATGAGCCTATGCAATAAGGATAAAATGCAATACTGAAAAACTGCTCATTTGTTGAGCTCTGAGTATCCTGCATAGTAAATGAAATGAGGTCCTGCAGAAAAGGCATGTAATTACAGAATTTAAAATCACCTTGGAAGTGCCTCCTTCATAAGGAGGCCAACCTGAGGTTGTCTGGGAACATCTTAATTTTGATATGTTCTAATTTGAACATTTACCTTCATGATATTGGAAAATTAACTTCACTGATTGATATGAAGTGCTTTGCACAGCTAAAAACTTGCAAGTTTCAGAATGTGGGTCCATTTCAGTGGTTAACACGCATGGCCTGATGCCACTCAATAACTGGGCTGAGTCCACTAAAACAGACTAAGTGGACTAAACTCACACCCACTGAGCACTCCCAGGGTGAGCATCTAAGAAGTGAAGACTCCATCTATTCAGCACTGCTGAAAAAAAAAGTTTAGTTTCAAAAGAATTTATCTAGAAAAAGGGAAGTAGATCTGGCAAGAGTTTGACATTGCTGAAGGCATGCACAGGTGGATGAAACTGCAGGCCAGGTCAAAGGAAAGAAGAGATTTATGTTGTGTGCAAAGAAAAGGGCAGAAGAAAAATAGCCACTCAGGCTGGGCTGCACTGAAGTGAGTGAAACAGCTGTTCATACAGGGAAGGAATGGTCAGGTAAGACAGGTTGGAAATAATAATCATAGGGCCATCTGCTGCCCTGGGACTTTGCACCCTCAAGGTATGAAACAAATTTTGTCTTCTAGGAGCTCAAGCAGTGTAGCTGTTACAAGCCTGTCAAGTAAACAATGCCTGAACAGGGCATTAAAGTTATCTGAGTTTCCTGCAAAAGTTGCTAAAGCAGTTTGACTTCAAGTCAAAACTAAACTGTGTCCTTTTAGCCAGGTTTCCTATTTTAACCAAATGCTCTGTGAACACAGAAGAAACACACTACATGAAGTGACACTGCCATTTCCTGCTTAGATGGAAGAATTAACAGCCATTTATTTTGTCACTTCCTAAGAAAGATATATTCCCATACTGATGCTAACTTTTCATTTTTACCAGGACTTTTTTCAATGATTTTAACAAAGAACTTTAAATAGCTGAAATCCCTGGTGCAGGTGTTTCCTTGACCTCTTACCACTTGGTTTCAGACTTTAGAAAGCCGCAGAAAAGCTATATTTTGAGATTAAAATATTTTCTGAATTAATTATTGCTTTCATCCAAATCATACAGTTTGCTACTGTCTTAAGAAGAAAAGGAATGTATCATTCCATCTCCAGAAGCTCTGGAAACTGTTTCTGAGATCACTGTCCATGACCACTTGACTGCTGAACATGTACTGCACTGCAGGAAAATCACAGGGGAGACTTCACAGCTGCAGTGAGACTCTGGATGGATTAACCTGGCCAACTGGTCCTCTGCAACAAGGCCTGTCCCAGGCTGGAGGTGACCCAGGTCTGTTTGAGTCCCCTCTCTTGCTTAAGGAGTGTGTGGAGCATCAGGAGGCTGCAAACCAGCTGAGATACCCACAACTCCCAGTACCACCGTTTCTCATACTCCAGCAGGAGAGGTGAAGAGCATACAGCATCACAGGGTCACTTAGAATCATAGCAGGACAGGATTGTTCAGATTGGAAAAGCCCCCTAAGGTCATAAAGTTCAATCTTTAACTCAGCACTGCTAAACCCACCACTAAACCATGTCCCAGAGCACCACATCTACATGGCTTTAAATAACTCCAGGGATGGTGATCCAGCACCTCCCTGGGCAGCCTGTTCCAATGCTCCCTTGTTGCCATCTTATTGTAAAAGCTCCATGCCTCCTGGGTGATTTCTCATGGGCAGCTCCTCACAGCACTGACTCCTCCTTCCTCACAGCAGAGCCACCAACTCCAACTCTTTTGTAGCACTCATCCTTATTGGACACAGCTGTTGAGGGCAGGCCTGTTCCTAATCTTTGGTGATTAGTACAGCTACAACTCCTCAGGGGTGAATTATCTTCTGCACTATTTTCTACATTCTATCCCCCCACACTCCACAACCCCTTCCCTGAACAAAGTGTTTATAATACCCAATCTAAACCTCCTCTGGGGCAACTTGAGGCCATTTCCTCTCATTCTGTCACTTGTTACCAGGGAGAAGAGACTGACCCCCACATCACCACACCCTCCTTTCAGTAGCTGTAGAGAGGGACAAGGTCCCCCAGCCTCCTTTGCTCCAGGCTAAACACCCCCAGCTCCCTCATCTGCTCCTTACCAGACTTGTGCTCCAGATCCTTCCCAGCTCTGCTGTCCTTCTCTGGAATTATTCCAGCCCCTCAGCTTGCAGAACTGGACACAGCACTTGAGGTGTGGCCTCAGCAGTGCCCAGCCCAGGGGATGGTCACTGTCCCTGTGCTGCTGGACACAGCATGGCTGCTCCAGGCCAGGTGCCATTGGCCTCCCTGGGCACACCTGGGCTTCTGTTTGCGTGCCATTGCTGTCATTACTGAAATGAGCCTGGTTCTGTACTCCTCAAAAAGTGCTGGAAGGGTATTTTACATGGTCCACAAGTGCTCAAGGTAGTTCAAGCACCAAATATCTTTGTATTGGCTCAGTGGACACCATATTTGTCAGCCTAAGAACACACTGCAACAGGCACAACCCTTCCCCAGCTCCCCTGCAAAGGAGACTTAGGGTGTGAGGCTGGAAGAGAACAGACTCCAGGATAAGAGTTTTTAAAAGAAATGTGGACAAACATGACCTTGCATTTGGGTTCCCTGCTGTTTGCAAGCATCTCTTAGAAAAGGCACTTTCAAAATTATGTAGCATCATGGCATATCAAGTGCAACTGGAAAGGAAAGATCATTTATTTAATTTAGTGTATTTATTCAAGTTGATCTGCTGGGATGGGAAGAAATGAAAGAAGGAAGTGGGAATGACCTTGTATTGATGAAGATCACAATCTACTGGGACTTTTATCTAAGGAAACCTGCAGCTGCCAAGTTTTGCCAATACTAATGGCTACCATTATGCTCATTTGTGAAAATAAGCCCAATCTTAGATAAATGAAAGTTGCTGGGGCAGAGAGATTCATGATGTAGTCCTAATACACCAAAGCTAAGATGAAATGTCATCCCAGTATCTCACTTAGCAACCACTGCTGAAATAGTGGGAGGCACAGCCCAGACACTGATTAAAAGGCAGATGTCAGATGGCTCAAAATAGCCAAATCCAACACACCAGCCCAGCCAGGCAATCAGTGCTGCTTCTGGGCTTTTTGTGGAGTCGGATTTTGTTTTGGCTTCTTTTGGCCAACACCACAGGACAGGAAACTCCCCCTCAGATCAGCTATTGCCACTCAGCTGGCTCAGACAGAGATAAAATATCCCAAGTCAGAAATAATCTGCAAATGACACAGCAGACAGGCCTTGGCTCTCTTAGAGTAACTGTGCAGCCTCATTGCCTGGGAAATCCAGTGCAACATTACCAGGAAAATTCCCTGTTTGGGATAGTCACACACAACCAGAGTTTATTATGAAGCCCAAAACACAGTGTATATAAATGTTTCAGCATTAACAAGGCAAACACATGGAAATCGTGTTCCTTCAGTAACATCAAATTTTGGACAGTCTTCAAGCTGGAGGCTAAGCCAAAGGCAAACACATTTGCTGTGGGCATTATTTAATACAGATTTTCAGCTTTTCTTAAAAACAGAGTCTAGCAGATGTTTAATTTATTGCAGCTGAAAACTTGGAATGGATATGGCAGAAAACAGCAAAGTAAAAACCAGAAAAGAATGACTGAAGTCACCAAGAGTATTTCTACCCAAGATTCTCAATCATGAAGCATAAAGTTTAGGTAAGCTTTTTCTCTTACTCATGCAATTTAATATACTGCATCACACAGTAAAGGCCTCTGGACAACCTACATGAAGAAACAACTGGTGAGATAAGAAAATGAAGGCTTTTAAACTCCTCATATATCCTGTATACTTCCACTTGTTAACAATTTTTTCAGGAGACAGACAAATGATAGCACTTCCTTAGAAAATTAAGATACTTGCAAGTTAAAAAACTGAAGCCACATAACATATTATTTTTTTTCCATTTTCCTCCATTTTTACACCACTGCTCCCTCACATTAAGGAATGACATTTAAGATTATTAAGCCAGTTTGAATCCAGGACAAATCAATGCTTTTAAGAACTGTTTTGCTCGGATTATTTCAAAATTTGGTCAAGTAAGGATTCAAGCTTCCTCAATTTTGATCTCTGATCATATTTTCATTTACTTTTAAAATATAAATACAGATTTATACAGAGAATTGTCAGTTTAACCAAGACCCCAGAACTCCAAGGAATACACTGCTAAATAGTAACAATATTCATGCATTACAGTGATTTTTAGGTCTATGTTCAGTCTGAGATCTTTTCCTAATAAAATATCCTACAGGTAGTTTAGCTGTGAAGAGATTCCTTTAAGAACCAGAGTATTTGAGGGACCTTGCATGTTAATGAATGTGACCAACATACACACAACCACATCACATGAATGTTTGACCTACAATGCAAAGTTGCATTTCAAGCAACTGTTGAAGTTTTACAGTAGAAACTCATTGTGCCACTGCTACCCTGCAGAATTTTAAAATTACCAAGCAAGAATTTTTATATAAAATATCATAAAATTAGTAATTCCATTTTTATACATATTTTTATATATAAAATTGGGGAAAAAATTCCTGCTAGGGACCTTCCCTGAAAGCAGCAATATTTCAGGACTTCTAAATATTATTTTCTTGGTTAATTCTCATTTATATCTTTTTATACCTGTTGATAGAACATGCAGTCCTTACTGAACTGGATTCCTTTGCCCAAGGAAGTAGGTTCACATACATCATCAAAGAAATGCCAGACAACATTGCACATTTGTCTTGCACACCAGTAACACCAAGAGAAACTCTGCATTTTGCATTTTTCTCTCCCTTTTGGGGACAGAGGACAGGAAGAAGGAGAAGCCTCGTGACACCTCAAAGCTGCACAAAGCAGCTTCCCCTTGTGCTCCATGTCCCTTTTGGAAAATGGAACATTTTCTAAAGCTACAAGGAGCACAAATGCAAGGACAGGTCTGTTCCTTCCCCTGACCTCTCTAGAGCCAAGTCTGAGTCCCTCATGCACATACAGAGAAACAGATTGGACTTTAGGCTCCAAACCAGGTGCAAAAGATGAGCTCATGGAATGAGCACTAAGACACCTGGAAAACTTTTTTTCAGCCTTCCTTGGTGTTTTCCCTGAATTTCTATCAGCAGTAACAGAGTGCATGCATGTATGTAACCAAGCTGCTGAAGCACTGTGTGCCTAGCTAAGGTTTCATCTTGGTGTTGCCTGATTTATTCATAGTTAGAGGTTAAATAGATTACCAGATCTGTGCTCAGGAATCTACTTGGTCTCACATTTTTAACACCACCAACACCTGGTAATCTTTATAAGGTTATTCTCATAACTATCCTCTCCAGCAAGCTTTGCATCACCTGATTTGCAGAGTATTGGCTGTGAAATAGTCAATAACTTCTGTGAAGGGATGGTTGTTGCTTGTTCTTGTTTCTCCTTGTCTCTGGTCACCAGGACAAACTCATTCCCTCTCCCTGTGGGGCGATCACTGACACTGGGGGTGGAATAAGATGGGGGGGACTGACAGAGCAGCTCTGCAATGGGTTCCTTTGGCAGCTACAGTAACAAAAATCAAGATTCATTTAGTAAAATAGCACTTACCAAAATCTTCCCTCTGGACATGGAGAACAGCTTGTGTCACTTTGCCTGCTTTGCCACCAGCATCTACACCACAGGCACCATCAGGACAGCTGAAAACAGCCCTTGTCAGCTGAACAGATACTTAGCATCTGACATATTAGTATAAAATAGCTATCAATAAAATAGCTTTTAAACAGAGAGAGTAGAAGGCTGCACTGTATCTTCAGCAGCCCTTTTTGGTGGGCATGTTGGCAAGCAGAAAAAGAGGAGAGGACAGCAGAGCAGAGGACTGATGACAGCAACTGTGGAGCCAGCTGAGTTGGATTTGCTGCTGATCATGAACAAAAGCTTCAGAGTTGCTTTTTCAGTAGAAAGCCAAACATGAATTATGGCTCAGATATGACCACAGTACAAGTCAGCAAGGCTGGAAGTCACTGGGATCAAACACTGCATAACACCTTCACTGCCTGCAGCAAGTCTGCATACTCACAAATCAAGCAGCTGGAATATGAGCTATGCCATAGATTACCACAGGTTCAAATGATAATATTTCCAAGTTATTCACCATATTGTCTTACCAGCCTAATTTATATTTCAAATATGTCTTTTGTTTAAATCAGAAACCAGACCTGTCCCTTGCCAGTTCCCACATCAGAGCATGCTAACCACTCCTATAAATCATCTTTGGCAAGTTTCCTACAACAAAAGGTATGCTGGACAGGCAGTTGGGTGTGCTATGGCCACAGCTGATTAATCTTCATCCTACTGTCACCTCGTGTTCCCCCACCCTGAAGCAGTGACATTATCTTTCAGCTTACCTTACAGAACAGTTAGGATACACTCAGCTTTGGTGCTCCTCAGCTTTGCCTTACAGTGCCTCTGAACTTATTGGAATTGTCAACACTATTGAATATGATATTTATGGCACATTTGAAGCTTAAGAAAAAAAAAACCAAAACAATTCATGGCAAGTTCTGCCTATTTTATTATTTACATTAATGCATATTCATTTCAATTTGTACAGGAATGCATCAATTTACAGGGGCAAAATTTGTATTTCTTCGCCACAAAAGGTATAGCATATTGCAAATTTTCACACTGCAAAATGCAGTATTTTTTGTGGGTAGAATCATTATGTTTTGGCTACCCTGGTGTGTCTGTATCTACTAAAAGACTTTTAGTTCACTGGCTAGATCCCTAATATCCAGATATATTTTTTAGTTCTGTTCTCCAGAATTAATTTTGGGGTTCTTGTACTATGTTTCCACTAGGAGAAAACAAGAGGTAATCTAGTGTTTCTCTGATATATGACATCACTTAGAACATACAATTCCTGTATTCCTAACCATGGCTGATTAGGAAAACACCCCATCAGATACCAGAGAGAACCTTTGTTCACAGACCAGACCATTTTAACTTGTCTTATTCAGGATATGCTTCAAGATCCAGCCATTTCAACTTGTCTTATTTAGGAAATACTTCAAGATCCAGCCATTTTAACTTGTCTTGCTTAGGACATGCTTCTAGACGGCACCTTCATATTCATGTTGAATAAGAAGACGAATATCCCCAGGAGAGATTCCACCTGGCTGCCTCCTGCTGCCCCCAGGCTGCCCATGTGGCTGTGCCAGTCCCACCGTCTGCAGGGCCAGGCTGTGCCCTGGACAAGAAAGCTGACCCAGGTGAAGAAGTACTTTTTTAACACTTCCTTGCTTTGTTCACAAGCACAGCTGATATATGGTCTCCTCAAGCTTGGTCTCATAAGCTCTTGGAGATTTATATCACACCCAAGATAGCTCAGCTACTTTAGAAGGCATAAAATCAGCAGGATGGTTTTTGTGGTAGTGTTGGAAACAAAAAAGTTTTAATAAAAGGCAAAATATCAAAACTCTTTACAGAGAAAAACTTAGCCAGGTGCAAGAGATTCTTGCTCCTGGTAAAACACCTCACAAAAGCAATTAGTTTCTTTGTTCTCTTCTTTTTCTAGTGCCTTTGCTCAGGCAGGACTTTGGACTCCTGTCCAATTGGCTGTCCTTAGGTTTGGGGTGAAGTCCCCCAGATCCTATGAGGTGTCTTTTTTGCTAATTGAGGAAAGAAACCTCTGGGCTTTTTTCCTTTTTAAGGAGACAAAGGACAGTTTTGTCACTCCATCATCAGGGGACACATTCCTACACATAGCTGCATGAACAGTGGTGACACCACAACTGAGCTCCATCAGCAGCAGGATGACTACTGAGGCAATCACAGTATTTACTCACATGGCACTGACTGGTACATGGGGAATTGCCAGGTATCTGCTATCAATTCCAACTGCAATGCCATGTTCTTGGTGTGTTTTAGTGTATCACTGCTCCTGACAATTGGCAAAATAGCTACTGGATCCCTGTAACACTGAGAAGGAAGCCATGTCCAAACTGGACAGCTGGAAGGAGATAAGAGGCAAAAACTATGAGCAAGAAGCAGAATTGTGCAGCAAAAGCAGCCTGTAATGAAAGATAACTCTTTATAATCAAATAAGGCACAAAGTCCTGCTGACCCAGCTCCTACTGAACCATTAATAACACCAAAGCTGCTGTGAATTCTGAAATTCAGGTTCAGGAAGGCTTCAATATAATGATGCAATCAGATTCCAACTCAAACATCATGCCTCACTTGGGTTCTTGCTCTTTATTGTGAAAACAGCGCTGGAAGTGCAGCATCAGATCTCGGATTTGGATCAGCTTATGGCAGCTCAAATGCTGGGGGGACAATATGGAGGAAAAAAGAAGTTCACATTTACTTCAACAACCTTCAAGGGCTCCAGCAGGACTGGGAGATGTTCAAGCCTAGTCAGCCATTTGAGCATATGGCTACACATCCCTTCATAATTAATGAGATCACTCTGAAAGCTGCATTGAAGCTATAACACTCCTTTTTCCTCCTATCAAAACCAAAGGACATTTTTCACATCCAGCTGTAAACATACTGGGTGGGAGCCCAACATGTCACAAATGGGGAACCTGGCATTTTAGTGCCTCCCCTACAGCAGTTTGGAGTTATTCAAAAATCAATAAAAATTCTGACCATGCTTCTCTCAGATGAAATATAGCAGAAAATTCAAAGGTTCTTTCTGCAACAGATTAAGCATCAGCTAACGCTGAAACCCTTTGTGAAATTTAAGTGGTGTATTTGCTTTATTGTGGCAGTGTCACTGCTCTGATATGCTTGGTGTGCATGTAGGACTTGCTGTCTTCATAAAAAGATATTGCCTTTTTCTTTCCTTTTTTTTTTAACCTGTCAGTGTATCTTGATCACCAGAAACAGAGCAATTATTCAAAAACAAAAGTGGTTTTAAAGTTCACCTCCATTTTGAGTAATGAAATCTCCAAACCAGTGCACTGTCCCCATTATACAAAATTCAGCTGCCATCACTGTAACAAATGTTCTCTCGAAATAAGGAAATTCTTGATAGGTTTTCCAAAGCTCATATTCCTACAAACCCAGTCACTACGTGCTCCTGTTTTCACAGATTTGATAGAAAATGAACCAAGATCAAATTGCTACAGTCTGCTAATTGAACTTCATGAAATAAACATGAACATTCACCAAAAACAAAGCAAACAAACCCGAATTTAATTCCTTAATCCCTCTAAATGGCACCTGATTGCTAGCTTTGCTCCTCAGGCTAGTGCAGGATCCAGCCTGGAAGATATTTTCTACAAACAGATTGTTCCATGTGGAACAATGTCTGCCTGAGACAGCTTCCACTCTTGCTGCCTATGTGCAACTGAAATGTGGACCTTCACAAAAATAACTGCTCAGCAGTTGTCTCTCTACAGTACTGAAATTTCAAATAAATATGACCAGAAGAAAAGATAACTTGGTTCTTTCTCAATGTTTCTGGATTTCCTTAAATGAGCCACTGCCAAGAATTGTGGTCTAACACAGAACACAGATAGAAAACAAGGTTCTTGTGTGGAGGAATTTAATACCAAACCATGGAAAATTTGTTTTTAAAGTAATTTTATCATCAGTATTCATTAACAGCATCAGCCCCTCCATAGGCTTGTTTTGAGCAACAAAGTTCTTGCAAGGTAGTTAAAATTTGGTATCAGAACTTCTCCTTAGAACTGCCAGTGCTGACTTCCTACTGAAAAGGAACACCATGAAAAACACCTTTCTTGGTGGTCAAGAGGAAAAATGCACACAATGTACAAAACTAGCTTCAGCCCAGAACAGAACTGAACCCAGACTGACTGTTCAGACCTTCCTGCACATAATATTCTGTTTGGATAAACAATGGCAACTGTCAGGTACCATCCATCATTTGCATTATGTTCAGAGCAAATCTTAAATCATTGTCTCTTTGGAAAGAAAGGCAATTGAGATAGATCAGGAACAGTCACAAGCAGAAAGCTCTGTAATTGAGGGCTTTAGATGAAAACTTTTCAACTTAAGCAGTGGCTGGGCAGGCCATGGAGTTTTACACATGATGATGGCTCACTAATGCACATTTATCTGTAGAAACTCTACACAGGAGAAATGCTGGGAGCTTCATTGTGAACTGGAAATAAGTCTGGGCAAAACTATGCATAATCACAGTAGAAGCCAGTTTTCTTATATGAAATAAATGGCTTAGAAAGTGAATTTCAGCACATTCAGTCAGCTTGAAGGTATAATAAACAGTGCTCATTGGTTTGGCACTGACAACAGTGAAGACAGAAACAAGTAAAACACATGTACCTAATTTCTGGGGTTTAAAAGTTTAAGGCTTTTTTTAAACCTTGTGAAAAATCTTTGGAGGAATTTACTTATTATCACAGAGCTATTATTTTAACTAACTCAATGTAGACTTCCAAATGCACAAAATAAAGAGTTCTGGTGTTAAATATAACCTAAAAACACTCCATGCTTTTATTTACTATGCTTCTAAAGTTCTTAAGAAAATTCTCCAGATAAGCATTATATCTTTTCTAAACAGAAAGAGCTAGCCATCTCCATTTCCTCTTTTAATTCTCAGACTGTTACAGAAATATCTCACAAAGAAGAAAACAAAGTTTAAGCAGTTTGCTGTCCCTACAGATGGCCAATTCAAATGCTCAAACACCCACACAGGAGAAATATAGCTCCAGCCTCTCTAGAATACTGGTGTCTTGAGGAGAATTCAGCATTGCCTCACGTTCTCCATTCCACAGTATCATGCAAAGTCTGATATACTCAGCAGACAATTTTTTTTTCCTAAGGCTTAATAGGAAAATGTAAGAGGAGCAGGTTGACTCTAAAACCCAGCTATGAAAAAAATCTAATTTCCTGTTCCAATAATACCTTTTTCACTTTTTCCTTCAGCATCCATTAGGACAAAACCACTAAGTCTTGAAGGTTTCATGATACAATCAAAGAAAGCAAAGTTTCAGCAGCATTTGGTTACCTGGAATGTGGAGGCTGCTGCTCTGATCCACGTGTCACTGCTCTTCATTGAGGGAAGAGGGACAGAAGTCTCTTGTTTTGATTTCACTTCTTAACTGAACCCAAGCAGCTCTTCTTCAAATCAATGTGTCAGCATACTTACCCTTTTAACTAATCTCCTTTCCCTCCCATTAACAAAATAGGAACACAATATTTCATTTATGAAAATTGAACAAGAACACTTTTCCTAAGTTTTTGCATACATTATTTGGAAGGCTAACAAGCCACTGTGTTTAATTTTTGTGCCATCCCTGAGAGGTTTGGCTCAAGAAATCCAATCAGCTTTGCAAAAGAATTCTTAAGTTTGAAACTTTTGCTTTTACTAGGATTGAAAAAACAACATTTCAAAAAACAACTATTCCAATTTTTGTGTGCTGCTCTAATAGGGAAGTAGATCTGATCAAGCAGTGAGTAGCAGGTTTGAATAGCAAAGAATCACTTTGTCTTTAAACCTATTTCTTTAAAAAAATCCAGTTTGACAAAATTCAGCTGTTAAGATTTCAGGGAATGTTTTTATTAAAATATTGAGCAGCAATTATTATTGTATTTTAAAGTGCCCCACAGGAATTTTAACTAATTGTTACAGAAGTGAGGAGGTGCATGAAGACATAGATATATTTGGCATGTTTTAGTTTATAAGCATCAGCCAAAATGAGCATGTGTAAAGGGATTAATATTTCTGATGTTTATAAAACATCAAAGGACCAACAAACATCTATCATTCCTTGTTACTGACATATGTGCTCTGTCGATGCACAGAATGACTTGAACAGAGATTTAACAGGAGTTAACAGTATCTACATTAATTACATTTGATTACTTGACAATTTTAAACATCAAATACCAGTCATTTACAAAAGCATTGCAATCCTGCTTGCCA
The DNA here is from genome assembly GCF_000277835.1 of Geospiza fortis. Classification (NCBI taxonomy): domain Eukaryota; kingdom Metazoa; phylum Chordata; class Aves; order Passeriformes; family Thraupidae; genus Geospiza; species Geospiza fortis. Next base: position 1,080,573 of record NW_005054398.1, read on the forward strand.
GATGGGAAGCCAGAGTGTTTAAGGGTGAGGCTTTAAAAAGCACATAAAAACTCTACTGTAAAAACTCTCCTCAAAGTCAATGTCAGCAACTGCACACCAACCCCAAAGTAGCACTGTCATCCCCAGCTCTGCCTTTCCCAGTGAAAAGCAAGTGCCTAAGTCAACCACCTGGGAAAGGAAACCTTAAATTATTGTGATCAGTGGCTACAGCATTGCTTATCAAGTGGCTAAGATACCTTCCATATGTCTTGTTGCAGAAGTCTGCTACTCTCACAGCTTTCCAATGTTCCAAGCTCAAAATGGTTTTTATGCTCCATAATACACTATTCTTGTCACAACTTCTTTGGAGGTCTCAGCCACCTCATCCTGTATGTCACTTAGCTTCTATAAGCTGACAGGAATGCAAAAGACATAAAACTCTCTTAATTTCATATTCTAACATCACCACTATATTCTTGGAATTAGTACTCACTAGCACAAGGCACCTTCATCACTCACACAAATCTTTTAGTGTTTACAAGTTTCAATACAGAAGTCATTTTCTCTATGATCCACTCTTCCAACATTTACTGTAACTTTATGAATGAAATGTGAGGCTATATTGTGCTTTCCCCTCCCCATTTTAGTCCAGAGTGAATGCTAAAAATGGAGTTTATAATTGTCTTAATTATAAGAGGTTTTTCCCAAGCCCTTATCACCTGTAACAGAGTAGGTCTGGTGGAACAGCTGAATAATAAATTATGCAGGCAATCACTTATGCTATGATCTCCACCTGGATGCTTAAAGAGAAGCATATTTTCTCAAGAAAAGCTGGTAATAAAAGCATTCACCTGTGTTGCAAGGACAATGCCATTCTTCTGTCCTGTATTGCTTTGTATCTCACAAACTGAATCTATTTCAGGTTCCACTGAAAATGCACAATAAGTCTCTTAACTGAACTGCTAGAAGTTCAGATCCACGCTGTGCTCTCCCACCATTTTCTTTGTATATTTATAAACATGAAATGTGAAGAGGTCTTTGTTCCCAAATCTCCTCAGAAAGCCAGTGGATAGCTGCCCTGCTCCCAAGTGCACAGGTATGCTCACACCTTGGACAGACTCCATCCTGCAAAGCTTTTACATCAATTTATCTTCACTAGCTACACTGGTGACTGCATCCTAAATCATGGCCTGTTTACTGCCCACTGGCATCTGTTTGACTAATGTCATTGCAAGGACTGGGAGCTTTAAGTGCCTGCTTGTTGCTCACCTGGCAGGGGCCTTTGAAAATGCCGCACTTGAGTATCTGCTGCTGCACTGATCAATAGCCTGCCTGCCAACAGCCCCCTGCTAGAATTTCCCACTCCTTCCCTTGCTTCCTGCCTCTGGTTTTGGGGCATTTTGTTGAGTCCACTCTGCCAGTGGGAGCATTATTGATGTGCCCCAGAAGTGGTCACAGAGCTCAGTACTGTATTTGTGGGTGCCCTGACAAAGGAGGGAATGATCAATCTGACTCCATGCTCTCAGAAGGCCAATTGATTATTTTATGATACTATATTATAATAAAGAATACTATACTAAACTATACTAAAGAATACAGAAAGGATACTTACAGAAGGCTAAAAAGATAATAATGAAAACTCGTGACTCTTTCCAGAACCTCGACACAGCTTGGCACTGATTGGCCAGTAAGTCAAAATAATTCACAAAAAATCCATGAAGCAATCATCTGTTGGTAAACAGAAAACCCATGAAGCAATCATCTGTTGGTAAACAATCTCCAAACACATTTCAGAGCAGCAAAAGACAGGAGAAGCAAATGAGATAATAATTGGGTTTTTTTTTGCTCTGAGGCTTCTCAGCTTCCCAGGAGAAGAATCCTGGGCAAAGGGATTTTTCCAGAAAATGTGACTGTGACACCTCAGCACACAGAAAAGAACAGAACCAATGAAGCCTCTGAACCTTGCATCAGACAACACTGGAACACCTCAAAACCAGACTATTTCAGCTTCCAGATGAAATTTTTTATTTCTTTTCTGGTACTCAATTCTTCACTGTCAACAAAAATGGAAACACTGTAAAAAGAAGTCACTTTTCAATAAAAACTTCATTCAAATGAAAGTCCCCATTTCAGCATGCAAGAGTTAAAAACATGTACTAATTCTTTAGCATTTCTAACTTTTACAATGAAACAGCAACATAAGTGCTAGAGGTAGAACATGTAACACACCTACAGAACAAGCCTGAAGAATTCCTCCATTGACTTTAATCTATAACAAAAACAAAGTGTTACCTCTATCTAAAGCAAAGTTTTAAAAAACATCTCACAAGTCAAATATAAATGTCTCTGCCATCTAGGTTATATTAAGGTTTTAAACTTTGTGAGTACAGATCACAGAGAGCAAGTACTGGAGTCAGAACATGAATCTCAAGTCTCTTGGCCTATTCAGGTTTCTCCACTTTTCATTCTCCATTTTTCCTTTGTTCTAAGCTCCCAAATCCTGCAAATGTCTCTAGATTAGTCAGGAATGAGCCACAGAAGTTATTAGAAAGAAATGAGAGGCCACCCAGAATTTGTTACTCAGGTTATTTCAAGTGTGTCAGTGCTACCCCAGCTGGCTCAATTTGTCTTTGCGCCAATGGAAGGCTTAATTTTTCCCCAAAAAAGGGCAGATATTAACACAGACACAATGTCCAGCAGAAATCCATTAATAAAAAGGCCAAACTGGGAACTAAAATACAATCTTTGCTACTTGCTGGCTAAGCTGGATACATTAGCTGGACCACAAAACCCCAAGGTATTTTCTCCTCCTGGCTAGGATGAGAGCAGCTGGGCAGAGTCTACAAAAGGAGTAGGGCAGCAATCTCATTCCAAGTGCCTCATTCCCTTTTTCCTGCTTTCTCCTCAGTTCTCAGCCCTGGCCTGCAAGCTCTAAATGCTCCAAGGTTAGGAAATTGTGAGTGATGGCAGGAGGATCTGAGCAGCCCTCAGAACCCAGCACAGAGAGCACTCTTTGCCTGATAATATCAGAAATAACCTGGTTTAGAATGTGCAACTCCCCTACAATCAAGACTGTCTTTTCTCCCATATGCTGTTCCAGGAATATTTTCTCTCACTAAATATTTTTTTTGCCTGTAAAAAATTCAGCCAAATTATGAAACATTTAGGTAGCCTTACTTTGCAAAGAATTGGGAAGAGATCTTCAGAAAGAAGGGACTGGAAAGGATTCTAAAACCAGACAAAGAAAGAGACTTGCAACAAACAATACAGACACAAAAAGGGCAAATGAGCTTATGCATCTCAAGTTCTTGCATGCTGCAAAGGAACATCCATGACACTGAGCCCTGGAAGCTCAGGGGTGTGAGAATGGCTCCTACAACTGAACCACACAAGCTGAGTGAGGACTCTTTATCAGCAGCTTGTTGTGGCAGTCTCTAAAGAAAGAAGCAGAAGTCATGACCAAAATATAGAATAATATTTCTAATTTTTAATTTTTGTTTTGTTTGCATTACTCTTAGATTTTTAATACTATTTGAAACATGTGCAGTATCTACTAAAAAGTACTAAGAAAAATTAGATTTTTATTAACTTTAGCTAAACAGCACAAAGTGCACAACCCTGTTAAAGAGTCCTCTGATGGCTTCTTGGGCTGCCTTAGGTCTCTCTGAATTTATCAGATGCAGAGAGGGAAAATAGGACATTGCCTGTTACACAGTCACCTACAGATCAATAATGCCATTAACAGATTGAACACATAAGTAAAAACCACACAGAAAAGCTTGTACACTAAAACATTCCCCACCAAAGAAATCTGCACCCATGGAAATCTGCACCAACTCAGATTATTTATTACACTGTGTACAAATAAGATATAACATGTGAATGAGCTTTGTAGTGTTTTTTCAACACTTGTAAAACTCCAGATTTGGATCTACAGCTTGAAAAGCTCCTGACAGGCTCTGATTTACTGCTCCATGCTCTGCATTGACCACATCAAGCAGGTGATTTTAAAACCCAGGCAGGAGGAGGGGGCAGGAAAGATGCAAGACAACAGCAGTAAAATGCAAAGGTCCATTCCCCCACCTTGTGGGTATCTGCTGGAACAACAATTTACAGCAGCATCCCTTCATTTGCAACCCTGCCACACTCATCTGTGCCACTCCACACAGATTTCTGCTGTGCTACAATGAGTGTGCAACTGTAAAATATCTTTATGATCAAATCCAAGTTGTTTTAAATAACATGCTGTTTTATTTTTTAAATTTCACAGCAGCTCAGAGAATGATGTTTCTCAGCATCAGTTACTCAAGGTTAGTGCACCCTGTTAAAGTGTGGAGAAGGTCCTAAAGAGTTAGCTGTTCAACTGTTCAAAGTTTCTCATTATACTAAACCTGCTTTTTATTTTTATTTTATTATATCCCTTTGTGCTGCTTTTACTGACAATTAACCTGCAACAATTCTATGGGATCAGTTGCAGAAATCTTTTTGGTTCCTTATGAGCACCTTAGTGTAATGTCATAGATCTTGAGAAGTCAACAGCAAATTTCTTTCCAGCAGGGAAAGGGAAAGCACAGCCAGAGGTGAAGATGACAAACACAAGAGGAAGCTTTATAAGCACAACCCAGCCCTCATACATCAACTAAACCAAGGGCAGATTCAGGGCCACATTTATCAGTGCAGAGACCAGACCTGTACAGCTCAGTGATTTAGCTATAAAGCCTTTATTCTATGTGAGAGGAATGCATGTCACACCTGGTGGGGAGATGGTTCAAATCCCTGGAAACTCACTCCATTATTTAGTGCACAAACTGCTTCCCTACTTTTCAAGCCTTTTGTTTTGGACAAGTGTTTTGCAGACTTGGACATCTTTACTGTGCCTCTGATAAACAGCAGAGTGTAAAAACAATGTGGACACACACAAGACCAGCACTAGAATTTGAGTGTTGTCATTTTAGCAATAAAGTGCATTTTCAGTGCTCTATCTGCTGACTCCAGTAAAGTACCTGGGAATGGCTCTACCTCTCTGAATGAAATCCAATCCAATTCTTTTCCTTGTTAGATCTAACAAAGTTACTGTTTTCAATACTGCTGTTGGTCTTCCCAACTAGCTATTTTCCCAATTAAAAGGAATTTGTGTCAGGATACCAAATCAGCTTTTTAATAATTTGGTTTTACCTCAGAAGGCCCCAGCCATTTCATGGATTTATCATTATCCTGCTTCCACCTTCCTCCACTCCCCACCTACCATGTCAGTATTATGGGATTCCTCCCACCCCCCTTGTTCCCCTGGCCTCTATGCCATCTAAAGATCAGGAAAAACAATTAACCATCTCATTTTATAATAAATAATACAAAATGTTGTCAACCTAGAGGTTTACTTGTTGACTTACAGGAAGGGTGAAGCTACAGTGAACTGAATCAAGTTTTAAACCCACATGTTCCTTTCAACAGGTCATTTCTTTTCCTTTTAGGAGTTACTTCTGCTTTTATGTTTCAGCTTTTCTCCCTCAGACAACTGAGGTAACCAGAGTAAGCTACCACCTCAGTTGATGATAAATATCTAGAAAAATCCAAAACAGAAGAAAATTGCAGGACAGAGATAATAAATATTAAGATCTGGAGATCTGTGTATTTGCCTCATGTTACTTAGTGATTGTGCAAATAAGATCCATAATCCAGGGGGTGGAATTGCACTAGGATCATTAGTAAACTAAACAAATATTCACATACCTGGAACAAATTTTAATTAGACATCTATTTCTGAAACAACTTTCCCCCCCACTCTGATCTGTCCTTCTCCTGCTGTGAGGCATCACAGGTTTACTGGGAACTGCCCCTTCCCTCCAAAGAATACCTTTGTCCAGGAAATCTTAATACACAAGCTTAACAGCTTCTAAACAAAGCTGAATAAAAAAGCTTTGATTTTTCCAATGAAATTCAAGCTGTATGTGTTGATTCTCAAATCCCTCCACTTGTTTCATATGATAAAACTTCTCTGGTCAGTCCACTGGGGCATCTATTCCAAATCAAGTCTTCATACTCAGGTTTGATGAAATATGACTTTATAAACTGTTGAAAGAATTATTTTTTCAAACAGATGTTAGCTAGTTTCAAAAGGTTTCACAAGCCAGTTTACACTTTTAAAACTAAATCTTTTAAGTTTTATTTTTAAATCTTCTGAGTGACCCAAGGTACCCTTATATAAATAATCTTTGTTGCCAAGCACAGCCCAAGATTAGGATACACCTACTGTAATCTCTGTGTTGTTACACTACAACAAAAGCTTATTTATTGCCAGCTATGAAATAAGAACATTGGTACTTGATTGTTAAGGTGAATTACTTATCCCCTTCCTTCAACTTTACAATTTATCCCCTTCAAAACTATTTCTTCTCTTACTAGTAAACTACTCCCTATTCTGTGCCTATAAAAAAACCAAACAATCTTCCAGGCTCTGCAAACTTTGAGAAAACGGTTAAATGTGATGGTGAGAGGTATGAGTTCTTTTGATGCATATACTTTATCACTGGAAACACAAATGGGTAATTTTAGGTAATTTTCCAAATTCTCCTGGGTAATTTTCTTTGGTGTTGGGGGGAGAGGGAGTATTTTAGATTTCCTGTAGTGACAGAATCCCAGATCAGCAGGGCTTTGAAGGCATCTCCTGAGACTGCACAGTCCAGACACAGAGAGTGCTGCCCAGGACCACGTGGACTCAGGCTGCAAACATCTGCAAAGATATCCCACAGTCTGAGGGGTTTTGAGAATGGTGTGATGCTATTTGCTTCTTTAAAATTCCACATAAGTACTTGTAAGTGGTTGGTTTATTGTTAATTCTCTAGAATTACAATACAGAATTGTAGAGAATACAATACAGAAATGTAGAGAATGAGTGGCAGTACTCAATGACCATAGGGTCACTTTGAGAGGAAAAAGTCTGAATACAATACAGAAATGTAGAGAATTACTGGCAGTACTCAATGAATATAGGGTCACTTTGAGAGGAAAAAGTCTAAATAAAATCCATTAAAAATTATCACTGAAAGAGAGCCTAAAATCCCCTTGAACAGCTAACAGCAAAATGGACCAAACTCATGTAAGAAATTTGTAAAGAAGCTGACTGCATTTTTAAAATACAACATTTCAGCAGGTGAATATTTACTTGTCTCCAGATTGGGCAGAAACTCAAGGAAAATTACCAAAGTAAAATGCTCCTTAAAGCTCATGGTTAAGTGGCATTGGTAGCACTATTCTGGGAAGAAGCACACACAGCCATTATCTACTCCTAAAGTTCTCACATCATTCTCTCTTTTTGTAAAGAATTAAGTAGCTCTAAAAATGTAAGCACAAGCATATTAATGTGTTTTCCAATGAAACAGCTTGACTGTATTATCATTTTTCTGCTACTGTCTTTTTAAAATGGTTACTGGGTCACAGACCTACACTGAGGAAGGCTGTACTGCTCCTTACCTGACAACTGAGGGGACAGGGCACAGGGGACAACTGAGCATGCCAGGGCACAGAGGGCTTGGCACAAAGGACTGAGCAGGTTTCACAAGGGTTTCAGGAGGCTACAGCTGGAGCAACAGACTGAGAAACAGTCACAAGGACTCAACATTCACCCACACCTCGTGAAAAAAACCACTTTTGAAGAGTTGGAGAAACCTACGATGAGTCAGAAAGCAAGGGAGTAACAGAAACAAAGCAAGGACCCAGGCCTGACCTAAATGCTTGGAGTTGTAATTCACACTAATTTTACTGTCTTAATATTCATTTTAAAATTGCCTTTGAGACAGCAAAAAGTTTCTGGGCACTCACTGGCAGGAATAGGTAGGAAGATGTCAACAGCTTGGCAACCTGGTGTGCTCAGTAATACTGAAAAACTCCACAGCTTCACAGAGGCATAAAATCTTTAAGGTATGGAAAAACATTCTGTTGCCAGATACTTAAAAAATAAAGCACAAACTGAACAACAACAACAAAACAAACCAAAAAAACTCCCCATAACAACACCAAAATCTTTGAAAACTCTTTTCACTTGCACCACAGCACCTGGTTAAAAACCTCCCCACAACAACACCAAAATCTTTGAAAACACTTTTCACTTGCACCACAGCACCTGGTTGAAATTCATCACTCAAGACTGTCTGAAACATATTGTTACCTCTTACCTCAATAGATCATACAAAAATAATTTAATTCTGCACTTGTTCTTCTGCTGGGCACACATAAGAGATTAGACAAGAGCCTCTCCTTGTCCCTTAACTTCCTCAGCCAGCACTTCAAGAACATGCACCAGCTTAAGGAAAAGAACTGGCAGGGAACAGGAAAAGAAAGTTCCCAAAGTCAGAGAGCAAAGCTCAGGTAGAGTGAACAGCAGCTGCAGAGGATACAGTTATGCCAAAGGCCACTTTAAAAACAAAGCACAGCCAGAAGGAGACATGGTAAAGTGGAATGGAACACTAGAGGCAAGCCCAGGACAAGCACTGGAAATCTATTCCTCCCAAATATCCATCTTCATTTAAGCAAGAAATGGAATTCCTCTCTCATCTCCTCTTGGTCCAAGTGGTAAAGAAGGTCATTCATCACTCCAGCTGGAGGTCATCTACCAGCTCAAATTCAGCTAGCAACCCACACTGCAAAGATGTGCAGTTCGAAACAAAACCTACTGCTCCTTCAGACTATTTTAAATAGAATTTTCTTCATTGAACCTAATTGCATACAAAGCGAGCAAATGAAATATCTCCTGTTTACAGTTCAAGCCAGAAAGTTTATCAAAACCACAAGGAAGTATATAAGGGAATCAAGGAGAAGACTGGAGTCAGAAAGGTGTCTTCAGAACTGTTTTAAGCTCCAATTCACCTAAAAGCAGGCACATGGTGCTGTCTGAGCATGCACCAAGTAGACTGAAGTGACACCTATTTTCAAGTATGCATTAAGAGGCAGTACTCACACACCTGTCCCTAAATGTCAGAACACAAGATGCAGCAACTGCTGAGCTGTAGAAAGCTCTTTTGCAGTGCCTTTGTACTCTGATGGTTTTCTTACTGTGTCAATGACACGAGGCACACTAATGCACATGAGAAGAAACAGAACTTTAAATCATAGCACAAATACTTGCATATAAAAATTTATTGTGTTTTTTTTAAAAATATGAACATGATATACATACAAGCTGGACAGCTATTTTATTTATTGTTGAGCAGAGCTTTCTAGAAAACAGGTGATAGCAAGAATTAAAGCTGTACCACATTTTTTCCCTTGTAGCAAAGTGGATTAATAGCCATGTGCATACAACAACAATCAAATCATGTGTGCAATGCTCTCTACAAGTTCTGTGTTTGGCAGCATACAAATATCTTAAACTTTCTAACTGTGGTGAGCTCATAGGTACAGGTAAAGAGTGCATTTATACAATGCACCAACCCTTAAGTGTAGAGTTTAAAATTCCAGGCCTGGTGCACTGTATGGATCTGTAGAAAAATACTGTCATTTTAGTTCATCAAGTTTGTATCTACAGGTGTTATCTAGCACAAAAGAGAAGTAAGAAATAGAAAATATTGTTTCCAAGAAAAGGAAACTGGGAAGGTCAAATTTTCACAAGTTTTTGCAAGGACACTGATTTTCTGATCTGAGAGCCAAAGGCTGACAGCAACAGCTCCCAGTCCACTGATCACTGAACTCAAATCTGAAATCTGTTTGCTCCTCTAGTCCTGACTCAGTTACCTATGGATGGGCCTCCTGCTAAGAATGGAACTTGTCTCAAGGAAGATCATGGGGTTATTCATGCCAGGCATACAATTGGTGTTTAACTGTTGTGTTAAACTGAATGCTGACAGCCTTCAGGAGGAGAAACTGCAACAAAAACATTGCATCAGAGGTGAGTTTCAACTCAGTGAGATGGCATTCTTCCAGTGGAGTAACTGTACACCGAAATATGGAGAGCTCATTTCTTAGATTTGAGGTTTTGACATACAATGCTAAACCCAGTGTGCTGTTCCTCCTGGAGAATTCTTTAGGCTACAGTGACACAACCAAAACCATAAACAGGCACATGACAGGCGAATAATATTTTCCATTTTTAAAGTGCAGATTTTCATTTACAATGTGACAACATTTCAAAGTAAACATTTCCAGACAACAATAGCCTATTTCTTTCATATATAGAAATTATTACATTGCTTCAATGCAGTATTTTCTAATACTAAAATTCAGAGATGAAATTATATTAGCTAAATTGTGTAGAGTCATTTAAGGAGAATTGTCTACAATAGAGTTCTTAATTTGTTTCAATCACTAACAGAAGTGCTTCATCTGAAAAAACACCACAACCACTACCACTGGTCTGTAAACCATAACCTTAGAGTGCAAATAAGATAACCACGTCATTTTAGAATCTCTGACAGTAAAAGGGCAGAAAATAAAATTTCAGAGCAGGAAAACATTTTATCAAAAAATGCAATTTTTAAACTGAAATGCATGTTTTAGAAACCCATTCCTTCCAAATTATGCATAACTTCTAAAACTGAAGTGTTAACGGCTGCTAACTTTGAAAGAAGACCTCAGATATTTTATTTTTACTTTTTGCCCAATGTTTCCATGTTGCTCCTAATCAATTTTAGGGAGAAAACTGCATACCAAGTGTCAAACCCAATAAATCCTGGCTATCAAGACAGCATTTAAGGTTTCCTCCACTGCAAGGATGCTCTCTTTACCAGCTTCTCCTGTTTTCGTGTTGCCAGGGCTTCCTGAATGGCACCACAAACCCTCTGCAAAACAACACAGTGAGAGCAAACAACAATGAAAGCAGGTAGCATTTTTCTTCTATAAGATGCTACTAAAACCTAATTCAACAAAGATGCAAACCCACACACACATAGGCTGGTCTAATTTAGGTACTTAGCTCCTGATTCATATGCACAATATTCAAGTGACAAACAGAAATCCACAAAAAGTAAATGGGCAGTGTTGCAGGTGAGAGCAGAAAAATAAACTTTTAATGTATAGATACCAGCATAAACATTAGCAAAGCAAAATGCAGTTAGGAAATAATCCCAAAAAAGGTAATTAAACACAAGGAAGTCTCCTTCCAGTATGACCTGTGTATTCTGTGCTCCAGCTTTGGCCATGCCACTAAGACACAGAGAAACTAAAAGGATTTCAATTCTTTAATGCCAAGTGTGATTTGGATGACATGCTGGAAGAGAAAGCTGAAGGAACATTTTTCGACAAGACACAGTGTAGAACTAAGATAGACTCTTCCAGTATATAAAGTGCCTCAAAATTATAGCAATTTTTTTCCTTCCCAGTCTAACCCATTATTTTAGGAGGCTCAATCAATTTAATAGCAGCAATTTGGCCCTGGTTCTGATTCCATCTGCTGACTTGCCATTTACTGCAGCTACAATTTCAAGCATGCTCCAAGATACTGTGGGCCTAATTGATTTCACATTTGGTATCAGAACTCCTCCTCTCTCATCACCTGGTACAACACCACAGTCACACACACGGCTTCCTAGGTAAATTTTTCTATTCTTGAAGTACCCTGGAATTTCCCCAAATTGATGGATCACCTTAGGTAAGTTAACTACAAGACCCAACCATCCACAGAACAAAGGCTCCCTGGCACTAACAGGAACAAACATTTAGAGATAAATGGTAGGAAAAACATGTGTGGAGACAGAGGAGGGAGAAATCTAAATAAGTCTGTGCATACAAGGTCCACTCGTACTGGCTTAGGTGATCTTGAAATAATGAGGAGGTATGTGGAATCCTACAGACTATAGGGAATTTAATACAACCTAGTACTTCAGATATTGGAATTATTTTCCTTTAATGAGCTTTAACATACAAACCCTAAGACTATGTAGCTTCAACATTAAATTATTTATTGCATAAAATGTCTTGAATGCTTTGGACTATCTGGTCTCATCATACTCTTGGAAAAACACACATTTTTCAACACAAAATTATGGTAAATGGTCTTCAGGCACAGCAGTCTATTCTCTAACAAGTCTCTGGACATTACCATCTTTTTACATGCTGAGTTTCAACAACAGTTAACAATATAATAAGAAAAGAAGATTAAATTAAAAAAAAAAAAGAATATACCCTTGCTGTAGCTTCATCCCAAAGCTGAACAGTCTTTACACATTCATGACCTGTACTGTCCTTTCTTTGGAACATCTTTTGTTCCTCCTGCAGAGGGGAACAAAAATGTGCTTCAGATGACTCACAAAACAAGAGTGCAGAATCTCACACATAAATGGCTTGAATGCCAACTTCAGGTGAGATTTCAACATGGTCTCTGTCCAACCCAGCTGTAATACTTTCAAGAAACTTTCAGTAAATCCTGTCACACAGTCTCTTAGTTAGCAGTTAGAACCATAAATAAGCTAAAAGCATGTATGGACCTTCAGTGAATATTAAATAGAAGAAAATTTACATGCTATTCTTACCCAAACCGTAATTTTTAAAATATTTGCTTCATAGGAGGGATAACGTGTGAATTCTTCAAATAAGTAATCCCACTCTGTTGTTAAATGGCCTAAGATTTCCACTTCTTTCACATATATCACTCTCCTGTTCAAGAAAAAAAAAAGTTCACACTCAATTCCTCTCTGGGACTAGAACTTTGCTAGAAAAAATAAACAAAATGAAAGCATTTGTTTAAGAAGGCATTTTCTGTGCAGATTACAAGCACCCACTCAGCCACAGTGCACCCATATCTCCTTAATGCATTTCGAGACAATCACTTGGTCTTTAAGAGCCACAGATGATCCAAGACATCACACACCATGAGCAGGCCAAGGACTGGGCTAAGGAGAGAATTGCACCTTTAGCTAAGGCTGCAAACAACTAAATTGCCCAATTATCATTCATGGCCTTGAAATCTTGTCCATCTGCAGCCTGAATTCTGAGCTGGGCTGGTCATTATCAAAAAAACCACACTGGGAAACCTCCATGGTCTTATTATGGATGAGCCTCTCTCATACATTCAGGCAAGGTGCAAACTGGTGACCTGTGGGATGTGGAGATCATAATCCTTTTCATTATCTAAGCATATTTAGAAAGCTTTGAGTCCTCAAACTCAGGACTGCCAACTTGTCAGATGAGTTAAATAATAATTTGCATACTGGTACAAAGACCTAAGACTTCATTTAGAATATTCTTTAATTAACAATATGATAAACATGTATTATCAAACTGTTAGTTTGACTGCAAACACTTATAACAAGCTAATTTGAAAAATCAAAAATGAAGAGGGAAAAAAAGACTATTACCCCCCACTATGATGAAAGGATCACTGATCTCAGAGTAAACCATCTTCCCAAATTAGTATCCAACTCTGACATCACAACTACATCACATTTTCCATTAAGGTACAAAATAAAATAGTAAAAAAACAAAAGAAGAAAATAGAGAAGGAAAATAGATAGGCAGAGAAGAGCAATCAATTTAGACTTAGCCAGATGTCTAATCCCCAAGCTGAAATCATGTCAAGCCCTTAGAAAGCATTCAAAATTCAATACCTGTTGGTAACAAGAAGATTTGCTCTTCTGCCTCTTGGAATTGCACAGTGGTATCGATAAACCTCTTTTTCCAACTTCCTGATGTGCAACTTCTGAAACAGAAACAGAAAATAATTCTGGGGCTGAACAGAAACAAACAAAAAACCCAGACCAAAACAAAAAAAAAAATAAAAAAAACCCAAAACACAAACCACTAAACACCAAAAACCACAAATTGGTGTCTTGAATTGAAAAGCCTTCTGAAAAGTTACCTCATGGTTAGTTCTTTAAAGAGAGGTTCTCACAGTGCTCTCAGTCCTGAAGCTGAGTCACTGAGAAGTCTGATCCATTCCACTCAAAGGTAGAACACTGACACTGCTGTATCAGACTATTTCTTCAGCTTTGATTTCCTTTCTGTGCTAGTAATGTTTAATAATGTTCATTCTGCTACAGCCCATGCTGCAGGCTTCATTCAAGAGTGAAACCCTGCAAAGGTCATGCATTTTTATAAGGCACATGACTCAGACCCTCAGAAACAAACTCCCAAGATACAAATGCTCAATGCACCTCAAAAACAGGTTTCTGAACTGAGCAGATATGACCATTGAATACCCAAAATACAAAGGTGTGTGAAAGTGCAGATTAAATCACTCATCACGTTTTAAATAGACACCCACAACTCAAGTGACAACCTGCAAACACAGAAGAAGTTTTGAGATAAAGTACTGAAGTGCTCTTTGGATTTTTTTTTGGTAATTACTCATTGAGGTTTTTTTTCAGATTTCCCATTCTGTACATACTCTTTGACTAAAGTAAAATGTTTCCTAGAGCATGTCACCAGGATTACAATATTCCATCAACAACACAGACAGCACAGAACACAGGCTCACAGTCACCCCCACACCAAGCTCTCAATAACACTGGATTAAAGACAGCAAGACTCACAGAGTGATACCTGAACATGTTTGTGGGAAAGGAATACACATCAAAACATCATGCAGAAAAAGATAAAACTATGAAATTAATAACATGCTACCAGTGGGAACCTAGCCTCAAAGTGGGTATGAGAATAAATCTGTATCAACTACTGGTTTTCCTAACATGCAATAAGTATTTTTCCTAAAAACACTTATAAATAGTGTTTAATTAGAAAAAAATGGCAAGACAATTACATAAGTATAAAGTCAATATATATTGACTTTAGTCAATACCTTTCAAGGTATTGACTAAATTCAATAGTACCCTCCAGGTCAATACAGGCACCTTATTTATGATATAATCTGTTTTAAGGGAAAATGGGCAGCTCCTGTGTAGAAACATGGGGAAACATAAGGAAGAACGCCTGGATGCAGAATGCAAATACTTCAGATCAACTTTTAGCAAATGGGTGCCCCAAAATTGGTTTGATGTTCTTCAGAGCAAAGTAGGATGACTTTCAGTTCATTTTACAGCTGTTACTGTGGAATTCAGCCTCTACAACAGCAAATTCCTCAAGGTCTCATTCCTCAAGTTTCTGACAAACTAGTAACAATAACCTAAAGAGGGAAGACTAAGAATGCAGTAGGTTTTTAGTTACTTCTTGTAAATGGCCATTTCTTTTTTATTTCCTTAGATGGACCCAAAAACCAATGAGATGACAATAGAGGCTGCACTTGACTCCACATTTGTCTGTCTGTGACTAACAGGTTTCATTCTATGCAGTTTCAGTAACCAAAATTGAAAGATCAGCTTACATAAGAATCAATTAAAAGAACGTTTGAATTTTTCTTATTTGCATTTTATTTTCATATATTCAAAAGTTCAACAAATATCTTAAAGCATCATCATACATCACAACTGACTCCAAAAATTCCTTTAATCTCAAAAGTGGATGAATATTCAAGAGCTGAAATCAACAGCATAGTGTTTTCCTAGACTTGATCACTAGTGATGTTGTGTTTTGAAACACATTTTAATCCAGCATTTTTCAGTAAGCAAAACCATATGGTCAACCAACATCTTCTATAAAAAATATCCCTTTCTGACCATCTTAAAAAGTTCTGAAACTGTACAACATACATGAAAGGAAAAAAGATGCCAGAAAAACTGCTTATCTCAAAGCCTCTTCAAAACATTAGAAGAAACATGGCAGCATATGACTAAAATGAAAATATGAACTCACATTTTATACCTGAACCTTAGCTGTTTCAAAAAGAAGTAAAAAATTGAAGAAATAGAAAACCCACCACTATGTGAGGACTGTAATTCAAAGGCTGCAATCCATATTCTGAATCCTTTTGTTGAATACGAAGAAATTAGACATGCCACATATTTAAACAGATTTATTCATAAGCATATTTCTCTATTCAAACTCAAAGCTTTGGAGAGAAAGCCTGTTTCTCATAACTTCAGAAACAATCCCAATAGTATTTTTAGATTTTACATGCAATATGTTACCAAAGCAAGAGCTCCCACTGAGGCCTGTGCCTAAAAGATGCAGTATTTGTGAGCTAGTCTCAATACACCTGATAGACGCCAGCACAATGGCGGTGGTGTTATGTAAAAGGGAGGTTGCACTTGATGTAAATTACTCCATGATCTGCACACTCTTAAAATTTAGACATCTTAATCAAAAGCTGTTATTTTTATGAGCATACTACAGCACTTTGAAGAAGTTAACTCATTCTTATTTTACATGGAAATGAAAGAACCAATGCAGATTTACACAGCAGAACAGTGAGTCAAGCAGAAATAGAATCTGCAGTTTCCAGCATAGTCTATGCTCTGCCACACAACACTGTCTCACCACCCTGCCTCAATTATTCATGAGGTGTTCTGCATTCTTTATAAAGCTCCATGCTTTAACTGGGATGTGAAACAAAGTAATGCCACAGGCATTGAATAATGCATGAGTGACATCATGGCAGCCCTGAGGAGCTGGGCCAGCACAGCCCTGCCAGCACAGGCACAGCCCCACCGCACCAAAGGCTCCCAGCACCTGCTCCTGCAAAACTCAGCTCCAACACTGCTCAGACCATGATTGGAACTCTTGAGAAGTGATTCCTTGGAAAACAATTCTGCTAGAGCTGCCCTATTTGCCCTTGTGTTCTGCTGTGCATTTCGGAGTAACAAAGCCGTGGTGTGCTGCCCGTGAGCCGAGGCACAGAATGCTCACATCACATCTCACTCCCAGCTTTGGGACTCACTGAGCACATCCCTACACAGCCCACAGACATCACAGCCAGCACTTCTGGGACCAGGAACTGCAGAAACAACTTTACACAACTCAACTCATCTACTTCACCCTCAGTTTGCACCAAAACCCTCACTTTCCTGTGGAATAAGCACCTTTTCTTTTAAAACCGACATTTTGCTCCTCTAAGACAAGCTCTAATACCTACATTTCACACAAAAGTAATTAAGTAAAACATATTTCCATCCAATCACTGGATGGTACTGAGGCATCTGATCCTTAAGGTAACCTTACAAGCTTTCCACCCTGTAAGTTTATATTTATTTTAAAGGGACATATGCATTGCATGTAGTTAAAGTAGATGAGAAGGTGTGAGTCCTGGCTGAACTACTTCTAATATAGGATCAAAACTGGATCCAAAAATAAGCAGCACTTGTAGCTATTGTGATTAAATTTGTAAATGCACATAGGACTGACTTTCTGACTCATTTTTTTCATTAAATATCCGATTTCATGTAAAGACACTGTCCTGTCTTGCTTTACATTGCTTGCTAACTTACATTAGAAAACAAAGCCTTCCCAACACTGACCTCTAGTACGAAAACCAAGAACAGTTAATTAAACCTCTCCTGTATTCCATTAAGTGACTTGTTGAAAGAAACCAACAGTACTTAGTGAACTGTACAGAAGATCTATTCCTGGTTTGTATCCCGTTCCAATCTACACCTCTTAAGAAAAATACAAATACCAGATGTGGAGGAACTGCATAATATCAAATTTTCTGTGTTGGCTGTGCCACTTTTTCCTTTTTGCCAGATATAAAAAACATAGGGAGAAAAAAAAAACCAAACCAAAACATTCAAGAAGAAAAAATTGGGCTGCTTAGGATATCACAACTTAATTTCATTTAATCCTCTGAAAAATTCACTAAATGTTCTTTTGAATAATTTTAAATTGACCATTACATTCTAAAAGGCATTACCAGCAAAAAATGCTTCTGTTGAACATATTTCCCATATAATAGGCAAAAAATTTGCTCTGACAACAGCTGAAGCTTAGCTTGCTAATTTCTAAGATGTATTAGTAATGAAGTTTATGGCATTGCTTAGTATAGAAATACATATATACTTATTTATATATGCGTGTGTGTGTAAATTCCTGTTAACAGCTGACAGTTTATACTTATTTCTTATGTTGAAGAGCAAAGCCCCTGAAGATTCTGTGAATAAAAGTCAGAGTCAACTAAGCTAGCTGTATGTTTAACTGAGCAAATTCATAAAGAACCAGCAGTAGTAACTTGATGGCAGAGTGGGTCAGCAGATGTGTAGCTTTCAGGGCTATAGCACAGCACAGAAACCACAAGTACAGGTTTTCTCAGCATTTCTATGAAAACTTGAAATTACAACCATTTTCCCAGAAGTTACTTTCATTCTCTATCACTATTTTAAATTTTACTCAAGATCTGCTCTGCCCCTCTGTCTACAGCTCCACCTCTGGAGAGCACCAATAAATAAATAAATAAATTCAGGATCTAACCTACCGTGATCCTTTTTTCCAAGTACCTTTTGTTGTTGCCATTCAAAAGGAGCTAAGCATCCTCAGAAAAATAAATATACAGGAAGCAAACCCTCCCTGTCTCTCCCATCTAATCTTACTGAAGATGGTTATTCAAGTTTGTTTGCTGAGCCTGGACAACATCAAACACCGTTTTATTCAACTGCTACACAGAAAAGACTGAGAAGGGGAGAGGACATGGTAAATGCAATCATGCCCTTGATCTAAATACTTAAGGCAGATGAAAAACTGTGAGAGAAACAGACAAGAAATATGGAAAATGTTTACTCCATTATTCCAGTTCTTGCTGCATGCCAGGAGAGAAGGAGAAAGAAAAGAAATGTTAGACATAGAACAGGGAATAAGGATTAAAAGACCATGTACAAGCAACTAGCAAATATCCAAGTTAATGTAGACAGTTATTTTACTCCAACTTTTTAGCAACAGAATAAGCATTTAAAGCTAAGTATTAAAAACACAAAGTCTAAAACACAAATTATCCAGATTCTGACTATCAAGAACTTGAAAACTCATGTTGTTCATCTTCCATATGTTAGGCACATCCACATGAGAAAGCAGACTAAATGTCCACACAGTGCCTGTAGCTATGACAGATTGCTATTATGAACAACATAAGGAAAAACCAAACAGCAGTATTATGAAAATTCATGCAGTTTTTTTAATCGCTGATACAACCAAACAATTCAAGGTCTGTTGCTTAGTCTGTAAACCAACCTTAGCTTTGTTATAAAGACAAAAATCTGGATCTATCAAAATGGGGGGTTTTCACAGATTTAAATCTTAATCCTTGTAATCTTTAATCGTACTACCTCCTTCCAGAGTATGAGAAATGAACATAAAATGGAGAAGACCACAGAACAGCAATGCTGCAGTTTCCATTTTGCATTCAGCTTACTCCAAGCACTGGGCCTTCCTGCTATCCAGGCTTGCTTTATGAAATAGTCTGGGACAAATTTTTAAACTTAATGACTGCTACAGATTGATTGCACCTAATCCTTTATGGAACCCTGTGTTTACAAGGCAAAACATACCTCAAATAAATCATAGCCCTCAGCTTCCACCCTGTTGTAGGGCCGGATGATGCCATCCTCACGGATGAGGCGTGGGGGACGGAGATTTGACACTTCTTCAGTTGATTCTGCCACCCTGCCACAGACAGTGCAACATGATTCTGGTAAGCTTAATACAAGCCTGAGTTTCACCAGTACATCTTTAGAAGTCAGCCTTTCACTTGCCACACATCCCACTTACACATCCTGGGTACTTTGCAGATGTAAAGACACACTGCTAATAATAAATCAAAAGCAGCACTAGTCAATTAAACAGCTACAGAATAAGCTAGAGAAGTTGATTCCCTAATGCAGATAACTTACAAAGGGTTCTCAAGTTTATTAACACAGTATCCAAAGGTACCATTAAAACACAAGAAGGCCCTGATGGGCACTGCTAACCAAATTTCAGACTAGGAAGTTTTACTCTGAAAATTTCAGTGGGCTGTTTTTCACAGTAAATTTAACAGACATTTCTCCTCAGTGGAAGGAGCAAAATGAAAAAATGGATTAGTTACTGTCTACCTGAACTAGCACAGTGATTAGTTACTGCCTACCTGAACTACCACAGAGCAGCATGTTCTCCAAAGCAGCAATTTCCTCATCATCATAAAATAGATTTGTTACAGGCTACTGGACATTCCTCAACCTCACATACCATCCTGATTTTTGTATTTAGCAAATAGTTGTGTGGCACTACTGGAGCACTTTACCACCTGGTATCCAACATAGGAGGAGAACTTCCTCTTGCACTGTACCTTTGAATTCCCTGGAAGGTGCTGCTTGCCATATCTACAATGCCTCCCGTCGGCCGGGCTACCACTCCTACAAGCCCCTTCCCAATGCCTTTAAAGAATCCAGCTGCACCTTCTTTTTTAGCCCCTTGAAAAGAATAAAAACAGAAAAATAAATGTTTTCATGACCTGCTTAATTACAGAATTAAAGCATTATTGCTACAGAGGAGCTGTTTTGTACTGGAAACAGCCCACAGCCAGTGACTGCACAGAGTCCTACTGTACAAAGACCCGTCTGTGGAAAGTCACCCACTGCCTCCTGGTCTGCTCAGACACATCACTGGTCACTGAACACCTCACCAGCCTCTGAAGGGCCCAACACTGAGATGCTACCAAGATTGTCCTTCTCACACTTTCAGTCTGGACAATAGGCCAACAAACTAGTTTTTTATAGGCCGACAGTAATAACAAAATGTTCTGAAGACACTAAGATGCACAAGTATGATAGAAGTTAACTATTTCTATCTCAAAATTACATAGTTCTGGTGATATATAGCTATGGGAGAACCAAAGGAGTGTTCAGAAAGCAGGTGTGGTCACCCACCCAAGAGACAAGGACTACATATCTAAGTACCACACAAAAGCTGTAAAATACCACACAGTTACAGCTGACTCCCAACATTTAAATCACTGCCACATGAAGATTAATAAGAGGCATTTTATCCTGGATGTTTTTGATCATCTATCATTTTCATGAAGTAACAGGAAGAAATACTGACTTCAGGCATAAAACCAAATTTGTTTTTTGAGATTTCTCTGACCTTTGGAGCCCCAAAAAACTTTTTCAGCTGGTGATTTTTACTTTATTATTTTTACTATCTTTATTCTGGCTTCAGACAATGAATTGGGTACTACAGCAGGCCTAACAAAATACACCACAGAGACAAGCCATTCTTAACCATATAAATGTTTAAAAGGTGGTAAAGCCAACAACAGATATAAAAACATTTGAGGAAATCATTGTGTAAATTCACATTAGAATAAGAAATATAAACATTTTGCTATGCCTTAGCATCACCATACTTGGTTGCTATTTTTTAACATTACAAAATAAATTGTCAAGTATTGAGAAACCACTTAAGCAGTGGAATGCAGCCTTTGTGCTTACCTTCTACTGGTTTAGTGATGATGCCTGTCACACCTCCAACAACACCCTAAAACAAAGATAATGAAGTTCCCAATGAGAAACTGGAATGCTGTCAGTCCAACTGGGCAATCTGTTGTCTCAAATCTTTATTTTAATAGTTTATAATGTAAAGTTCAGTATCAGAAACACTGTTTGGCTAGGGGCTTTGGCTTTGTTTTTTCTCTTAATATTTTTAAGAAAACTATAACTGAGGCAAAGACTTGAAAGACAGAATTGACTGCAAGGTCAAGTAAGGGCCTGGTGTACCACATGTCACAGCTGAGACGGCCATGATGCACAGAGTATCACCATACAACTTCAGAAAGCTTCAACCCAAACAGAGTAACACCATACTACTTCAGAAGGCTGCAGCATCTGCTCCTCTTGTTCTTCAGCCCAACCTTTTACACCCCTGATGTTGATGCACTGCACCTGTGTGCCCTCTGCTCCCTTTGGGGGTTGCTCAGGGCCCCTGGGCACTCCATGGCTCATTGCTGGCAGTGCTGCTCACAGCTGTGCCCATTCCCAATTACCACAACCTGGGTACCTACAAGGGCCCAGTTACCTCAATTACCTAACACATTTCTTGAATATGAGTAACTATTTATTTCTTTATACAATTCACAGCAGAACTTGGTGTGATTTCCCGTTCAAATCCTAACTCCAATTCCTCAGGTGACCAGAAACATGACCTCAAACACTACAGCTGATGCACTACACTGAGTCTTCTATAAACCCACTGCCTGTCTCTTCTGTTTAGTTAATGAACCAACAAAAAAGATCTCAAACTTCCTGCAGGTAATTTTCAAGCAAGCTGGCAGATGAAACACTCATCCCCAAACCATACCCTTAACAGGCCTTTTCCTCCTTTGGCCAGGCTCTCCCCAAAGTCCTTTGGCTGCCGACCCATCTCCTCTCTCCTTTTCTGCTGAAATTCTTCATCCAGAGTGATGGCAGCCAAGCCCTTGCCAACAGTACCAGTGATCCTGGACACCATCCCTGCTGCCCCACCTGAGGAAACAAGGCACAAAGCAGAAGTTACTGTTCTTTCACAGCTTAACAGCAGACAACACACAGCCAGCAAGTCCATAGCAATTTCCCTTCATATTCAGTTTAGACATGATGAATTCACACAGAGCCATGTTATCCATGAGAAGATGCCAGAATCTGGTCTGATATCCATACATACAGCAACAGGGAACATTTATAGCACTTTACTACATGTTACATAGCATAATGGATGAAACAATGTTTTCTCTAATTACTGTCAAGACACAGCTAAATAAAAATCTAAAGTAATTGTAACAGAACACTTCTCAGGGTTCTCCAGACATTTTAGAACCATTAAAATTATGCTTCTTATTCATTCAGAGCATGTTACTAATTTAGTTATAAATGCAATGTTTCTCACATTGGTTGCTCAGTCTACAAACAGATATTCAGATGGTCTCAGGTAAATAATGTGGGAATGATCTGTACCACAAACACTGGCAACAGCATGACAACCTTAAATACTCACTAGAAAAATAATGTAGGAATTCACCAAAAGAGAACACTGATACATACCCACTGTGTGCCCAAGAAGACTTCTAACACCAATTACAAAGCCTTCAGCAAATTCTTCAGGTCCTTGAACAGCACCCTAAAAATGAAACTTATTAGGAATAGCAGAAAACCACACAGTGATGCATCTGTTTCAAGAAAAACTAGCAATTCCTTTACATTGATGCAAGGCCATCTGAATAGGTTATTTCTTTGAAATTCACATTAAAAAATTACTGCTGCCTGCCTGTTCAGAGTGTGGAGCACAGTGACAATAAACTATAACCCTACCAGCACATTCAAACAGCCTTTTATAAAGACACAGTTGAAGAATCAGGAACTCATACCTGGAATGGCTCATAGAAGAAAGCTTCAACTCCCTCAGACAGCCCTCTGATCAAACCAAAGGGATTTCCAAGAACATCTAATCCAAGTACAAGAACATACATCTGTTTCAGGAACTAAATGATGAGAGGGAAGAAAAAAGGCAAACAACAAAAGCAGTGTTATGAGCTGTTGTCACACACATCAGAACCTCAGCCTGGTTCATTTTTTAATTTACTACCCAAGCAAGGTATTAGAGTGCCCAAATAAGTATTTGGTGAAGAAAAATAAAATCTTCTTTAAGAAACATACTCAAAATTGTACACAAAGACTTGACTAAACAAGCTTACTTGTTCACTGTAATGCCTCATAACTCTCATCCTCAGTTGATCTCTCTTGTAGAACTGGTATTTAATTTCAAAGAAAGCAAGTCTGAAAGACAAGTAATCATACATTAGTTAAAAATACCCTTCCTCATTCAAACGCTTTTCTGCTTTCCTTCAGAGAATCCTGAAGACTATTGCCTGAAAAGGATCCCAAACCCCATCTCCTCTCCATTCCTCCCTTTCCCCTGAGGCTGTATAAATTTACACTACAGTCAGTCAGCAAGGTTAACCATGGGTCCAATTATTAAGTGTACAGCAGTCAAAGTATTAAAAAAAACCAAAAAAAACCAAAAAAAAACCCACCAACCCCAACCAATTGAATTCACTTACTTGAAAATAACATCATCCACATCTGTTAGAGTAGCTCCAATACTTTTCAACAGCAAATTCAGAGAATGGATGGCTATCATCTCTTCCCCCTTATCTGATGCTTCTCCACCAGAAGCCAGAGACAAACTCAAATGCAACTGTCAAGGCAGAATTAGTAAAACAAGACAAATCAAGACCAAAGAAAAGCCAAACCAGAGCAGGTCATGTGGTGCACATGTAAACAAATCAGTGATGAAAACTGAGGAAAGCTCTCATTTAATGTACTGATGACTTATCTTCCCTTGCTCCAAAAAACTATCTGCTTTAAGAGAGACATGAAGATAATCCCATTAAAGTGTATTTTAATACAATTTATGATACATTATCCAGTATTTTATCTGGCTTTCAGCATTATTATACCCATTGATTCTCCCCTCTTAGTTATGGTTAAAGGTCTGTTTGTACTCATGGGCAACAGGGAAAGTTTTCCAACAAAGTATTAAATTCTAGAGAATATAAAATCCCCACTAGGGATTTACTGTAATGAATTAATTGGATGATTTATTAACCAATAATCTCTCTATTGCATACCTTAATTGGAGAAATATGGAAATGTTCAAAGAAGCTGAGCATTGACACATCTGTTAGGGAAGACTCCATCAGCTCAGTGTTAAGTGCATCCACATCTTGCTGAATTAATTTAGACTGGTTTCAATATTAAAAAGAAAAAAAGGAAGTTAATCTCATCCATATATGTAATACAATTAATCATATTATATCTAAATGTGTTTATATATATATATAAATAAACAGTAGAAAAAATAATCATAGTTAAATACAGTTAACTAACTATTCAAATATGAGTGTACTAATGAATCCATGGATAGGAAAAAAGCCCCAAACAACCCATAACGGAGACAAAATTTCTAGGTGATTTTTCCACTTTTTATTATATTGATTTTCACCTAAATTCCTCAATCACTTATGGTCTCATTCCAGTAAAAGTCAGTTTCTCTCAAACATTACCCTTTGTCTTTCAGCTTCTGGGTCTGTAGATGGAGTGAAAAGTTCACTAAGTGCTCCTAAAAATCCTTGATCAATTTTCAGTGCCATTTCCTGGATAAGAACCATGAAGTACCTAAAATGGGAAAGAAAGTGTATACCTGTATAAATTTAACTTAAATATTACATGCTCAGCCTATACAAGTCAAGTCTTGCTGTGCAATGTCACATACTAAGATTTACAATCCACAATATCAACTCTCAATTTATAGTTAGAAGTGCTTACTGGCCAGCACTGCACAGCAAACTGACACACAACTCTGATACTGCAGTACAAGAAGGAAATGATTCTGATTACTAAAGAATTTGCATAACGGTCCCTTCACGTGGCCAGTCCTTATTTTCTAAAATGAAGTTCCTTTTTGAATGATGTTTTCTTATTGGAGATATTTAAAAACTCAATCTGAAGTCAAGAGTGGTTTAGATAGGAGAACAAACTTAAGAACAAAGTTCCCCTCTAAAATATATTACACCTCTAAAAGTAAATTACAATTCACTGTTACACTCACTTGAATTGCAGGACTTGGCTGTATTCATTGAATCTAGTGATGATGCTGATGTCAATGAAGGGTTTTGGTTCTAAAGAGAAAAACAACGCTTAAAAATAAATGGCCAAGCTCCTACTTTCAAGGCTGAATAAATCTGCTATTACTATAGGCTTTCTCTTACCTGAATCCAAAGCAATGGACTTGGGAGGGGCTACAGGGTGAAATACAACAGGAAACATTGATCCTGGTAATTGATTATCAACCTAAAAAATTAACGCATAATTACAGGAATATTTTAGTGACATGATAATCAAACAGTTCTCATTTCAGAAGGTTTGAATAACTTGTTTATAAATTGTGTTCAAGAGGAATACCCTACTTATTAGGGTGGAAGGAGGAAAGAGCAAAAGGATTACTCTGATACCATTGTGGAATGTTACTAATTCAGTTATAAAGGTTCAGATGGTTCCAAGTGCTGCACAAGGGATGCTTAGAGAGGTTCAAACCCACAAAGACTCCCTTACAAGGTCTGCAGCTGATGGCAAACATTAACTGTATAGTGAAAACCACCTTCAGGCAAAAGTAAAAACAAAATGAAAGATAAAAGGAAAGAGCAAACTTCCCCATCAGCTGGTCAGGAAAAGCACCAGGGTCCTCAGTGAAGGGCAGCAAATGGAGATGAAGATGGCAATGATGATGACTCAACATCATCTCCCTCTAGCACTGAACACTTCTTGCCAGTACCTGCTAAAGTGCTCTACTGGTAAATTTAGCAACATTACTAGTCCTCACTGGACTATCCTGATCTGCTGCAAGTGTTGCACACTAATTCTGTGTTAATATTACATGTAGATACATTACTGCATACTATTTAGCATATTTAAATACCTGTTTTCTACTTCCCATTAGACAAGCAGTTTTTGTACTAAGGTCTCTAAACACCTAGATATACTCTGTAGAATAACGTTACACTTCTGTGTAAAAACTACAGTAAAATTTTGAAAAAGGTTGAGGTTTTAAAACACCAAAATACAGCCCTTTAGTAATAAACTCGCCATCATAGCACCCTGCTGTACATTAGCACACAGTTTCGTGGAATTCTTTCCACACTACTTCAAAAGCCTGGGATGACAATTCTGCAATACTTTTCCATCACAGCACCCCTGCTACTGATGTAGGGAGAAAAGCACCACATCCATAAGATTTGGAGATACTTCTTTGTGGAATTCACATTGTCTGAAAAAATTCCTTCACCCAGGGTTTTGCTCCTGAGATGCTAAAAGGCAATGAGAGAGGCCTCAGAGAAAACGAAAACAATTCTTATCTCACGGGCTTCTCCTGCGTTTTGCTCATGTGAAATGTGTTTGGAGATTGTTTCATTGGATTCTGCTGTGAGTTGTTTTGACTCATTGGCCAATTGGGGCCAAGCTATGTCGGAACTCTGGAAAGAGTCAGGAGTTTTCATTAGTATCTTTATAGCATTTAGTAAGTATCCTTTCAGTATTCTTTAGTATAGTATAGTATTCTTTAATATAATATAGTATAATGAAGTAATAAATTAGCCTTCTGAGAACATCGAGTCAGATGCATCATTCCTGCCTTTGTTGGGGCATCCCTGATTTTTTAATACTTCTTCACAAAAATGAATGAAAGCAAAGCCTTAATATGTCTGTCTAATTTCAAAACCAGAGGAAGGTTTAAATATTAAACTGCAGGTACCTGCAGCCAGTAGAGCTGAGCCCGTAGGCTCCTTTGGTGAGGTGACTGCTTGAATTCAACCTGAATTCCTGACAGGAAGTTACGGCGGATGCTGCATCTGACGGGGAGACGCATTTCCATTGGAGACTTGCTAAAATTCACCTGCAAATATAAGGAAGCAGAGCTAAGATACAGTTTAATTTGGGAAACAATAAAATGGTACATAACTAGCTGACAGACTAGCAAATAAACCCTGTGGTTTTCCTCATTATCAGATCACAGGCTACTGAGCTTCTCCATCTAATTAACTGCATGGAAAGCAGTGAAAACCACCATTTATTCTGACAAGGACATTACATGGCAGCTTTAGTTGTCCTAAGCAGGAACCTCTGTGTCACCTAAGTAGCTATTTCTTCATGAGTTATATATTACACTGGCATAATTAAAGATATTTATATGCAGCTGATTTACTTTCCCAACTGACATTTTCCTCCTGATCCTGCAACTTTTAAGTTATGAGAAGCAGAAGCATAAAGCTCTCCTTTATTGAGAGTGAAATGCAATGACCTACAGATAAAAGATTTGATACCATGTATTATAAATGCACTACTGCAATGGTCAAAATTCAAGTTTTCAACAGCTGAGGGCATATACATGTTTTTCAAATGAAAGGATGATATAGAAAATAAGCCTGACTATGGTACTTTAAAATGGTTGTATTGGACTTAGCCATTTGAATACACTCTTTATGCATGGAATACAGGGATGTATAATTAATGTCTGAACAAGCTCAGGTAAGTGGATTCATTTCCAGACTCCTTGAACACTGCAGACTCCTTTACCATATCAAGTAATGGGAACTGTACCTGATTAAGAAGCTAAAACCAAAATTTCTACAAAGAATTTAGGGTATATACTGCAAATATAGGTTCACAACTAACATGCAGACACTGAGCAATCTTTTCTACCACACAAAAGAAAAATCCTTTGAAATTCTTACTTCATAACACGAGCCTGGATAATACCTCAGTACTGCCTCAGTATCACCACAAGACAAAAACATTCTACTGTGTAAAATGTGTAACTATTTAAATAAAAATCTTGCCTCTTGTTTCTGTTTTTCTTCACACAGCATCTATCCCAACTTAGCAAACAGAAATCTGTTTTAACTGTTGCACTTGTTCTGCAAGCATTTAAACACTAAAACTCAATACCTACCTCAGTATTGCTGTCCAGTTTATGCCAACCAGGACCTTGGAAAGCACTCTTGGAGAGATACTTTTGATATGCTTGTTCCAATAGGTTTATTTGTTTTTGATTAAATGGTTTCCACTTTTGCCTTGGTTTCCGTTCCCAAACAACATCAGAACTGCAAGACAAATAACAAAGTTACCAATTTTAGAGTACTTATACTTTTCTTATGCATGCAAACCTTGTAAAACATAATTTTCTAATTTCTCAGGCTCAAAAACCACTATTATGTCTTTTTTTAATGTAAGCCAAAAAAAGGGGGCAGTTAAATCCTGTTGGTTCTAATTCCACAATAGGAGTAAATGCAAAACTTCATTTTAATTAAAAATGCTTCACTTAATTTAACTTGAAACATACCCCCTTCAACTCTATTGCTAAAATTGTAATACACTGCCAAATTTTGATTATTCAAAAGAACATTTACACATCCACGGGCGGTACCTAGTGATTCCTATGTAAGAGATTTCCTTTTTATTTTCATTGTTAACTAGAGAAAGTCCAAGACTATGGATTGACAAGTTTATTTCTTGGTCGGGTTGCTCCAGCTCCTCTGCTTGTCGTGCTTTGGAAACCAGTGCCACATCATCTGTGAAAAGCAGCACTCGCTGCCGTCCATCCAGGAAAGACACCCAGTGAATTTGAGTGTTTGCATTGTACGGGAACTGGCCACAGTCATCCTGTATCAGGGGAAAAAAAACCATATTACATGAGTGAATCCCTGATGTTGCTCTATGTTTATAAACAAGTTTACAGAGAAACATAAGCCAGAACTCAGTATTTTTCCTGTTTGTTCAGTTTACTGCATTGTCCTGACTTCGTTGCACCTTGTACCCTAAAACTGGAAAGAAGCTGAGGTTGGGATATTTTTTTCCCACTTCTGTAAACTAAACATTCCAGCAATATCTGAGGTTTAGAATAATATTGGAAATCATTAGGGAACAAAAGCCTTCAGAGCAAAGCAAAAGGCTTCAAATCTTAGTACTGGCAGAAGGAGGCAATAAATCATATACCATGAAACAGTAAAACCAGACAATTACTAAGACTTCTGCTTTTCAAAAGCAGTTACCCCTTATTTTTAATTTGTAAGGGGAAATTGAGATAATTAAAGCCCTTTTCTCAAAAGCCCCAAAGAATCATGAATGTAACCATAATTTTATGGTTAGGAAATTGGTTTTAAACTAAAACCATTTTTAAAAGTGAAAAATTTGACCCAAGGAAGTGCTTATACAGTAAAGCACACTGTAACTGGTTCTGAGTTCAGGTGTGTGAAATTAAACCCATTTCCCGTACAACTGAAACTCAAATTTGCTTTCCTATCCCTTCTTTTAGCTAGCAATATTCTTCAGTTTTGTTAACTCTGTGTTACTCAACAGAAAAACCACGCCACCTCTGAAGAATTCATTGTAGTGTAAGGTGCAAGTGGGCAGCTAATTAAAGACAGACACGCTGGACTACCAAAACATCTAAAATCTTGCTTCTTGACAGTAGCTATAAGTCTCCTACAGGATGACACAGAGGCAAAGTTACTGATCAAGCTTTCTCCCAGATAGTTTTAATTTTGAAATAGTCCTAAATTGGTTCATCATTTCCTTCTCCCCTCAGAAAATTTACCTTAAGTAGGTCATGTTCACCAAAACATTGAGAGTAGCCCCAAGTCAATTTTCTTGGTTTGGTTGGATCTGTCCACGCAAAGAGGCATACTTGCCTTGGTTTCAACTCCATTTCCTCCTGTAATCCACTGCAGGTTAAAAGAAAAGGAGAAAATAACAGCATTCACTGGTTAAAAGCACTGATGGAAGTGGTGCAAGCAAACCCCAGTACTAACAACTCCACCCCTCCAGCTGCAGGTTCATCAGCTCTTGGTGATACCCATGTGATATCTTGGTGATGTTTAACCAGGATACCCCTGGTTAAACACGTAATGGTGACTTGTTCCTTGCACATACCTCTGTTTATATCTGAGGGAGTCCCATGGAGTGTGGTTCACAATCAGAGCTGGGGCAGCTCCCTCGTGGTAATCCGTGAAGCTGATCACAGTAGAATGCTCTGAGACATTCACATCTACCAGCAAGCCCCCATTCTGGAGAGGAAGTTAGACAAAGCCCAGCATTAATTCAGGTTAGAACTATGATAAACATTATATCCAAAGACTTTACTGAACATGGTACCTTTATAAACACATTCCCTCATGCTAGGCTAGGGTGAGTTCTGAAACTATAATATTGCTAATTTGAATCAAATTAATTTAACCATGAACTGTGTGTCTCCAACATGTAATTGCTTATCAAGAAATCCTAAAACTGAATGTATTTTTTGTTACCTACTTAAACAAACTGAAGACACCCAGGACATACCCTCTGCAAAAAGCCCAGATGTCAGAGGTGCAGCACACTATTGCAACTTAATAGCAATAGAGCTGTTCAGTTTCCTATAAGCTCGTCACAAGCAAATTAACTTGACTACACAGCTATGAAAACATTAACAACACTGCAAACTTGATTCACAACTTTTTTAATGCAACAGAACTGAATGAAGAGCAGTGTACCCACAACTTAAGGCACAAGGTTTTGATCTTGATGATTTTATTGAGTCAAGCTACCATAGGGCTAAAATGGAGAGTTAACAACAGACTACACAAAGTCAGTCTCACCAATTCTTCCAGTTTCAGCAGAGTACCATTATCCTGAGCTTTAAACAGGAATGGTTTGGATGAGCTTTCATAGCCAACTACTCTTACACAAAGTTCACCAGATGAGTTTTCAGGCCAAAATGGAAGACACTGTAAGACAAGAAATACACATAACTTGACCATTTCATGTATGTTCAATATAGTAAGCCAGCAGTAAAACAAACAGGTTTGTGTGTCTGAGACTACTTCACATGTCTTAGCTCTTAGCCAAGTATCTCCTGATGAACACATCCACATCTAACTTACCTAAACTGAAGGACTTGATTAATGTACCAGCACATGCAACCTGTACTGTTCAAGTTCCCTTGGGATGTGAAACATCCATGTCATGCCACCAGAAGAGACAGCTTCTGTAAGGGAACTCCTCTTCCCTCAAGTGACACCTAAACACCAGCTGTTTGTCTACAGTGATATCAAAAGGAAAAAACATGAAGCATTACCTCTGAAGCTGAAATATAATTCCATTTATGAGTTGGAAGAGAACCATTAGGACCAATTTCTCCAACTTCAAGTTCCAGAGAAGATTTGTTTGCTATTGTGTAGAATGGAGTGAAGGTAACTATCCTGGTAAGGTTGAAACTGCTCATTCTGATGCTAACTCCAACCTGTTGAACAAGGAGAATTTGAGCAAATAATCAACAAAAAGCTAAGGAGAAAAGCCAGGATAGAAAAGTAGAAAAGACAACATCAGTGTGATTACAAAGCCTAACACACAACACTCTTGCTCCTTCCACCTGAAGTAAAAGCACCAACCATACAGTAAAATCAGCAGATTATGCAACACAACTAACACAAGGGTAAACTGACAGGCTTAGCAGTAGCATTTTGCAGCTGTAGCTTTTGTGGGGAAAATCTACCAGAAACGCCTCTGGAGTAAATCATGACAACTGAAAATGACCATTATCATCAGAAAACAGTTAAAGAGTACATGAAAACACAACTCCCCACATCTCTTTACTCTGCTTGGTTGTGAAAATGCAGTCTTGGATAAGGAGTGCAAACACTAGCAAGCAATTGTGAACAATTATCTCCACTATGCACATTCATCGTTGTGTTTGCAAACAGAGAGTACTACACCTTTGTAAAAAGTCAAGCTAAAAGAACACAGAGAGCTTCACAAATTACTGAAACAGATCTTACCAGGTAGTCCATGTTATTAGCTGAACATCTGACACATCCATAGCTTCCCACAGTATCAAGGGAAAAGCTGTTGGACCAAGTGCTAGTTGAAATACAGAGCTGGATCTACACACAAAAAACAACATGCAAAGTAAACTCATTTTCATTCTGTAGTTAATGCATTATGGAGTGCAGTTACATCACATATAGCAATGCAAAGACAACACTTAAGTGCTTTTAACACCTCCCATAAATTAGGATAACCTAATAATCTAGCGTCACTTTTCATATTCTGATTTATTTATCTGTGATCAAGTTCTGGGAAAGATGTTACAGTAAAAGGTATCAAAGCAGAGTAGTCCTCATTGACTCATGCTCATGACAGCACACACAGATGGGGAAAAAAGCCCACAACTTTGTGGTGCTTCATAAACTTGAAGAGATGGAAGCAAATAATCAAATAAGTAGTTTTTCAACCATTTCTTCAACAACTGTTAGGTAAAAAAAAGTTATCTAAAAAATTCTAAATTCAAAAAAAATTCCAAAATTTTTTCCCAAAAGTATTCAAAACAACTTCTACTGCAGTGCTCTTCACTTGAACATGTAAAAATCACATCACACCAAAATCAAAACAAAAGGAATGTATGTAACACAAAATAGAATATTTACAGTGTGCATTTTAAATGTCCAAGTACCAAAGAAGGCAGCAGTCAAATTAAAACCTTTAGACTTAAAAACTACATTAAAATATTCCTTTTATAACAAGTGTTTGTGTTTTCTCCCTCAGAGCATAGCCTAAAGACTGCCACCTAAATTAAGCGTACCTTGTTCTTACTAAAAATATTTTTCTTTTTAAATGAGAACAAAACAATATCTCTGTAGTCTGCTGGATGCTTCACATGAGTGTCTTCAGCTCGGTACTGCAGAACTCGGGAGGTCTTGTTGATAATCCAGTAGGGACTGAACACAGACAGGACCATGTGGCCCCCGACCCGCCTGGAATGGATGTAAACATCCACTGTCAGCTCTGAGGCACTGTGGGACGTGAAACGCACAGGAAAAAATTCACACATCTCATCACAAATTTTAAGATGGCCATGCCAGTCTTTGCCTTGGTATTTTAACAACACAAGCTCCATTATTTCTCCACTGATTCTTGAATGAAAAACATCTGCAGCACTCCCTTCAGTTAATTCACCGTCTTCTGCGGCTCCCTGTAGCAAAATTAGACACGGTAAATTAAGTTTTCAACACATAAAAATTAGACTTTAAATGCTGGTTCAAGAACCAGCATTTTATTCTCTTGTAGGATGCACATTTTTGATACCTCAGTAACCCATGTCTTAATCTCCAATCACTTTCACTTGAGATTGATGCTGTGAATAATTTGAGAACAGCACTTTACTTGCAGAGCACTACAGACTGCTTAATTCTGGATCTCAGGGAGGCAAACTTGCTCTAACATATCGCCTGTTTCCACTCCCTCCCTCTCTCCTCCATGATTTCCAAAGGATTTTGGCAATGATTTCTTATTCATATTCTTACAATACTGGGTGTAACACTGCACTGGACTATGCTGCAGATACACAGCCAGGATTTTTCACACTAAAGAACCCCCAAGGCTCAGACCTGCCAGTTCTGCCATGCTATTTGGTAGCACAACGTGGCTCAGGCAGTAGCATCCAGCAACAACAGCTTTCCTAATCTTTACTGATAAAACATTTTTACTGATAAACACCATATTTAACTGTATGGAATAATAGCCAGGCTTGATTAGCCCAGGGATGTGAAGACAATAAGTACAAACCCCTGTACAGGTACAGTGACTTCAGAAATAGATATGAATGATTGGTTTCTAGCTCCTCAGTCAAGGCAACACCATTCTGTTCTACATTCTGTAACTCCAAGTACTGAAGTACCATGGAGGTGAGGAAAACTGGGAATAGTGCCAATGGGATGTTGGACAAAGCGAAAGAAACAAAGATCTCAATGAATGTCACAGCCAGTTATGCAAATAGGACAAAACAGAAAAAACAAGGATGGTGGTTCTAAATGCTCACACCTGTTGTATTTACTAAAATCACTCAGATTAATGAAGAAATACTAGATACTGAAAATACTGAACAGACAGGAGGAAAACTGTGTAACATCCTTCAAAGATTCTTCCAGTTTGTGCAAGACCTCACAACAGTCACAAGAAAGAATCATTGTCAGAATGGACAGAATTTGCATTTTCTACATAGGAAAAAAAAGCTCTAGAAATTACAGGTGCTTTCTCTTACATCTCTTCTTGTGAAGCTAAAGACAGCTTGCAAAACGCCAACAGAATCTCAGAAGAACGTAAAAGAAAAAGACTAATCCAGTACAGGATTCCTAATAAAGGAGCAAGGCAGAGCTGGTCAGGTACACAGAAATTTAAAACAATCCCCAAAAACATCCAGAATGAATTATCTGCCTCATTCATTTACGATAGAAAATACAAAACCCAACATTCAGCATCTTCCACCCTACATTCACCTTCACTTCTAAGTAAATGCATTCTTACTCAAAAGCAAGTAAAGGATTTACAAATAAAACCATAAAGTAACTTACCTCAAGTAAAAATCTCAAGGAGTATGGTAGAAGATTCCTCACAGTCAGTGTAGGGCAAAGGTGGATAATGTAGGCAGGATCCAACTCCTCTACAGAACTTGAAATAAAATTTAGTTCATCAGGTACAGCTGTTGAGCTGATGATAAGAGGCAAGAAATTGGTCTCAGTAGCTGGGCACTGCAACAAGCACTTGACTTCATTGCTCCTGTGTAGCTCTTCCCTCCAGGCAATGTAAGTTGTAGACTCCTTATACTGACCCTCAAATATTCCTGTTGGTTGGACATACAGATGGCACCTGTAAGAAAACAGCAGGACTTGTACACAACTTCACACTGACACCTAACTTCATCTATTTTAAAGTCATGGCTTTTGCAGCACACTAATTATCTAACAAAGACAGCACTTTGGAGTCTTAGTCCAGTCAGGAAGACTTTCACATGCAAATTAAGGTTTCAAAACTAATGCTGTATTTGTGCATCAGTGTAACAGAGACTGGTCCTACAGAGCAGAGGAAATGTACCTGTATGAATGCAAAGGAACATGAAACTCTTCTTCTGGCTTGGATATGCCAATTGGCTTCAGCAACTTGGAGCCTTTAGCCAGCTGGTAGATCACAAATGGAATTGAAAAATGGTTCTTGATCTAGAATCAGAATGAGTAATTTTTCATTACATTTCTATGGTACAAATTTCTACAGTGCAAATTTCTAAAGGAAAAAGTATTAGTAACAACAAGGAAAACCAACATTAGTAGATTTAACCAAATTACTCTAGAAAACAGACTTGAGCTGTCTTAATACACAAGTATATGAGAAAACTCTAAGTCCCAAGAATTGAAAAACATGCTTAAAATGTCATGTAGCATAAAAAGCATCCCCAATGCTGAGGACATTAGAAAGCCAAACAGGAAAGAGAAAACCAAAGGAAAATTCACATAACAAACAGAGTAAAACACTTAGTAAGTGGCTTTTAAGCAACATTTTGGAAAAGTAGGATCTTGAAGAAATGCCTTAAGGAAGAAAAGGAAGGTGGTTGATGGAAGAGCAGCACTGCCAGGGGCTGGTGCCTGGGGTTGGTTTTTACCTGCAGAGGGGAGCGCACAGTAATGACTTTATTTCCTTCTGTGGCATCGATCTGCACCACCACGGAGTCTGGGCGGTCGGCGCCGTCTCTGACACTGTACAGGCGGCGGCCTGGCTTGGCCACGGGAATGCTCAGGGCCTCCTTGTATCCCTCAAGTTCTGATCCATAAAAACAGACAAAAGACTATATTAGAAACACAAATTACATTACCATTTCCTATGTGAACAGTGCTTAAGCTACTCAAAAGTCAGCAACAACCAGAACCAAAGTGTCAGAATTCAGGATATCCCTCTGGCTGTCCTGGATTGCCTGAGCCCCTGCCAGGAGGCTCAGAGACCTTAGCACAGAGCCCAAGGCACCTGTGACTTGGATTATGACCCATGGAAAAAATTATCAACCTTATATGAGGATCTGCAAGCCATGAAAGT
This sequence comes from Geospiza fortis, assembly GCF_000277835.1. NCBI lineage: Eukaryota > Metazoa > Chordata > Aves > Passeriformes > Thraupidae > Geospiza > Geospiza fortis. The sequence continues at coordinate 1,116,749 of NW_005054398.1, forward strand.
CTAAATAGAATAATAATTAGTTTGTCACAGGGTGAAAAATAGATTTTTTGGGGTTTTTAGAATGGGGGTTCAGGAGGCAAGAGGGAGGAATCTGGGCATGTCCAGCCTTTCTCCTTCTTCTTCTTCTTGGACTCCATCTTCTGCTGTGATGCTGGCACTGTTGGATTGGTCTAGAGTAGAAGCTCGCTGTCTAACATGGGTGATGGGTATTGGGAAGTTATGGTAAGTAATGTACACGTAGTTTTTAGTATAAAAAGGTAACACTGCCCTGAGGGCAGTCAGTGTGCCTCTGTCTGACCTGCTGAGCAGACCTCGGCTGGCCAGAGAAAGAATTTTATAGATAAGAAACAATAAATAACCTTGAGAACAAGAATAGAAGAGTCCTGACTTCTTCTTCGACTGCCAGGCTGGGAAAATGAGACTTTCAAACACATCTCGGGGTCACTCTGAGCAGCAGAAGTCCTGAGAGCAAAGTATCCTCTGGCAAAAGCACCTTAAAGGGTACTCAAGCACCACTGAAGGAAAGCTTTGGGGTCCAAATACTCCTCAACTCCACAGCTTTACATTATGATTTATACACAGCATGGGAAATACTGCAAGCAGTTATCAAAGGTATTTGTTGGCTGAATTAATGAACACAGAACAAGCCTTGTATCAGCAAGTACCTTCATATGGGATGTGACAGAAAGGGAAAAACTCAGATGATTACATATTAGTGGCTATTGTAACCTGTTTTCTTAGGAATATTTCCTGGCAAAGCTAAAACCACAGAATCATAACTGGTCTCAAGTAGCTGAGTAACCACAGAAAGCTAAATAAAAGTAGTGATAGGAGAAATGGAAATCCTGTCTAACAGGAGCTGGAACACACAGGCCTATGTCACAGGGGCCTCTAAGATGGTTTATCAATGACTCCACTAGAATGCCTTCCAGTTCTCCCAAGGGGTAGGAAAAAAATATCACTCTTTTCACTTTCTGAAAAACTGGAGCAGAGGAATTTTCCATCTTTCTAAGAAGCCCAGTACCTGTTTTGTGGTGTTTTTTTAATTGGCATCAATATTCAAAGGTAATTCCAACACAACACACTTGACCTGAATTTCTACCACATTGAATTTAACTCCCATCTTCCCATGCCCAGCCTGTGATAACAAACAGCACTCCTTAGCATAATACCTAAATTTAAAGAGAAGACAGAGCTTTCCTGTCGGTGCAGTGCAGACAACCTTCCTCGCTGGGGTGCATCAAAAACAGAATATTCCAGTTCCATGCTCTGACCAGTTTCTATTTCATTCACGTTTTCTTTTTCAACTGAACCCACTATCCGAAAATTGGAGCTAGGAAGCACTTTGAGAGAAACACCCAGGGCATTTTTCACTATGATAGGTGCTGTCTCTTTAAAGGAATAGCCAAAGGTGGATGCAGTTGCTTCTGAAAATGCCTGTAAATAAAAACATATACAATATGTCATAGACAAATAGCCACAATAACATACCTATAAGGGCTTTAAAAGACAGCTCCTAGCAACTACCTTTTTAAAGTGGGGAGGAATTATATACAGCAGAACTATGTTTTGTATAGTAATATTTCAGGCAAGTACAGATTACTTCCAGAGAATCTAATTTCCTTCTGTGATTTGCAGTAAATGTTGATGTTATAATAAGCATTCCTACTCCTCACGGGGAATTTTTCCAAATCTTAGGTTGTAAGAGAAACATAAGACCTGGGACATACAAGTCAGAACACAAGCTCCAAATTCAATCACAACTTGGACTTACAAGCTTTTGTTTGGTTACACAGAAGCCACAGTAACTGACTGCCAATACAGACTTACAGTGTAAGCAACTACTTAGACAACTGCTGCTCATTCAGAATTAAAAAATAGACAGACATAAGTCACAGTCTGTAAAAACAGCTTGATTTAGTGACCAAAATTTCCTCGCTTCAGAAAAAAAAGGAGGGAAAAGCAGCCTCGACCATTCATAAGCACACCTACTATAGGGGTAAAAAGTATTTTTAACACACAGGACATTCTGCTCCAGCAGTTTAAAGGCCAATCCTAAAATGCACACTTTTCTTAGTATTCAATTAAACAGAAAACATGTAAAGGAAGTAAATTTCTGTTTTAATATTTCAGAAGGAGTATTGTAGGAAACAGCTGTGTTTATTAAAGCATTTCATGTTCAGTTAACCTGCACGTGACACTTCCTTAAGTCCTGCATAGGCACATTTGTTGGTCTAACACAGAAGCTACTTCTTTCAAAAGACAACTCCACCTTTTTGCTGAGCCTAAAGGAGCTGAGTAAAACTCCTCAGCCCCTCCAGGCAACATTTGTCAGAGCTGCAGAAAAGCCATTGACTGGGAGCCAATATAGTTCTTAAAACAAAGATAATTCAGAATTTCCTATGGAAGTACATAACTGATTGTTATTACCTTGGCTAGGTTACTGAAAACAGCAAGACAACATTTGGATATTGTAATATTCATTGTGTCCATTGAAGAGATGTTAATTGCTGTTTGTGGCTCAGGAATAACAATGAAATCATCCCCAGGCAGCAGACTTCTCTCCTGGACAGGGTTAGTCTTCATCTAAAAGAAAAATTCCATTAGACAATTACAAACCTATAGGTTACTTTCTCCTATGTTAAAACAGGAAAAAACTACTTGACTTACACCTGACAATTGTGCAAGCAAAGTAATATCTACTTTGCCTTCTAAATCTCAGATGCTTTAAACAAACATGGGAATTTTATATCAACACAGGAGGCAAATTTGTTTCTCTTCTCTGCATGGTTACATGCTTCATTTAAAGAAAGATTTTTCTTTTCATGTAAAACTGCATAGTTCCTTCAAGCAACAGCATTCAAAAGGTCAATGCCCCATAAAACTTTAAAGAAATTTAAAAATAGCTGCCTGTACAAACCATTGCACATAATGTCAAGTATCTTTAGATACCTCCAGCTTTAAATTCCATTGCTTCCTTCCTCCTTCGACTCGTTCAATAAGTGGCTCCCACACTGCATAGGTTTCATTGTAATAATGAACCTAAAGGAATATACAAAATTAAATAAGGTCTCTAAATACAAAACAATTATTATGAAAAACGTTAATAAGAATACAACAAATCTTCATTTCATGTTTTGGAGGTCAACTATTAACTTTTAATGGCTTTAAAAACTAATAGACAGAAGTGTAATATATCACATATTTTTCACAAATTACACCATTTTTCAAGAGTTCATTCCCTGGCTTGCTTTGAGAGCAACGAAGCATCCTGGTAATGCCATATCCTTTTAACACTTTCAGTTAACATAATCAAGTATCTTATCTGCCCCCACATGGTTTCAAAGACTTTGAGACCAGGAACTTCACTGCCACAAGTACTTTTTGGTACTATGAAGTAACAGTTTGAGTCAACTATAGTCTGAATCTGGTCCACTGGAATGATTCCTTTAACTCATAGCCAACACCAAGGTTTTAACTTGCTTCCATCACTGCAGATCTGAATAGAAGCTGTGGACTCAGGAGTTCTGGATGTTCCCTTTCAGCTATTCTGCTTGTCCCTCCTGGAACCACAGTGACCTCTCCCAGGGGTACACAATTAAGCATCCAAACTCCACCATTATTTGCACACAGCAATGGAAGAAGGCTACTTGTATATCCAAGAACAGAGTGAAAAAAGTGGTAATTTGGTAAAATGACAAGGGGTTAGTAAAGGCATTGCATAGAGCAGCTGCACATCTGGTTGTGTGAAATTCTAACATGCTGCCTCCACAAGAGACTTTTACCATCTCAGAATGGAATCTCATTTGGCAAAAGAGTGTAACTTCTACCTTACCAATAAACACAGTGCTGGAGAAACAAACAAAATGGGGGGGGCAATAAGAGTTAAATGTGACTATTCAAGTAAGCCAAGCTCATTGTTCACACAGCAGAACTTGAATATGCAAAAATAATACAGAAACACAGGACTAGATTATTTCACATTACAACTGCCATTAAAATTAACTGACTTCCAACTTTGTGTACAAAGCATGTTATGCTCACTTGCCTAACTAAAGAACTCCTGAGAGCATTTCAATTTAAACTTATTATTAATTCAGCACATATAAAGTATATTAAAAAGTTATTTGAACTCAGGCACTGTGCAGAAGTGTTTTAAACTGCTAAAACCCCACATACCTCCAGTGACATATCAGCAGTGACCTCCATCAGTGAGGACCAGTTTTTAAGGACACCTGAAAATGTAGATTCCACTAACAATAAAGGGACAGTTCGATGGCCCAGGCCACATTCCAAGGTCATCTGAACTGATTTCACTACAATATCAAATTTCTCTTGCTTCAGAATTTGTTCATGGTCCCTAAAAGTTTCTGTTGCTTCTGTGGCTATGTCAACACCAAGGAACCAAGCATTGCACTCATCCACAGGCTTCACTTGCCACAAGTTCTCAGAAACTTCTGTTGCTCCTCTAGAATCCTCCTCTGTTGTTTTGGGTTTTAGGGCAGCCATAATGGTCACAACAGTATTCAAAATTATTGGTGATATCTCGAAAAAAGAAAAAAGTCTTCAATTAAAATACAAAATCTACGATGAATAGAAATAGCAAACATGAAAAGTCTTTTCAGGGATGCAACTTAATTTCCAAAGAAAAGAATCTATTCATGGACCTCCTCCTGTTTTCCTTTCCTACAAAATATCCCAAAAATAGTGGAGGCAGCAGCAGGGGGAAGAGTTATTTTGTAACTTTGGAGGGAAGTGGTAGGAGGAATCCTAGAATCTGAAGTATTTAACTTATCACTTTCTAGTCAAGGGACTGTCAAAATGACAAACACACAATGACTTTTTCCAACACAGTTCTAAAATGCATATTTCTGGAATTAAACTCATGGGGAAATAAAAAATGTAAATAACAATATGCAAACAAAATAAAATTTTAATAATAATAATTTTTAAATGATTTTTTAAAACCCTACACAACAATAAAAAACAAGCTACAGTTTGAGAAATGTAGCTGTTCTTCCAAAGACAATTTTAATTAATCTTACCTTAATAGCTAGTTCCTCTATTGTTACTGCCACTGTGTGTAACCCTGAAGTGTGCACCATATTTTCCATGACCAAAGAGCACGGCCGTAACACCTGAGTGAGAAACAATTTGATTATTAAAGCGACTCCTAAAATCTAACCTTTTCATAAGGTTTTATATTTTTTTTACTCCATGGGCCAAAGGGGCACTGATCCCATGAAGCAACAACATGTTTCAGAGTAAAAACATTCCATATAGTGCAAGAATCCCACATCCCAATTTGCACAAGCACAATTTTGTACTGGAAGATTAAAAGGCAGTGAAATAAAAGCTTCTGACATAATGCTTAAAAACCAAACAAAACAAAAGCCCAACCACAGTGATAAAATAGTAAACAAAAACCCTGAATCCTTAAAAAACCTAAATGCATAAGGGAAGATAAGCACATGTGAGATAAGCACCCAGGCCACCTTTGAGGCTCCCTTGGCAGGAATGTACCAATGAGGTTTCAGACAAAATGCTGCTCAGGGCTCTACTGCAACAAGGAAACCAAAAGGCAGTGAAAAACACTGCAAAAGGTCTTGGGCTTCTAAACGCCTCATACAGTTTCTTCACTAAGAAACTTTTAATGTCATTTACAAATGCACAGCATAGGTTTTAGACAGAGCTCTCAGTGCTCAACTCCTGCACCTACTGATAAAAGATTCACCTTTAAAAGGCACAGGCCCCTCCTCTCTCCTGAATAATCAGTGATATGAAAACAGAGTTTTGAGTGCTATAGATATGCCAGCTAAGGAACATGCCTGCCACCCCTTCTAATTGTTTCTTTCATCATGAAACACTGTTTTCCTTACCGTGGTAACATTCTTGCTTTGTTTTTCTTTGAGAAAAGCACAGGCCAACACTTTGAAGGCCATCACTTGAGCAGTCATCCTTTGTGCAAGCTTGTCTGATGTCAGCGAAAAGTCACACTGGAAGGAAACTTTTAAGGCAGGAGCATCAGCACTGGTCAAATTAGCAACAAATACAATTTCTGGATCCATAATCACAGCTTTTACTGTCATGTTTGGCCGTACAGATATCTCTGCGAAAACAAGGTAAAAAAAACAGCTTGAATATAAAAATCAGAAAGAGGAAAGCTATCTACTCTGTCAGTGGCCAATCTACACATCCTGAAGAATAAACTAATTTCTTAAGTCTGATACCAAGACAGCATCTTGAAAACTTTTGGATGCGTAATTTTCAGAATGAAATCTGCAAAGGAGGGAAATGGAGGTGCGTGGAAACTGGTTTTACAGACCTGTATCTGCCTTGGATTTCCCAGCAGCAACTTGCTTTAGTTGGAATTGTGCAGATCCTTCAGCTGAAGATATTGGCATTGACTTAATGAAAAAATGTGCTACTGTCAACAAAAATTCCATACTAGCACATATGTACAGCTTGTCGAGGACAGCAACAACTTCAGTTCCATTTTTATCCTGCTTATATCTTATATCAATCATAGAAGTGTCATTTGTGTCATCTTTCTTGTCTATCATTCTGGAAAACAAGTTCAATAAGAAACATCTCAAACATCATAACACATAGATCTAGGAAAACAAAGATGCATAAGTACTGCCATTTTTTCTCTCCATGCCCTTTATAAAGAAGAATTACTAAATAGGCAAGCAGTGTTTCTTCTAGAAATAAAAGGGTAGAGGATTTTCTAGCAGAAGAATAATTTCAATTTAAGACTAGTGTGCTACACTTTTGAAAGTATGCATGCAGCACATAACAATCACATTGAAGTTTCAGTGCACACAACTCTCTAGATGAGGCTGGGTGCTCTCTATTCAGCTGTTCTACAGTTTACTGCAATATGCCAGCCTCCAAGATTTCTTTTTGTTTTGGATAACCTGAGAAATCAACATAAAAGAGTAGAAACTTCTTGAACATTATTAAAATTGTTCATTGCTTAAGCACAGAGTATTACAGGCCACAGCTGACAGCACTACTGAGTTTTATCAATTCCATGTGAAGCAAAGTATAGAACAAGGAAAAAGCCTTCCTCACAAGCTGGAGTTGTTTCATTTCTGACGCATTCAAACCCACCTTGCAGTGACATTCTGAATTCCTTCTCTGAGATCATCCAAGGTGCATGCCTTGAGTTTAACAGTGATGTCCATGGAGCCATCTGAGAACATCTTCCCTGCAGATGCCATGAGGTGCAGCCGGAGCTCCCCGAGGCGCAGTTTGTCGCTGTGCACTGAGAGCACAGACTCCTGCAGAAGGACAGAGTGCAGGGTTAGGTACCACTGAACAAAGCTGTGACACATTTCCCTTGCTGCTAGCCATATGCATCACCAGCCAGCAACTGAAGGATCTGATTAGCCTGTTGCTATCATCAGTCCTCCACCCATACAAATGAGTTCAAGAAATTCACTGAGAAAACAAAAATCCTGCTGGGCTACAGTGAAGTTGTTTCTGCACCACACTGGCAGCAGTTGCTCAGAATGCTTCACTGAAGGACAATCTACTTGAACTCTAGATCCCTTACCAAAGGATCCCTCCACTCTCATCACACTAACTCATCTACAAGAGCACCTCAGCAATAAGTGGGAATTATATGACAGTGAAATTAAAATAATATCCCATTACAGTGTCCTTCTTCCCTGTGATGCTCATTGCACAAGAACATCTTAAAAATTATACACAAATAAAATTCACTATACACAAAGATGTATAAAGCAAGCACCTTCACATCTACACAAAGCAGACTTTATTAAGTCATAAAAACAAGACAACATTTCACATCTTTCTCTCTTTTTCAGCAGAGAGAGGATGCCCATGATTGCTCACACCCAGGGATATGCAAGAGAAAATTATGGGCAATATACAGCTTGGATCTGCCTACTAACTCTAGAGGCAGCATGCATAGAACTAGCATTGTCTGAACTAACAACTCCTGCTTTTGAAATATTCATTTTTATTTTGGCTAACTGCAATCAAAGTTTGAATGACCAAATCAAATGCTGGGTGGTTTTGGTGGTTTAGTAGTATTTTTAGTGTAACTTTCAGAAATGAAAATACCTTCTTCCTCTTAAGGACACTGTCTGCCCAGGAAAGCTCAAGGCTCCATTAGGAAAGCATTACAAAGCCAGTGCAGCTGATATAACTTCATTTTTCTGACCTGAGTTCTGTCCATGTGAGAAGCCCTGGCTGCCCACCCCACCTGTGTGGTAAAAGCTTTGTCACAAACCTGAGTTGTGTCACTGTTGTAGAGAGTTACAGAAAGGGACTCAAAATTGAAGTCAAATTTAAGCAGTGTATAACATTCCACAGGAGACTGAACTGCAGAAACACATTTTTGTCCAGAATCAACAAGGGTACCTGTCAGCGAAAAGAAGATATTTTCACATTTCTTTGAACACTGGGCTTGCTGGTTTTGGGTTTTTTGTTGTTGGCTGGTTTTGGTTTGTTTTTTTGGTTGGTTAGTTTGGTGTTTGGGGTTTTCTAAATTAAGATCAGAAAATCACAAAAAAGAGGGAAAGCTCTAAATCCAGAAGACTACTCTAAACAATTCACATTTTTAATTTTGTTCTATCCAATGCATGCTAAAATTATCTAGCACAGAGTGGTTTAGAACCTTAAAAGAAGCTGTCATTAGTTCACTGAAGTTCTTTGTTCACTTTAATGAAGAACAATACAAAGTACCAAGTCTGCTCAGGGAGTCTGCAGTACCCTTCCTTCCAGTTCCTATTCACAGTAAAGCAATTCAACTATTGGTTAAAGAGCAATTTTTTGACATGGAAAATGTTAAGTTTGGGGAAGAAATAGATTTGGCAAAGTATTAACTCTATTTCATCCAGAGACATGCACTGTTTACACTGACACACTATTTGAATACCTATATCTTCCTTGATTGTTATAATTGTGCATTAACATTCTGAGGTAGATGATTTGGCTTTTTTCTTTCTTAACCACATGCAGACAGAAGAGTGATTGACATAAACTGAAGAATACCATCATATGAGAAATGAATCACAAAAGACACATCACAAAAACTTCTGACCATCAGGAGCTCACACTCCATGTAAGTGCATATATTCTTATTTATAACTTTTCATGCATACAATATATTTGTAACAGTTAAAACAATTTGTAAGGCTTCAGAAAAATATGATATTTGAATTTGCAAACAGCCCTCTGCCTACACATATTCAGCCTTTGAATTGAACATACCCTCAGAGCCACCTGATTCATGTGGAGCTTTCCCTTTTTTAGGTATCTGCATATCCTCAATATTCTCTTGCACAGTATGTGGCTGGGAAGAAGCCCCTCCAAGGTTTTCGAGTAAAATTTTCATGATAACAGTTAGATCACCTTCACTGAGTGCAATCTGTAAAGTGATAAAGCCACAAGTTCAGTTTTGGTGACATTTCATCCAACACAGTATGCAAGCATTGAGGAGAAACCATGGGCTGCTTCCAGCAGAAACACACGGGACAGTCACAATTATCCTGTCCAAAATAATCAAAATTATTTGCCCATTTCTCCTACGTAATTTTTTACTTGTTATAAACAGGAGTTACAACAAGAAATAACAGTCCACATGGTAAACACTTTCTAGATTTGTAAAGGATCTTTGCCTATTAAAAATATGGGTAATTGATAAACATAAGCACTTCTCAACAATTCAGTAACCCAAACACATGACCAGAAAACATTAAAGCCAAGATTTGCATTGTATGCACTAAAGCAATTGCCATTCAGTAAGCCTTCAAAGATTTAATGAATAAGTATCCAGTCATAACATTACAGAATGACAGAAAAGCAAGCAGTGCTAAGTGACAAGATGCAGTCACTTAGCCCATAGTACACAATCTAAGAATATTTTTCCTATATTTGAATCATTTTGCTGGTACTCCTTTAAATCTCTTATTTCTCTGTGCTTCACCAGTGTGACAATTGGCCACAGCACAGATACAGGAATGAACAAGTAAAAGGGCTCAGGAACAAGGAAAAGGTGCCCCAGTTTAGTTTTACCCATTAAAATCCACATGGTTAAGGCAGGAAAAGAAAAATAGAGCTCTCCTTCTGCAAAGATCATTTTAAATTGTTGTGTATTAGAGATAACCTTTTCATTCCTAATATACCTACTAAGCATTCAAATAACCTGAATGTTATAGATTAAACAATTTGAATTGTCAAATTTTGTTTTTAAATGGTAACTCAACAAATAACCTCAATGATTTTACTGCCTGTTGAGTCCATGGATAGCTCCAACGGACGTCCAGAAAAATAAAACCACGTTTTATTCCATTTGCATGCAGCTACACCAAAAACTATTCATTATACAGTATCAAAACTCTAACAAATCCATGAACTGGATGATCCATCTGGAAGTCTTTCAACATACTGCAAAGGACACTGACTGAAATGAGTTTACAAGCTCCTTAACTAAGCTGAGGACTATTCTGAGAATCTGTGTAACTTTTGATATAATTTTAATTACTCATGATATTACCTGCATTGGTTTTAGGTCTCCTTTGATACCAATTGTTGGGCATTTATGATACCATGCTGCTGCTAAATTTCTCTGGACCAGTAAAGTCAAACTCACAGGACGCAGAATTTCAGAATCTGGTTGTGAATCTGTGGATATAATGCACCTAAAAAAAGACAATGGAAGTAACAGAGGAAAAATGTTGACTAGTTGCAGAAGACCAAATAATACCACATTAATCTAGCAAAATTACAGCCATCATTAATTCAAGAATAAGCAAATAGGCACTTACACCCTTGTATGCACTCCAGATGAACTCAAGTTACCAGGCTATCATTGCTCTCTTTCCAAGAAGCTTTAGAGATTGTAGACCTGTGACTCTAACTAAAAGCACTCCTAAACTTAGCTTGGCAAGGTTTTTTGCTTGGTTTTAGCATGTTCTCATTGCCTTCCATGTACAAATAAGAGAAGAATGCTGCATACAGAACATGGGCACTTTTCCTTTACAAAGACACTTCAACTCAGGGAACAGCTCCCTATTTACCTTGATAATTTCAAGTGAGTCAGCTGCACATCCATGTTGTCAATGACTGGAGGAAGAGGAGATTCATCTGAAGACACCAGCTTGAATTCATTCTGAACTCTGATTAAGCCAAGATCAGCTACCAAAGCATTACACGAAGCTGAAGATTCAGGGACAACTATGACTGGAGCTTTCAAGTTGACGTCCATTAGGAGGCGGAAGCTCTTTTTAGCAAAGTCCTTCATGCTGGAAGCAGCCATTTCTGCTGCCTGCACAGTGACTGCAGTCAGGGCTTCTTGTGCTGCTTGGAAATTGTTTAGGAAGTTCTATTCACAGGTAGGGAAAAAAAGTAAAAGTTCCATGAAAACAAAAAAGCTTCTCAAAGGCAACATCCAGGCAAAATGTAAATTTAACAAAAATTAACACCTGTGGTTTAAATATGAAATTGCTAATTCAACCACACTTGTTTCAAAAGAGAAAAATGTTAAAATCATGAATAAGCTTAAACATTATTTAACTGTGTAATTTTTAAGATATTATGAAAGCTATCAGCTCCATTCATTACTTCTGTCACCAATCTTCTGTAAAGCAGTGCAACTTAAGTGGTAACTCTAACGCAAAATACTTTATGTGCTTGCACATCAGCTCACCACCAGGTACAGGGCAAAATGAGCTGATTGCATTTCATCTCATTAAAAAGAACTTTGAATGTCAAGAAAAGAACTTCAACTAATGTCTTACCAAGAGAGACATGAAGAACTTATGCAGGTAAATTATTTGGATGCAGCCCACTTTGAGAGACATTTTACCATCCACCCTTGACATATCAGCATAGGCTTCCCCTGCAGTGGCATCTGGATAAAGTGACATGTGAAATCTAAACACTTCATCTCCCATTATGGAGACAGCCTAGAAGATTAAGTCCACATAGTTAATACTACCAGGTATTTATGAAACAACAAATATTTCCCCAAAAAGATCCACAGCAACTTAGCAGCAGTACTTGGACACATGGTAGGCACAAAAGGAAACAGAATCACCTATTTTATAGTACAAGCCTCTTCTCACTTGATTATCTATAGCCCATTTTATATTTAACCCCTGCTCCTCAGAATTAAACATACCAGTGCAAACATAACTAAAAAGAACATTAATTGGAAGAATGTTTTGCTTCTCTGAGGGGAAGGAAATTAACCAATACATTTTGCTTAGTATTACATCGTACATTGCATTCTGTTACACAGCAAATTAAACTACAGTGCTGTCACCAAATCACTTGAAAAACTGGGTCTCTTCAGCTGTTTACAATCTGCTCAACACATTACCTTTTTATGGATTGTTTTTGGATCAACATTTGTAATTACAATGTCCTCAAGCCTGGAGAACACTTTAATCTCTTTAGGCTTCATAGCCACAGATGCATCCATTCCTGAATGAAACAAAAGAAGGAAGGAAATAAACGCAGTTCAACAAATTTCTAAGTAAACACTTCTGCTAAAAAACAAACAAACCCCTGAATTATTTACTATTGAATATAAAGGATAATAACAGCTTAGAATCCAGCTTTCTCCTATGTAATAACGAATGCTAAGCCTGAGAGAGAGGTCAGGGCCTTACTGCACATGAGAAAGTTGCCAACATAACTTGATTGTAAGAGTAGAGTACAATTCCCCAACACTATCTAGGATCTAGCTATTAAAAAATGGAAGTCTGGTATCTAAAACATAGTGCCTTCACTTCTTTTAATTTTACTACACTTCCAAATCGTCTTCATTTTCTGAGTCCAACATTTTTTTCCTTGCAGATCATTTCACACAACCAAAATATATTTCAACAAATGTTAGAGACACCTGCAGTGCACACTCTGGCCTTTTAGAAGTGAAGGGAGGGAAACAGCATTTTTCTGGCTACAGCCAGCTTCATCTAATATTTAAATAAAAACCACCTTACCTTGTATTCTAATGTCTGCAATTCTACAGGTCTGATCACACACTGTAATACTGAATGCATTTAGCTTTGCAGTGAGCTTTAATTCAGAGACATCATCATGGGCTGCATCACCAGCCACTGCACAGGAAACACAAGAGACATACAAGGAGTTCAAATATTACAAGCCCACTGTTTAAACAAATATTAGACTAGTAGTTTTGTAAATATATGAACTATTCAAAAGTAACCTGTAGTCATTCCCTAAAATATATGATAATCCTTAGTTAAAATGTGAAAAAAGTCATTTATTCAAAGTTTCCTTCACGCACACAAACTGTCACCAATCAACACAGGCAAAAAGCCATCAAGATGTCTTTTCTCCTCATTAATACCTAGTTTTCATGCATTAGTTGCTGAGTGCAGTATACACTACATTATTAGAAACATGTCTCATCACATGAGAAGTGCTCCTCTCTGTGTCAAGTAGCAAAGCCAATTTAGGCATATTAACTCCAGCAACACTGTACAATCAGAAAATATAACAGCCACTGTGCTCAATCCCAATAGTTTTAGAATTAGAAAACCTTGAATTTCACAAGCAACACTACAAGCACAAGAATCAACAACACAGGACCTGACAAAATATTCAGGAGCTTCCACGCAAAAACTCTTCCTTTTTCAAGGTTACAAGACCCATACTTAAAATAAACACACCATCCCTTCAGTTCAGAACTCCTCTTTGCTTCCCCAGAGCAGTATTTATTTTCAGCAATGTAAGCACTCTTTAGAGCTCTCAGATTGCAAAGCTACATGGTTGTGACACTAAACCTTTGGAAAGGCTGCACACTGCAACATCATTTATTCAACTTTCATTATGAAAATCAGACCACCACCCAGGGAAAAGTTATATTGAGTAAGGAGAATTTGTAAAATTAAGCAACAGGAAAAATGTCTGCTTATGTTTTTTTAATAAGATTATTTTCTCCCCATTTACAGTTGTGCATGCTTTGTTTTCCACCAAATAGACTGCAATGCTGTAATTGGAAATAATATCCTGTGAAACTGAAGATGAGATGCTGTTAAACAACAGAAGTACAGCCTGTGTAATGTGACACTACCTGGTCTAAGAGTGCTTCCTTTTTCCTGTTCTTTCATGTGAGGCTTGTGCTCTGATGATTTCTCAGTACTGGGAAGACCACCTGATGGAACACTGAAGGTGAGGAAACTCATGATGGAAAGCAAAGCCTCTGTGTGAAGCACTATATCCAAACAGGAAAAGATGACCTAAAAGGAAGGCAAGGAGACAAAGTCATATTGTGATTTAGTAGCAGTTTATACCCTAACAACTCAGAGCTGCTGTCACAGAACCAAGGAAAAAAGCCTCTTGCTCAATTTCACAAGTATCTGACTCTCTTCTATCTCCATCCCCTTCAACTTCACAAGCTCCAGAACAGATGAGGGAGCTAGGGAAGAGAAGCTTACAGCAGCTACAGAGGAACTGTGCCAATCTAAAAACTGATGCCTCACGTGGTTATGCCTTTTCAGGACACTCTCTTTAGTTCTGCTGCATTTCACTGATCGCATCGCATTCAGCACTCTGGTTGACAACTTCAGAACCACATGTGAAGATGTTTTAGGAGATATGGTACAACAACAACAAAAAAAACCCCAGTAAGATTCAAAATTTGCAATCAGAACAGGGAGTATGTGAGCAGCAACTACTCCTGCCAGTGTTGCTGAGTGAAACCCAGCATCAGTCACTTATTCCACACAAGGCCCCCAAGAAGCTGCTTGACCCACCATTGCTGTTTTGAAGGAAACATTTCCAAAGCACAATGACATGCTTACTTCAGAAGTCACTGAAGCCATGGAAAATCACTCATGAATAGCTGCTTTCAGGAGAACTAAAAGGACTAATTGCACTCAAGACCCCTGAGAATGCTACTTGGATATTCCAGCTCACATCTCAATTTCACTGTTACTGTTACAAGCTCAGAAACACAAGGCCCTGGTTTATCTCTCTGCCAAGTGTACGGCTCCAGAAACAAAGCACACGCTAAAGGCCTCAGTTAAAATTCATAAGGACATTTTTCTAACTAGCAAAAAATGTATAGTTTTTAGTTTAAATTAATTATTACAAACAATACCTCAGTCAATAAATAAATCTTTTTTTTCCACCTGGATTTGTCTTTGACGTAGTTAAATATAAAGCAGTAGGTTTTAATGATGAGAGTCAGGACTTTGGTTTTGTTCTCTTTTTTTCCTCTTCAATGAGAAGAAAAAAGGGAGTAACTAACACAGCTGCTATGATTCAAAAAGCTTAAAAAAACAAATTAAGTACATCCAGTACTTACATTGATGTTTTGCTTGGTGCTTTGGTAAGTAGTAACAAAGTCTGGTCCATCAGGATCAGCCTAAAAGGAAAAAACAAAAGAAAAGGGACACAGTCAGTCTCTATTGAATTAGCCAATAATTAATTATGAATAATTTTATTAACTGAATTGCTTGAATTTAGCCTCACACAAAGTTTTTTCCAATTTCAAAAGAAAACAAAGGAAAGTGATGAAGCCTGAACAAACAAGTTTTCAGATGATGCATAAGCAAGATAACCAGAATGGGTTATTCACAATGCTCTGCTCAGGGACATTTCATAGCATATATTTTGTGAAAATTCAACTGGCTACTTACAAAACTTTGTCTCATCTAGAATCTACTTAAACTGGATCCATTTATGCTTAATCCTTTGCCAGTACAAATTAATCTATTTTTCACTATATAAATGATGCCAGTCCAGATAAGAGCATTGAGGAGCCCACTGGTTCTACAACCTATCAGGCTCCCAAGTATTCATGCAATTTTTAAAGGCTTTTTTAAGCTAGCTACATATCACTCTCCAAATGCCAGTTTTATCACCTGTAGGGCCACTCTTCACTTGCACAAAGACCATCACACCTGTTAAGTTTCACACAGGTGCCCATTTGTGCTGTACACACAGAACACAAACAAATATTTGTCTTGACAGTGATTTCAGTAATAGCACTGACTTATGAAGCAAGAGCTACATGGAAGCAGTGGAGAATTAAATGAAATATTAAACTGAAAAACAGCTATATAGGAGAAGACCTGGGTAAGTTTTAGATACAAATCTACAGGCTAAGTATGGAAGCCTTACTTTCCTCCCCATGTAATTTTACTGAAAATGTATTGAAACCTTAATATATTCCATTTTCAAAAGATGTTCATCTCTTTCACTTGAGGAATTAAGAATGCAAAGAGGATCTCCTTTTGAGTCTGCAAACAAAGAAATAAAAATGTAAAGTGTTTCCACAAGCTTTACTCCACCTATGCAATGCCTCCATGCTAGATCTCTATTACATACTAATTAAATACTATTCTTGCTGAAATAGTGAAAGTAAATAGCTATTTTCACTGAGAAGCTACACATGAAGCATTATTTTGTGAAATGCTATATTCACTTCACTTTAAATTAAACTAGTAAAAATTAACTTATCTTGCTCTTGAAGCAAGACTTAAAATTCAAGTTCTTTGCATTCCTACCTTCATGTTTTCATACTGAAAACCTTACTTTTCTACTTCAGATAAATGGTTATTTTACTTATCACTTCACTGTCACTTTGAATTGTTACCTGACCAAAGCATTTCCAGTGCTGCCAGAACTGTTCATAAAGCACAGAATCAGAAGCTCATCAAAACCCACTGAACAGCTGGAATACTTCTCAGGAACACTCCTGCTCAAAGTACTCAACTCACTCAAATACATTAACTCTAGCAATGGCAGTAAAACTTGGTATCAGCTAAAACAGATTAATTCTATCTAAATTACCCTTTCCCTCCCCTCATTATTGGTTACTATATGTTATCCTCTGGCTATAAATCCAGTTGCACGCACTCTACGGATTGTATCAGTTCCCTAGAAAACTTACCATGTATTTCAGTGCATCTCATTGTAATTCTCTTCAGATATGCTGCTGCAGCCAATTCATGATTTCTAATTTTGGTTTTGGTCCCAAGCTGTAGTACAGTTAGAATATGTAATGGATATCTCTCCTTCTGAACCTGCTTCATCAAGGTTATTACAACCTTGAATATGGAAAGGGAAAGAAGTTTAGTATTTCAGTGAAGCTGTTCAGACACAGCAGGCAGTTATAAACAGGCTAAATGTGAAACTTAATATTAG
The DNA here is from genome assembly GCF_000277835.1 of Geospiza fortis. Taxonomy (NCBI): domain Eukaryota; kingdom Metazoa; phylum Chordata; class Aves; order Passeriformes; family Thraupidae; genus Geospiza; species Geospiza fortis. The sequence continues at coordinate 1,133,909 of NW_005054398.1, forward strand.
TCTAGATATTTTGCATTTTTATAAATAGACCCTATAAGACCAATGTGCTAAAGATTTCCCCAGACCCCTGCTCTCTTCCTCTTGTTTGTTTTCTTTTATTTGCCAAGTCAAACTGTTAAAATGGACTTTATAGCCCACTACTTCTAAGAAACATGCGTACAGGGCTCAGACTGAATAAGTTGTACAGATGGATACATACCTCTTTGATTTCAAAATTAAGGAGCATATTGATTACATCTTCATTTAATGTTATTTGTCTCTTTTCAGACAGCATTCCTTCTGAAACACTCTTATCCTGTATCAAAACTGATCTCTCCAGTTCTTTCATTTTACCTGGAACATTCAATATATTACTTAACTTTTGAAACTACCATCATTTGTTTAGCTCAAGAAACACATCCAATTCTTTTATTCATTTGGATGGATTACATTCACCTAAGATAAGCTAATAACATTTCCATAAGCAGAGCCTTTAAATTCAGAGCATGAAAGGGAAATAGAAACATGTTCTGGCAATAAGATGACTCTGACATCTCAATGCCTTGCTAGTTCCTTGACAACTTAGCTAACACAATTACCAAATTTTGTCTTGTAATGTTACCAATTTTTTTAAGTATCAAATATGAACACTGTCCTTGCAAAATTAAAGAGTTTATCAATTAGACTCAGCTTATTCCCATACACTCAGATCTAAACTTCCTTTCCAGAAAATAAATGCTTTTTCTTACTCCTGAAAGCAAACACACTTAGTATTCACAACAAATTCCATCTCTGACCTTCCTTTTGCAGCACTGATTTTGCATCCTTTTGAGTTTCTTCCGCTTCACCCAGGTTTTCAGTCAACACTTTGAGACAGACATTCAAATCCTCTTGACTTAACACAACCTAAAAAGTTGCAGATCACAATTCTCAGGAAAAACACATTGTTCCTTGAACTTACCACCTGCTAACAAAGCAGAACAATGTTTCCTGGCAAGAAGAATGCTTATTTACAGCTATTTTGCCAGCAGAATCATCCCTTCAATAAGAAAATTAAATTCTTATTGGAAAAGTCTGAGGAGATTAAAGGTTTTGACCTCCAGTGCTGTATCAATATACATTGCAGCATTTAATGTACCTATCCTTTTAATACATTCCCGTCAGTGACATGCCCCTCCATGATATTTTCATTTCAGTTTCACCTGAGATGTCCCTGGTACTTTCTTTCACAGTACATAAAATGCCACAACAAACTCAAGGGTGATGGGAAGATAGGAAGCTGGAGTTACTAGAGCAATGTTTGCATTAATTTAAACTCCTCTCAAGAAGATTCTGTTTCTAAAGAAGAAAAGAATTCTTGCTTCACTTCAAAGAATTCTTGCACAGAGAACTGGTCACAAAACCATTTATGTGATCCTCTCAAACCACTACATTCACCTAGGTGGGGCTAAATTCTATTTCTTTGCTGAAATCCACCCCACACCTACTAGAAATTAGCAGCTTGTTGCCCCTTTGTGCCCAGAAATAACATTAAGGGCTGCTCTCACAGTAAGTATTATCACCACCTTCTCACAAGACTTACATTCATTGTATCCAGATACCCTGTGACCTCCAACACTGGTAACTTGTGAAACCAAGCTGCAGAGAGATTTCGTTTCACAGATAGGCTTAAATTAATAGGGTGAAGTATCTGAATATCTGGATGTGTCAAATCTGTCTCCAAAGTGATCCTTGAAACACAGAAAGGAAGAAAAGAGAACAGTTGGAAAGTTGGAAGTCACATGTTAGATTTTTGAAAATCTTAAAATCTCAAATGCAGCACCAAACACTTTCCTAAGCAGAACAGTTTCTGATTTTATTACTGATCTAACTGCTCTAAGATAAAAGGCATTTAAATACCAAATATGTGACACTAGGACATGGTTTCTAGGCAAGAACATTCATGTTCTACAGAGTATTAATCACTGTACCTCGATAGCTTCAGCTTCGTCAGCTGCACATCCATTTTGTCAATGACTGGAGGGAGTGAACTGTCCTCTGAGGACACCAAGACAAACTGGTTCTGAACCTTAATCAAGCCCAGATCTATTACTATTGCACTGGGGGAAATGGAGGACTGGGGGATAACTATAACTGGTGCTTTCAAGTGAATGTCCATCGCAAGCCGGAAACTCCTTTGGGCCAGGTCTTTCACACTGGTAGCAGCCTTCTCTGCAGCTTGGACTGTAGCAGCACTCAGTGTCTCCTTGGCTGTCTGGAAGTTGTTCAAGAAGGTCTAGAAAAGCAGTTGAAGAGAATGGAGAAATGTCTGTAAATAGTTTTTACTCGAGGTCACTTTTCCATTTTTCACCATCATCCACCAATTATGCTGCCTACATCAATGGGAGTTGAATTTTCCACAGAAAAGACAACTGAGTGCCTTCTGTCATAACCTCTAATAGAGGGCCAAAGAAGTACTAACCAGTGCAATCCACTTATTCTAAATTCATCTCTATTTTTCCTTCTTTCCTCAGCTCATTAGCTTTTAGGGACATAATTTTGAAAGCTCCTCTCGCCCTCCCTGAATAGTATTGAATTCCTATTAAAGAACCTATACTGGTGCTTTATTGACAAAGCTATCATTAGGGTACTCAGACACACTGATATTTACACTGGTTAATCTGCAGGCATCATGACACCCACCTTGCAGGAAGATTTTCCTCTAGTGTTAGCCCTGACATGTCTGCAATGAACTCAGAATTTTGCTAGGAGTGGAAAGGGCAGCAAACATAAAACCCCCAAACTACCTCAATAGCACCAAGTTCTTCTCTATTTCCAAAACTGAGGGTGGGAAGTGACTCAATTGAAATTTAAATCAGTTACTAACCAAACTTTTTAATAGTACATAGAAAAAATTAAACCCATCCCTTCTCTTTCAGGAAATGAAACCTAACACTTGTACTGAGAGCACCGCCCAGAAGACTAATCTGAGAATGCTGCAGAAAGACAGAAAGGGAAATAAGACTTACCAGGAGAGAAATGAGAAATTTGTGAAGGTACACCAGCTGGATGCAGCCCACTTTCAAACATACAGAACCATCCACTTTTGACATGTCAGTGTAGGCTTCTCCCTCAGTAGCGTGAGGATTTAATGTCAGATTGAAACTGAAAACTTCATCTCCCACTATAGACACAGCCTAGAAAGAGAAACAGCACCCACCAGCCATCAGCAGCTTCTACAGAGGTAATGACACAAAGAACTAAAGATACCATCACCCTATCAGATTACAAGTTAGATTGCTAGTTTTCCTAATCCTTTCAGACATCCATTCTTGTAAAACGAAAATTTTTCCTTATGATGTACCTTATTTGAAAATACTTGTTCACGACAAATCAAATACTTTTAGAAGAGTGGAATGTGTATTACATTTCACTTTTATACACATCAAACTAACCAAGAATCAAGTAAAAGTTAAAATCTTGTAGTTGAGTACTTTTTTATGAAGGGTCCTTGAATCAACATCTGTGACAACTATGTCCTTAAGTCGGGCAAAGAATACAGTTTGGCTTGGTTGAAGGCAAAGAGATGAGTCAAGACCTGCAAAGTACAAAAACAGAAACAGAGTCTTGCACAGCAGAACGAACAGTTATTTTCAGGGTGGGGACACCAGCAGAGGAAGTGAGGAAAAGTTATTAAGTTACTTTCAGAATGACTGTACTACAGCTTCAACCAAAACCAAATAAAAATAGATGTAATACAAATACTGTCTCAATATCAATCATCTCTGGAAATAACTGAGCTACTATTCACAGAAAAATAATCCATCCTCCACTTCTTAATAAGCAAGCTATTGAGTGAATGCATTTCAAGCTATTGAGTGAGTGCACTGAGATTTTCTATCAGCAAAGATGTTACTATACTGAACTATTTGAATCCAATATTTTGCATACATAATCTTGTATGAATACATTATATGATTTAGAGATGGGCACAAGCAAAAGACTTTATGAACTGTAGTACTAATCTCGCATATCACACATTCCTAAATATTCATGAGAGTGTTAGCAACTATGAGGATGGCAGTTAAAGTCAGACAAAAGTGAAACTCCCCAAAGAATTACTGATAGCCCTTCCAAGGGGTAAAACCAATCAAGAAAACAAAACCAAAACAAGGAACCCAAACAAATTCCTAGGGTTAAAAACTAAAGAAAACATTTTGAAGGGGTTTTCTTATCCTACATCATAATTTATCCTAAATAACTTTACAGTATACCATAAAATATCTTAGTACAACATAAGAAACACTTAGTACAACATGAAAAGCCATAATCAAACTCCCTCAAAGGATGAACCTAATTATTTGAGTAATAACATAGCACATCTTTCTAGCTGGAGGCCAAAACATTACGACAGACTTGAAGGCTGACTTTAAAAACAAGACAACAAGCCATTCTTGCACAGATAACAATAAATAAACAAATAAATCAAAACAGATGCTTCATATTTATGCCTTATTTTTAGTCCAATGATTAGCAATTGCTTTGAAACTAAATTACCAGAGCAGTTACTTCTAATAAAGAATTTAATACCTTGTATCTTGATCTCTGCAATGTTCTTTTTTTCATCACAAATATTTAAGCAGAAGGCATCCAGTTTGGCAAAAAGCTTGAAGTCAAACACATCCTTATCCTTGGAAGGTTTAGACACTAGAAATAAGAGAAGGTGGGATTTTCAAGGCACCTATGACTCATATTTTCACTTTCATCTTTATTTCTACAAAGCTAATCACATTTCTCTGGATTTGCTTTGCCAGTATGCAACACATCCTTCTAGAACCATCATTTGGATAATCACAACTGTACCTTTCTTCAATCTGGAGTCATCTTCTTGCTTTTTTTCTTTGGATGATGTCTCCCCACTTCTTTCACTGCCTGATGGACTAACAGCTGTTAGAAAACTGACAGCAGACATAAGGGCCTCTGTGTGCAACAGGAGGTTCAGTGATGAAAAAGTGACCTGTTGAAAACATGAGAGTCCATATGATCAAACAGATACTTAAAGGTATCAGAGTCAGACTGAGGTGCAGAAGTACCCAGTGCAACAGAACCATTCCCTAGAAACAGAGAAGCTGCATGTGTGCCCAGCAACAGATCATAAAGGGAAAAGCTTTCTGTAAAGCAGAATGGGGATAAGCTTAGAAAATAAGGGAACCTAGCAAGAACCCAGCTCTTACAGCTGTAACTGCTAACCTGTAACCTCCACAGTACAAAAAAAAGTGATGCAAAATTAATTTTGTCAAACACAGCCTTGGGCTTGAATGCTCCTGCAATAACAGTAGTACAGCAGGTGGCTCACATGTAGATATTTAGAATATGGGTATTCCTCAAAAAATCCACTAAGGAGTCTAAAAGGTAAGTAAGTGCCTGCTGTATAGTTTAAAAAAAGTTGTCCACTTGAATGGGCTTGAAACTGGAAGTAGAGCCCAAATGCAATTCTTCCAGGCACAGAAGTGCCACTGAAGAGCTGCAAGGCAACAGCAGCTCCAGATGATGTACAGAAAATTGAGTTCTCTTGACATTAGCACTAGCCCATGTATGTATGAAGACAGGTAACTCAGCAGCACTGGAGTATTAGAACTCTCATCTCCTGCTGCAGCTTCAGGAACTGCTTTTTGGCAAAAACATTTCAGTAATTAAAGCTCTCAGATGAAATCTATAGATACTTTAAAACTATTACATAACAAGTGAAATATTTCAGTCTTCATACTAAAATAAGGCAGGTAAAATAATGCCATAGAGGTATAAAGAGGAGAAATAACCTATTACAAAAAACACCATCCTTTCAAGATCATCTATTTCAAGAATGCCTCAAGCCACTCTTTTTCTTTAGACTAAAATCTGCCTCAGAAATACACCATTAGTAAAATAAAAGAATCATAGTCAGACATGGATTTAGACTCCTTACAAAAGACAGCCAACAGAGTGCTGAATATGTGGCACTCACAACACAGATTATTTAACATTGAAAGTGAAAGACTTTGTGACTCCACTGTAGTTTCCCACACTGGGCCCCTAAATGTCATGATCCCTGATGCATGAGAAGGTGCATTCTTACAGTAGCTTGAATTTCATCCACATGAGCTAGACAGACACTTTTTCAACAGTTCAACAGACAAACATTCTGCTCTAAAGTGGTATAAAAATTTTTAAGGACATTTTAACTCTTGAAATCTCCTACTGGAAGGCAGGAAAACAGGAAAGCAAACAAGTCTTATTAATTCCCCTGTTCTGAGCAAGCAAACCAAAATAAAATAAGCAATAAAATCTGTAAATACTCACTTGAATCATCTGTTCAGTGTTGTTAAAAATTGTCTGAAACTGCGGCCCATTTCTGTCAGCCTGAAAATAATGATTTGCATGATGTTTAATATTAATTTCAACCAGTCACCGTTCTCTTCAGAAGATACAAAATAATCCAACTAGCTCTGAATAGCAGGTTTAGGACTAAATATAGACTATATATTAAGAATATGTACAAATGCCTCAAAAATAATTTTTAAAAGCTTTGTGTATACCTTGACATATTCCACCTTCAGAAGGTCTAATCCAGGCTTGTCTGAGGAACTAATTAGATGAATGGGTGCTTTTTTACCTGTAAAACACCACATGAGATAAACAAGAATTAGGATCATTTCTGTTCTTTCATAGAACCAAACAATTTGTGCCTTGAAGGTAGGGATTAACTTTCAGTACCATTTGCTAAAATACATTGCACCACCAAATATGAGTCACTGGTTTCTCTTTGCTAAATCCAAAATGGCAAATCCCTTCTCCACCCAAAGACTGAGCTCTGAGCCATTTATTTATCCCATTAGCATTATGGTGAGAGTCCAGAGCTTATCAATTCTATCAGTGGCACAAGCACTGCAATGGACAGCTGCAGGTTAACTAGGAAACTGGAACAATATTTGCATTTCAGAGAGCACAAGGCACAGGAGAGCTCCAACTAATTGCTACACACACACAAGTCCACTTCTCTGCCACTGCTTATTACCTCCAATTCCATAGTAATCCAAGCTTATTTTCTTCAAATAAGATACAGCTGCTAAATTGTAGGTTTTGACAGTAGCTTCTGTCCCAAGATGCATTACATCAAATACAAGTACTGTTTCCTCAATTTTCTTTTGTCTGGTGAGTTCTACTAAAACCTGGATGAACAAGAAATGTAGTTATGCCATCTTTTCACATGCAGTATTCTCACCATTCAAACCAACAACAAAAGTGCAAGATTAATGCCCTCCCTGCTTTGTCAGAAGCACTGTTTTTATTACAGATTTTAGAGTATATAATAGAAAGGAGAAGTGATTGATGGTGAAAGATATAAATACAAAAAATATTTGGGGATTTTCTCTTTGCAAGAGACCTGCCTGGGACTGAGTTTGTTTCTCTAGTGCAAAATTCCCACTTCTGACCCCCTAGTTATGAGTTGGTACTAATTTTTTCTAGTAAAAATACTCCAATAAGGGACTTCTTTCTTTTTTTTTTAAATACATCTGTGTGTATGCATCATGTTTTATTTATATGCATCCCATACAGACAAGAAATATCTCATATGCATAGAAATATGCATGTGTATACATGAAGGTTTTGTATGGTGATTATGTTTCTGCATCTAGAGAATACTGGTGAAAGAATATTAGAAATTTTTGAAGCATTCTTTAGGCAGGGGAAAACAGAATTAGAGACTTACTTCTTTAATTTCAAACTTGAGGTGAAGATCTGTCAGTTCCTCCTGAGCAGGCTCCTCTTTTCTTATTTCTTCTCCTTTAATTACTGAACTGTCAGTTGGTTCAGAGCTTTCCTCAAAATCAAAATATTCTTCTTCAGAGTCTAGAGAAGCAAAATTACTTTGTCAGTAAACTTTTTCCAGAAAAAGGGCTAAATATCCCACTCTCTCTTTTCCATTCCAATTGCATTTTTAACAGCATGATCACTTTAAATCAAACTTGATAAAATAAACTTTAGATCTATACTGCTCTCTTACCCACTGAATGAGAAGTGAACAAAATTAAAGCCCCATTAAAGACAGCACTAGATTCTAAAGGCATCATTAGACTTTCAAGAACACATAAGAAAGTAATAATAAGGGAAGCTCCAGTAAACAAGTGTCCAGGTTCCACCATAGGAAATTTTTCCCTAGAACAACCATGAAAATAAATGCTCAAATTCAGAGTCAAAACAGTAATTTCTCAGTAATGTGTTATTCTAGTTCTGCCTTTTCAGAAAAGGGAGAGCTTTGCTAATACAAAACAGTCAGAACAACCTAATATAGTTAGTATTTACAGTTCACTCATTTGAACGGGTTGCTTATGCATAATATTAATTTTTTTTTAAGAAGTGGGTTTACTTTTCAGAAAAAGCAAGTTTATTCATCTGAGGTAACACCAGCATCTTAATCAAATCTCCTTAGGTGTTTGAGGGTAGATCTGACCCACCCTGCTCATCTCTGCTGTCCTTACATGTTCTAACATCAATAACAGATGTAAATATCAGCTATCCCCTAAGTTATGGCTGCTACCTTTACAAAGACCCATCTGTAGCTTCTTACCTGACACCATTTCTGCTAACAACTGGGGTGTATTAAGCAACCCTTTACCAACAACAGGAATTGTGGGAATAGCTGGTACCTGGAGGGAAAGAAAAGAGCAAAATAACCAACACAGTATTTTAAAGTTCATATAACTTGGTATGTTCATATTTTCTAGTGATGATGAATGTTCCACAAGGTTTTCCCCACATTCTTTGGCAAGGTCAACTCTGCCAATACTTATATTGAAACCAGCAGAACAATGACAAAGGCTCCACCATGGCTTGAGGAAGCCCAGAATGTTCTGATGGTAAGTCAATAAAGACACTAATGATGTTTTTTTATTTGTTTGGGGTTTTTTTTAAGTTTTTTTTAGTTGTAGTCAGCTTACCTTTGTGCTTGGAACTGACATAGGTGACTTCTGAGGCAGTGGAATGCTATCAATCAGATCAGAGATTGCCTTGATTTTCTGGTCAGAGAGTCTGACGTGCACCAAAGGAAGTCCTCCTGACACTTTAAACCTTTTTTAAAAAAACAACTAATTAAACTCCTACACAAAAGGTACCAATTCTTCATTTACATCTTAACAATATGGATACTCCTCTATAGAGATCACATTACAGTAAAGCCTGGGATTCTGCATTAAAACAGGACTTGGACTTAAGCAGTAGTTAGTAACCAGGAAAGGCTTCAGAGAATCACTACCCAAAAAAAGATTTTGCCAACAGTAGTAACTTATTTCAGTTTCTTAGTTAATAGCTTCAAATTACAAAGTGCAAATGAACCTTTAGGGAAAACACTTCTCTAAGTACAAAGTAACTCTAAATGAGTCTTTTAAACATTAATATATACTTTGCCATCCTGGAATCTCTTTCCACCATTGATTTTGCCAACTGTACATGGATATCCATAGGCTGCAAAATGTGCAAAGTTGATGGGTGTTCAAAACGAGCCTTCTTCCAGTCTTCACCTGAAAATGTCCAGTAAATTTAGATTTTAAAAAATATCACTTGCTAATTGCTTTAATTAAGGCATCATTAAAGTAATCAAATGGCATCACTAGGAGGGTAAAAAAAACAACTTAAGAAACCTAAAACAACTTAGGTGAAGTATTTTAAAAGCTTTTAATCCCATTTGTGAGCACTACTACCTCAGCAGCACTACACCCAATTCTACACTGAAAGATGTATCTACATTGACCCCTAGAAAAACAAATGGACAGACAGATAAAAGATAGAAGAGCAACCTAGCATTCTTTTGATTACACAAACTTAAGTGAAGAACTAAGGCAGATTTTAGCTGTGCTTTTCCTGTGTAAGATGGAAAACACAATAGCTCTTTTCATTTACATTCATTGCTACCATTAAAGTGATGCACAGGTCCAAACAAAAAATGAGCAGAAACTAACCAACTTTTTCAAAGTTTGGCACCCAACATGTATTATAACCCATCTTTTCATTAACTACTGATTTTAGTTTGTCTTTCTTTCTTTAAAAAACATATTTATTTATTACAGGTAAGTAGCCTTTGACAATCTTTTGCATAAACAGCAGCTATGTTGTTCTGTTACCTGTTCTTCCAAAAAGAAGTTGCACATTTTTAATTTTCACATCAAATTTGTCATAAGCCTTGTCCATAATCTCCTCTAAAGATGAAAAGTTAGAAGCTTCACTACTGCCTTGATTTATGCTGTTCAGCTAAACACACAAACAAAATAAAAGTTAAGTCTTTAAAACAAACATGTGCTATTCATTCTAGTGAAGATGAAAAGATGATTCATAGGGGTTAATAATTGACATTTGGACTCTTACAGAGAAAGCTTAAGTCACTTCACACTTCACTTATTCTTGCTAAGTAGATTTTTTTGTTGTTACTGCTATCAATCCACTTAATTCAAGCTATTCAAAATAGTTTTTTCAATAATCTATAATTTTACTTATGGAATACAACTAAAATAAATATTTAATCAGTCATTAAATCAAGTTAAATGATTGCAATCCTTCCATTTTAGAGAAACAATTGATTTTCAAACTTCAAGAGAAAAATTATCTTCACTTTTATTAATAAAAGGCTATAATTTTACAAAAAAGGAAACAAAAGTTTATGTATTCTGCTAAAGAAATGAAAGATACTAAATGATAAGGTATTGCAATCATGATTATAACATGAACATATTTCCTGGGGAGGATTAGTACAAGTACATCAAAGATACCCTAACACCTCTGATCAAACTGCTGACCCCAATCTATTTGGTTAGAAATATGCTAAGTTAAAAATACATTGGCACAGATGATCACCCTGCCTTCTGAAAGGAAGATGCTTCCAGATGACAGCTATGTAAAAAGAGAATATTTGCTTCTCCTGAGGTTATCAGAGATGTCATTTATATACCTGAAATGTACCAAAGTCCAAAATCAGCAAATCTGAATTTTCATGGTAGAAACCAGTCCGTGGAACCACCAGGTAGGAAGGTTTCAGATTAATCTTCAAGTCCAGGACTTTCCTCATTTCAATAATATGAGCTAATCCTTAAAGGAAAAGGAAAGGCCATGGAAATGTCAATGTGAAACAACTGTGACAGTCAGCTTATAAAGAGATGTTATCTGAAAGATAAAGCCTCTTGAATCAAGACTTTCATAGCATTCTACTGATTTCTTACTAAACTCAATGCTCCTTCCCACAAAACATTCACTAAATCTCCAAGCAATGAAGTGAGAAGTAATTAACTGCATCCCAGCTGAAATGTGGGCACCAACTCAAGGAAAAATCCCAATCCCACCATTTGGTCATCAATCAAAACATAAGCCAAGTGTTTGGGTAATCACATGGAAACAATTTAAGGGTTTGCCTTCACTGAGATTTCTTACTATCTTACCTGTAGCAGTTCTTTCCTTGATTTCCTCCAGTTTCATCAATGTGGCTGTTGTTAATCTTTCAAGATCCATTCCCTTACTTGTCTGAAAGAATTCTACCATTGCATTTATTGTTCTCTTAAAAAAAAAAAGAAAAAAAAATAAAAGACAAGAATTAGCATTATATGGCATTACACATATAAGTCACTCAACAAAAACTCAAAATCAGATCTGGATAGAGCCAAGAGAGTAAGAGCAGAGAAAGAGGACGCAGAAACACCTGAGAGTTTTGGTTACTACTCACTGCATCATATTTTACTTCCACAGGTTGTGATTCAATAGTAAGGCTCTGGTCAGCTGTGCTGTCCTCTGGGTTAACATCAAACTCAATCTTAAGCAGAGAAGATTTGCTGTCCCCTATGGAAGCCACAAGAGATGGCACAATGTTTTCTTGTCTCAGGCCTGTCACATACCAATTTTCAAGCTTTGCTTCAACCCTAAAGAAAATGAATAGTAAAAAATATTTAACTGGGGAAGGGTTAGACTCAATTGCAAGAGAAAAGAAAGGCAGAATATTTATGTTACATAAATAAAAAGTGTAGGAACGTTTACTACTGTGTATGGATGTAAAAAGCAGTCACAGACTTCTTTTGGTGCAAATGGGAATTCTGTACTGAGAACTGCCCTGATAACAGTGTCAAGTGGAGCCTGTAGGAAAACACCTTTGAAGAAAGCCATTGAACACCACCAAACCACACCAACTTCACTCATCCTTAGAAGTACTTATTACATCAGAAACTGATTTTCAGGTCCTGTGCCTCCATTAAAATCCCTGACTTTGGGAGGCAATGTATTTGGCCATAATCAGTGGCATATGCCTGGCTCTGTTGAGATAACTGAACTAAATTTTTTTTCAGAAACATAACACTTGTAAGACTATCTGTTCTACTGCTTCAGTCTCAACAACTAAATTTTATGGCATGTATTTATGTAAAATAATGCCAAAGCTCTTTGTTTCTGTGCAGCATTCAAGGTGCACCTTGAAAATTCCCCAGAATGGTTTTCAGCAAAAATATTTCAAGTGTCAGTGGCTGAGCTGGTGATCTTATGCATGAAGCCTGAACTGAAGGAACTGCAAATGAAAGCAAAAAGTGCACAGATTCATTTTCCAGACATGGCAATCCTATTCATTGACTGTGTAATCCAATAATCGTTGTTCACTATTTCTGGTGTGCCCTTTCCTAAAACACAGGAAGGTCTCAGTATCTTATGCTCAGGCCGATTTTCCAACTAAAGCACAAACACACAATTTTTCATTTCTTAGGCAGTGAATAACACATTCACTAGCTTGGCTGGAGTGTGTTTGCCACACCATCTCCCATGGCTTAGCTATCACTTCCCAAAAGTCATATTCAGCACTTCAACACTTATATTCAAGAACAAGGTTGCCATTGTTCATGAAAACCAGCAGACAGCATTCCCTTCTTCCTTCCATTCTATGTTATTCACCAAATTATATTATTTACAACAGAGTACAATTACAGAATGCCAACAAATTTACAAGGCAGTGTACAACAAGCACTACCCAAGAAAAGTTAAGAAGCTGGGGAGTGGGGTGAGGAGGGGCAGAGATGTTTCTACAAAAAGAAAATACCAATCCAATTACTTAATGGCTTGTGCTCCTGGGCGTTGTGATATTTTGGTACTCAGATCAATTATCTGCACTTTTAGAGTTTCTGCCACATTCTTGTCTTCTTTAATTGTAAGAGAAGTGCTTAACAGCTTCAGTGTCACAACATGGGCAACATACTAGTGAGAAAAACAGAGGAAACTGAAATTAATCATCTCAATAAGAAAAAAAATTTCAGAACTCCTCATTTTAACGAACTAAAATGTGTCTAACTTTTTCCCGTCAACTAAGATTAGACACTCATCTCTATGCAGAAAGCAAAGTACAGATTCTGTACTTTATTCAGTGTTTACCAATCATTTCTTTAACATAAAACAGTGTAGTTCAACAAAGGCAGAGCAAATATAGTTTCACTCTTTTCAGCATTAAGGGAATTTTTTAAACCCTGAAGCAAGCATAGCTAAACTACATTCAGTAAAGGACTCACTAGATCAACCAAAATCATTATGATCCCATTAAATAACTACATTTCAGAAGACATAGCTTGTATGTCTTTATTGTTCTTACTGCTAAATGTCAAGTCTTGGCCTTCCCAAGAGAGGGTTCTGACTGCTCAATATATGTACCATTTTATTACTACATAAATCAGCAACTTCAGAAGGATCAAATAATATTTCCTACTGGAATTTGAAGCCTTCACATTTCTTCAGGATGATGAGAGAGCTGAAGGCATCTTTCATTTGTTTTGTGTGGTTTGTTTTTTTAAACCATCCCATAGGGTGCTTACCTGCTTAGGTAATGAAAGGTGATGGGAGCTGTCACTATATCCAATGGCAGTATACAGTTTAGCTTTCTCCTCTGGTGTCATTAGTTCATCAAGAGCTAAAAACCAAAAACCCACATAATTTGCACCTTAGTAAATAACAATTACCCCTTTTCTTCACAATTGCCTCCTACTACTTCAGCTGTGGTGATGCATTCCATTGATTCTTCATACTGCACTAAATTCCAGATTGCAAAATAATTCACACAAGAGTTTTCATATATGGTGGTACAGATGTAGCACAGGAATCAATTTAATTTTTATTACAAAAGCATCCATAGCCCCTCATGATGAAAACAGATTTCCGGAATTTTAGTAGATCAAACCTCTGATCAAAACAGCAAATCACCAGAAACAGACTATTCCAATTGTTGCAAATTATCACTATAGCTGTAAGTGCCAGATTTTTCTCCTCACCAAGGTTCTGAAAAGCTTATGGCCAATTTAGAAGAATGCCTTATTTGCCAGCTCAATATTCAGTAAGAGGTGCCATGAAATGCACTGTTTGTGCCATACCCTCTCCTGCACAGTTGGAAGCAAAAATACTGTTTTCTTTTTAATGTATAAGAAGATGTAAAATCTCCCTAGTGCATTACAATCTACACTTACTTTCAGGTACGAGTGATTCTTCATCTTCTTTAATCCTAGATTCTCTTTTACCCCAGAAACCACTAAACCATCCTCCACTTTTCTTTTCTGCTTCAGCGCTCTTCTTCTTCAGTAGCTTTTGTCCTGATCTTATTGTCTACAAGCCAAAAATTAAAACAAATTGGACAAAACACATGATTTATAGTATTACTCTTTTTCTGTAAATAATCCATGTATGTGTGCATGTTGAACATGCATTTAACTGAGGGACAGCAACACCACATCACAAGGAATTAAGAGATCTTTGACTCAGCAGACAGAGCCAAAAAGAGGACCAGGGTGAGGGACGTGTCTCTGTCTATCTGTGCACGCACAGACACAAGCATGCCTTATTTTTACTTTGGACAGTTGTTCCTACACATTTCACCAGCATTTAGACTACAAAATGGTAGGAACCATACAAAAAGACAGTATTTAAGAGAGTACAAAAAGCATTTACATTCCTAAATCTAGTAGATTTCTTAACCTAGTAATAACAAACCTGAGGACCAATCCTGTACCATTTAAAACTTTTGAACTTGTTTTCAGTTTGGAAATCACTTTACTCTTGTCCTGGAAGGATAGGAAACTTGTCTTCTAACCTACCTATGCTATCATACACATTAGCACAATGTTTTTAAAAATACTATCATGACAAAACCATCCTATTTGAAGTGTTACAATATTACTGAACAGAAAAGACTCCTTACCTCAACTTGTGCTTGTTGTCTTGCTAAGACTGTATTGAAGACGTCAAGTTTTCTTTCTAGGTCCTACAAAAATGCATTATCAAATTATTTGCTGATAAAACACATTTAGGAAAGGCTCTCCACTATAAATTTTCTACCAGCTCCTTCATATTTACATTCCAATTGATTTCTAGCTCTGCTCATTTCTAACACAGGTATATCCCACCCCCAGCTGCAAAGTTCACTAGAAGTTAAAATCAATGTTAGGCAGTCTAGATTAGATTAGATTACTCTTGCTCTTAATTAAAAGTATCCATGCTCACTAATCCTCAACCAAAGATAGATTGTTTTTAATGGCACTTTACTAGTATTTTATTTTGTTTTCCACAATAGGTTACACAGAACTTCAGATTAAGAAGGTTTTTCACAGACCTCTTGTGTTCTTGTAAAACCATCAATCTGGATTACTCTCAATTATGTCTAAAGAATTATTTCATAGAGGGACTAAAACATAATTCCTCCAAAGAGAAAAGACTCATACCTGGATTTGCCTCTGTGTTTCTTCTGACAGTTTACTCTGTGTGAGCTTGCTCTTGTACACATTTTTGTAACTCTTCAGAAGCTGCCTGTGCTGTTTTATGTTACTCCATGACCACATTCGAGTACGTCTTCTGATGTGAACTTCCAGAACACTGTTACCTGCATATTTCCACCTATAATAATTTTTTCTTAGTGAACAATTTCCATTTCATTTATGCACTACAACTTACAGGTTGCAGAGGTAGTTTATTAGTATGCAAACACTTTGCTCACCACTTGTGATTTGAATAACTTGGCTTATAAAAATTTCAATGTTCTCAACATCACTTTCGAAAAATGGACAGAGGGCTTACATTTAATGAGTAAGAGCTACAAACCTTCATTATTGACTTCTGCACACTTGCAAATTTGGGCTGTTACAGCACTAGGTGCACTTAAGTACTTTGATAATCAGCATCAGTTAGTACTTTGAAAAAAGCCAACAGAAAGTGTATCAGTTCAAATCTACAGCTAACACACGTTTCCCTCGTATAACATTTGCCAAGTTTTTTCTTTAGCCTTTCTAAAATTGCATTTTAACCTCTAGTGAGAGTATTGGCATTTTGTTCAAGTTTTGGGGACTTCAGCTTTGCAAGTGAGATTTTCATCAACTGGATCTTTTATCACTTTAATCTAAGGGCTAAGCAAAGCTCTGTGGAAGTTACATCAGCATATGATCTAGTTTTAAAACTACTTTTAATCACAAAGGAGAAGGAAGAGACTGGAGAAGACTCCAGCATCTCCCAAAGAATGCATGAATGTACACAGCTTACCATTCCCTGGCATTTTTATGGAGAGGTACATTTGGCCGAAATCTTCTGTAGGGTGCATTGCGAACCATGTAATCTATGGACTCCAGCAGGTCTATCATGCTGAGGTACTAAACACAGGAAAAAGTTTCTTAGCAAAGTTCAGGTTTTATTTGCAGGCACTGCTCCAACTGCATGTATACCATGGCCTTCACATTCCTCACACTACACAGAAATTTAAGTCGATGCATTTTCATTAGTACCTCAAAGTGGACTGACTGCACCCATTCTTCTCAAAGAACACCACTTTGAAGCCCTGCTTCCCTCCAAGAACAATAGTTTGTAGTTTTACTAGCCTCCTCAGCACAACCTCCCAGGCTTTGTCAAACCAACTTTTCTGTTTGTCAATGCAGTTGCCCTCATTTCAGAGCTGCATTTACATTGGTGCACCTTACTGGTACAGTTCTGAACTCTATATATATATATACATTTAGACATGAGTAAGAGCTAAAAAGCTCTTTAGCCAACTAACTGCAAGTTATCTCTCAATAAATGAGAACACAAAATTTCTGGGGAGCCATCTAAATTACTTCCTTGATACTTCAGCAGGCTTTGTTGCCAAAGCCAGCACAGTCCATTCATTCCCACCCTTGCTCGTACTTTGGCATCTCCACAGTTCTAACACTGGATTATAATTTAATAAGATAAGGGCTCTCCAGGTGAAAAGAATGCTGCTGGAAGGGCTGAATACAGATCAGATGGTTCCCAGAGGGTCCACAGGTAAGAGTGTCAGAGTACAAGAATCACAAGGAAGAGATGGTTACACAGAGGGGAAAAGATCCTACACTTCTCCCACAGGTACTGCTAAACAGTTTAGAAATCCTACAGGCATATAAGCACACAAATCTCTAAGAATGCTTTCCAATGAAAAACACTATAGTTCATCACAGACTGAAAAGGGTGATAAATACCAAACCAACTTGCCTGTGGCTTAGTGAATTCAATGATAATTCTCTGTACTTCTACATTACAATCAAACTTAGGAGTTTTCAGTTCTACTTCTGCATATGGGTTGATATAGAGTCTTGCAGAGGCTGACACTGGTCTGAAAACTTGAAGATTAAAAAAAAAAATGAGATGGATTTTTTACTTAAATATAACAAGGAACAGATCGAGCACATCAATAGATAACATGCATGCTCAAGCCCCACAGAATCAGGATGCAATTCTTACCAATGACAATTAAGATGGTCCTGCAACAGTCAAAAAGCATACAAGCCCTAATATGTTCTATTACATTATGGTTTTTCTAAAAGGAAGAGAGTATGGCCATGCCTGCAGAATCAGATCAGGCTGTTGTACACTAACATGGCTCAGAACAGTTTAGATTCACTCATTCCTAGCTCACTTACTGTACTGGTAGTCTTCAGGCTGGTGACCATGACAGGGAATTCCTTTTTTCAGCTGGTCCTGTAAAGGGATACGATTCTGTCTAACAGTTGCTGAAGAGCATTACTTGTTTAGAGTTATCAAAACTTTGAGTGGACCAACTTAAGTTCACGTGTATTTTGCAGACTTCTGCAGCTGTCAATTCAAGCTGTGTATCAATTTGTGTTTTCACTTCAGACTGAGATTCAGAGAAAAAAAAAGGAAAACATCCACAGACAGGCAATGCCAAATGAACTTGGCTGTTCTTAGACCACTGGATGGTTTTAAGCACTGCACAGTTTTGATTCCATCTTTGATGTTAGAACCAAGCTCACTGGGTTAAGTACATTATTTGTTAAGGACAAAATAAAACAAAAATAAAGGTATCCATAAAGATGAGCACAAAAGAAAAAGGGTAAGTAGTAGTATTGTACAAGGACACATAGAATACCTTTATAAACACAACAGGTGAAAAATATATCATGTCTAAACCTTATAGGGGTCGACAACAAATGAGGTTCACAAAATATTATTAACAATAGTGCAATGGATTAACATATGACCCTGAATACAGTGACCATAAGTGTGAGGAGTGGGGTAGAAGTCAGTGTGGTGTAGTTTTGAATACTACAAGAGCCAGAGAATATGGTAATTAATGCATTTTCTTCTACATTACCAGTATTTGTTCACGGGAGCCATGATAATACATTTTGCTGTGTATGTTCCAATAAGCACTGAGGCTGTCCAGGCACAAAAGCTGCACAGGAAAGAAAACATAAAACAAACTGCATACTCTGTATTCAACCCATTCTATAAATATAGCTTTCCATTTGTGAAAACAGAAAACATATGAAAGCAGGTAAGACAGCAAATGAACCATTAGTATTGAGATGTATTTAATCTGACAATACTATTTTGAAATGATAATTGAATTGCAAGTTCTTTAAGCACACATTCATGCACATCTGTTAAACATGACCCTGGATTACAAGGGCAAGGGTGCACAAAACTGGTACTTGGCCTAATGAAGAAGCCAAGACTATTAAACCCCTCTTAGATTGTTCCTATAATTCCTTAGATCTCTGTGTACTCCTTCCTGCACAGGCTTGGGGGTGGTTCAGGAGGTGGGCAGGGAGAACAGAGAAACTGCTCAGCTCCCAGAATCCCAATTACACTAGGAATACAAATTAGATTAGGAAATGGTAATTAGACAACCTGTTTGAAATTGGTTTCCACACAGGCTTGCTGTATTGTGCATTGAACAAGGGGATCAGCATTCACATTTAAGATAAATTATTCAAGCTATGGAGTTTGTTTAACTTTATGCCTTACATAAAACGTTATTTGTGCTCTACTTGTGCTTAAACATACATCAAAAATAAAGAAAAACAGGAGAATTCAAAAAGCAAACTATTTTCCAACTTTATTTAGAGTCCCAGGTTTACTAGTCTCCAAGATCAGTTGCTCTCTTCACATGTGTAGGAAAAAAACCCACAACACATTACCTTGTATATTATTTTTGCAGCTTCATTCAGGATGGAAGGTGTCCAGTTCTCGTTTGTTGTCTAAAAGTTCAAAGTGATAAAAGCAATTTTGTACATCTTAGCTAACATATTTGTGGGTCTATCCTATGCTTCCAAGCAACAAATGCATCCAGTTTTTCTGCATACACACACATCAAGATAACATACAAAAATCTGTCAGTTTACTTTCATACTTTGATATTCAACTCCTCATCCTACCCAGAAAATGCTTAACAGCTAAGGCAAAGAGAGGTTAGCTGAAATTTTCACTTCCCATTTCTCAAAAGGCCTGGCAAAATACCAAATTCTTGATCACCATGATGCAATGTTTGCCCTCATTTACTATGCCTGGATATAACCTGCCCAGTTTCAAAGGTCACTCAAATCATTAGAACAAATCACCAAGTCTCAGAAAGTGTGATGTTCCTCAATCCTCTTCCCTTCTGCTTGCTCAAACTGCCAGTCTATCTGCATGAATAAAAGATTGTCTTCAGTTCCAGCTGTATGCACACTGTCCCTGTATCTTCCTACCATGTTCCTTTTCCTTTCTGCTACTCCAAAACAAGCAGACTGAACATACAAGAACAGGCAGTCACACACACATTACCAGTAAACTCAGCTCGCCCAACGTCATTCCCAAGGAAATCGGGCACTGTGGGTCTGTGATCTGCAAAAATAAAAAAATAACAGGTATTTATTTGTTTCTCTTGCTGCAGACAGACATAGGCTTTGAAGTTGACTGAAATCCTGAACTGTTCTGAGCAACTTAATTTGCTTAGTAAATCTAACTGAAACATTACTGCAACCCACTAAGATAGGCCAAAACTAATACAGCTGTAGTGTAAAGACTTAGGACTTTAATTCAAATTGAACATTTTCTTTTGGATTCTAACATAATTTCATACAGGAAAAAAAATTAAAATTAGAGTACCACATCTCAGTCAGATATATCACTCTATGACATGCACTTCTTTGACTTTAGTGTCTCTGAAAACAGTCCCAAAGAAAGGTTTGGGAAATACCCTCTTATCCAGTGCTTTTCTTTTAAACTCAATTGTCTCATAACAAACAGCTTAATCATTTAACTACAGGAAGGTAAACTAGTAATACCAGTTTGGTTCACATAAACAAACATTCTTGTTTATCAGTTAAGTGTTTTTAACAGTTTGTCTTCAGACCCATCTGTAAACCCTTCAGCTTCTGCCCTTCTGGACTCTCCCCAGGACACTGAAAAACTCTGTGCATCCACTGCATGCAGCAGTATGTGAGAACAGACACTGCCCACATTCAGTGAGCAAGGCAGCACTGGACAAGGGCAAAGAGAACATCTGTTTCACATATCCATATTTCCGGCATTCAGTCATATCTGGGACAAGTTATTTGAAGAGGCTCAGAAGAAACCACAGCAACTTTTTAAGGTGGCAAATACAGTTTCTCTATGGACAAGAGATTCAGAAACTCATTCAAGTCCAATTTACAGTGAAGACAATATGTCCCAGTTACTTACATCATCTTCATATTTAACGTGAATGCCTGTGATTTTGACTTGCACATTTTTTATAACTTGAGTTGCAAGCTTTTCTAAGAAAGTATCCTTCTTCTCTTCCTTTGGTTTGTCTAGAACAAGAATTTTTAAAAAGCCAGTATTTAGTGAAAGAATTGCATCTTGAATTTCATTACACCAACAACTACATCAATGTAAATGTAATACTTCCTCTAAACTAACATTACAGTTTTCACTTATTTAGATTACATTTTTTTTTCCTTTTCTGCACATCTGTATTCTGAAGATGTGATATTAGATGCCCATGCACAACTTAACCACAAGAAAATACATGTCTAAATTTCAGTCAAAACATTTTGGTACACAGCAGGTTCTGGATTAATACACTCCTTCTACTCCTTCTAAGGTAAAAGGTTCTCTCTTAAAAGTACCTCAGTGAGGGGTATCAAGAAGCAAATGAGTAAGCCAGAGTAATTTAACACAAAATATATGCAAGAAGTAATATTTACAATCCCTCATTATTTCACTCTAGTGATATGGTTCTACCATCAGGCTGTGTTTCAGCATTTTACCTGTAGTATGGCTGGATCAGTGAGCTGCTTCTCCTCTAGCTGCCTTTACAGCCCACACTGCTGTGTTCAGTGCCCTCCCTACAACATGGCTACTCCAGTAAATGACACTGATCAGCCTACCAAGCTCATACATTTTTGTTGGAAATGCTACAGATGGCTCAAGTTGAAGAAACAGTCATGGCTATAAAGAAAAATAAGGACTAGAGGTTTTGACTCAGCTTACTTGAACTGTTTCTAACTTTTTACATATGCAATGCATGGTGAGCAAAGCAGGTATCTAACTTTGTACATCCTAATAAAAAAAATGAGATTTTTTTTTAAAAGTGTTCAGAGGTTCAGGAAATCTGCTTAAAAATGAAGACTTCACTATTGAACATGATATAACAGTCTCAGTCAAGAGAGCATTAGATTTCAATCAAAAAAAAATTAGTCAGGAACTCAGAAAAAAAAGAAACATTGTATGACTTCTGCATGCAACACACATTTCCTCCTATTAACTGACTAAAAAAATAAAAGGCAGAAGTCCTTATCGAAGCTCCATGATCTCCAAGTGCAAGGAACCCATTAACATTTTTGCAGCCATATGCAGCTGCCAGCAGCAATTTGTGTGACACCTTGCAAAGTTTATCTTGGGTCCCCACAAGGTTTTATCTCCAACTGCAAGTCTGTGTACAGCTGCAGCTTCCTCCAAGACCAAATACATGACAACACAAGCACATGGGACATGGCAATTCTTAGACACATGCTAATGTTGAATCCTGTATGGTTTGGTGTTTGTAGACAACGATTATCCTCTTGGGGAACAGCATCAATTTCATTCCTGTTTAAATATGTCATAGCATTAAATCAGTTATTTAGAACAGAGCTAAAAGATGATAAAAAAGATTGTTTACTGCTATAGCACCAGTTTCAGGTTTTCTTTACCTATTACTGGAATCTTACAAAAATCAGACAAACAGATTTAACTTGCACATGCAGTTTTTCCAACAGTCACTGTGAAGTGCCACTAGTTTACAGTTCTGCTGTAAATACTACAGATAGCTCAAGTTAAAGGAACAAGCACAACTATCCAGGTAAAGAGAAACAAGGACTCTCTTCAGCCTCACTGGATCCAGAGAACAGACGAACAGCAAAAAGAGCTCTCTCCAATTCATAACCTCTCTTTCAAACGGGAGGAAAAAGTCTCACTGGATGGACAGCCAAGGCTATTAAAAACTAATCCAAACAGAAAGCAAAAAGAAGCCTTAAAGTTAAAAGCCACAACTGTTACCCACCTTTTGAGTGATCACGACCTCTAAAGGGTCTCTTAAAATGCTTTTTGTACTTTTTACGCTTACGTCCTTTTGTAATGCAAGCAATTTTTGGAAAAAGGATAAAATTCAAGTTAGTAAAGCAGAAATGTAAGACAGCATAAGAAAATATGGAAGAAGGTTTAGCCTGTCTTAAAGCATAATGGCTTAGAAGGTCTCATTAAAAGCTTTGCAAGAATTGCAGCTGTGGTAAACAAACAATCAGCTACTTCTCATAGCATGAAATATACATCTAGAAGAGGCTTCCAACATATAAGGACATAATTTTCAAGTTAAGATATAGATGTATGTGGAAATCCAAAGAGCACTTTTCAATAGGATTCTCATGATAATCAACTCTGAAAGAGCAAATCCAGTAAGCACAAAAAAGACATACAAAAATGATGATTCTAAAAGCTGTACATGAAATGAAATTCCATTATTTACATACATTTTACAACCCACACAATCACAACCATTTCATTATTTAAATGATGCTCGTACTTTTCCACAATTCTGAAGAAAACCAGTTTGGTAAGTTGCACTGTTTCTTTTCCTCCTCTGGCAGTCCCAGCAAAAATAATTCAGCAATAGTGCTGCTTGTGCTTATCTTTATGGGGCTGGAGCATGAGAAGGGTGTATCCCACAAAGCAAGAAGGAAGCAAGTTTAACAGTGTACCTAACCTAACCATGGGGAACACCTTGATGTCATTTGCAAGCCTGCTCAAACAAAGGAGGGAAATTGCCTGCCAAGATTTCAACTTGTCTTGCAGGTAAAGTGATAGGGTGGTCACTAGATAAATAATAAAAAGGAAAAACTAGACAAATAGAAACATTTTATTTTGCATAGTTCCTTTTAACACTACAAGTAATCCTTTATCAAGGTTACTTTAAAAGGACAGCTTCCTTCACCTACTATTGAATTTGCAGGTCTCAGGCTTTCACTCCCATAGATGAAAAAACTAAGGAAAGAGGATATTCCACTTCTTCACCAACATCCATTACTATGGAGAAACTGGGCACATTCCTACACTAAATGTATGTTTTTAAGCACACTTTAAACCCATGCTCAGACAATAGCTCAAGGAAGAAACTTTGGCCAGGTGTAACTTTCTGAAAATCAGGTTTCAGAAGTTAATCACTTTAAACCTGTGCTTAGATAACAGCTCAAGCAAGAAACTTTGGCCAAGTGTAAATTTCTGAAAATCAGGTTTCAGAAGTTAAAAATAAAGCATGTACAAAAAACAATAATTCCCTTGAATTTCAAGTGAAGCTGTTGCCTTGCCCAACTTGAGAGCAAGGCAAATAAAGAGAAGCAGGGGAAAGCATGCTAATGCCTTCAACCTGCAATAGCTCATTTTGTCTGTCCATGGCTTCAAGACAGCCTGGACTTCCATTATTTTAAGCCCAGACACATTATGTAAGGGTAATTACTCTCCTAACAGCTAAAGATGGTGTAAAATTATAGTAGAATATTGTCAGCATTTTATAATATTCTTGAGCTCAACATGACTGATAGAAATCCAAGTGGTCTCCTAATCTTCTGAAACAGCCACTCAATTAAAAAGGGACTAGGTCATTGCAAGATTCCACTTGAATCCACATTCATTAAAATCTTATTTCTAGAACCACCAATATGTGGATGTTTACCAAACAAGTATTGTTTTCTCACTTCTACCTTTGGTTGCTTTGGAGAGGGGGGACTTTTAAAAACCTAAACTGCCTGCTCATCATGCATGTATAAAATGTATCCAACCATGCATACCCACCAGGCTTGGTGTCCTTGTAAACCAGACTCTCCAACCCATACAAGGAATCTTGTGAATGGGTGCCTTGGTCCACATGGCAGCAAATAACCAAAGAAATGCATTTGGTTTAAAAGAAGGAAATCAACTCGTGATTTAATATTAAGTTCACCAAATCTGTATGACTCAGCAGTATTTCCATTACAGTATCTCACAGCCCAATTCACTTCAGAATATCCACTTCCAGTGATTACCTACATAGGGAAATCATGCAATTGACATTTCTTCTTGTAACCAGCAGAAGACCTGCAGCCTCTGGTCTCCATGCATGAGGTCTGATAGAGACAGATTGTAACAGCTTAGAAAAAGAAAATGGTTTCAACGGCTTGTGTCAGCAGTTTCCACTTCCCCCTCACACTACCTTACCAACACACTGCCACGACCATTTGGCTCAGTATTTAAATAGCATCTCAAAAGAAATAACCTCTAGGCCTATTTATACTCTTAAATCTAAGGACTGAATCAAGATTCTAAACATGTTACTCAAGATGTTAACATGTTACTCAAGAGTAAACATGTTACTCAAGATTCTAAACATGTTACTCAAGATTCTAAACATGTTACTCAAGATTCTAAACATGTTACTCAAGATTCTAAACATGTTACTCAAGATTCTAAACATGTTACTCAGAGTAAACATGTTACTCAAGATTCTAAACATGTTACTCAAGATTCTAAACATGTTACTCAAGATTCTAAACATGTTACTCAAGATTCTAAACATGTTACTCAAGATTCTAAACATGTTACTCAAGATTCTAAACATGTTACTCAAGATTCTAAACATGTTACTCAAGATTCTAAACATGTTACTCAAGATTCTAAACATGTTACTCAAGATTCTAAACATGTTACTCAAGATTCTAAACATGTTACTCAAGATTCTAAACATGTTACTCAAGATTCTAAACATGTTACTCAAGATTCTAAACATGTTACTCAAGATTCTAAACATGTTACTCAAGATTCTAAACATGTTACTCAAGATTCTAAACATGTTACTCAAGATTCTAAACATGTTACTCAAGATTCTAAACATGTTACTCAAGATTCTAAACATGTTACTCAAGATTCTAAACATGTTACTCAAGATTCTAAACATGTTACTCAAGATTCTAAACATGTTACTCAAGATTCTAAACATGTTACTCAAGATTCTAAACATGTTACTCAAGATTCTAAACATGTTACTCAAGATTCTAAACATGTTACTCAAGATTCTAAACATGTTACTCAAGATTCTAAACATGTTACTCAAGATTCTAAACATGTTACTCAAGATTCTAAACATGTTACTCAAGATTCTAAACATGTTACTCAAGATTCTAAACATGTTACTCAAGATTCTAAACATGTTACTCAAGATTCTAAACATGTTACTCAAGATTCTAAACATGTTACTCAAGATTCTAAACATGTTACTCAAGATTCTAAACATGTTACTCAAGATTCTAAACATGTTACTCAAGATTCTAAACATGTTACTCAAGATTCTAAACATGTTACTCAAGATTCTAAACATGTTACTCAAGATTCTAAACATGTTACTCAAGATTCTAAACATGTTACTCAAGATTCTAAACATGTTACTCAAGATTCTAAACATGTTACTCAAGATTCTAAACATGTTACTCAAGATTCTAAACATGTTACTCAAGATTCTAAACATGTTACTCAAGATTCTAAACATGTTACTCAAGATTCTAAACATGTTACTCAAGATTCTAAACATGTTACTCAAGATTCTAAACATGTTACTCAAGATTCTAAACATGTTACTCAAGATTCTAAACATGTTACTCAAGATTCTAAACATGTTACTCAAGATTCTAAACATGTTACTCAAGATTCTAAACATGTTACTCAAGATTCTAAACATGTTACTCAAGATTCTAAACATGTTACTCAAGATTCTAAACATGTTACTCAAGATTCTAAACATGTTACTCAAGATTCTAAACATGTTACTCAAGATTCTAAACATGTTACTCAAGATTCTAAACATGTTACTCAAGATTCTAAACATGTTACTCAAGATTCTAAACATGTTACTCAAGATTCTAAACATGTTACTCAAGATTCTAAACATGTTACTCAAGATTCTAAACATGTTACTCAAGATTCTAAACATGTTACTCAAGATTCTAAACATGTTACTCAAGATTCTAAACATGTTACTCAAGATTCTAAACATGTTACTCAAGATTCTAAACATGTTACTCAAGATTCTAAACATGTTACTCAAGATTCTAAACATGTTACTCAAGATTCTAAACATGTTACTCAAGATTCTAAACATGTTACTCAAGATTCTAAACATGTTACTCAAGATTCTAAACATGTTACTCAAGATTCTAAACATGTTACTCAAGATTCTAAACATGTTACTCAAGATTCTAAACATGTTACTCAAGATTCTAAACATGTTACTCAAGATTCTAAACATGTTACTCAAGATTCTAAACATGTTACTCAAGATTCTAAACATGTTACTCAAGATTCTAAACATGTTACTCAAGATTCTAAACATGTTACTCAAGATTCTAAACATGTTACTCAAGATTCTAAACATGTTACTCAAGATTCTAAACATGTTACTCAAGATTCTAAACATGTTACTCAAGATTCTAAACATGTTACTCAAGATTCTAAACATGTTACTCAAGATTCTAAACATGTTACTCAAGATTCTAAACATGTTACTCAAGATTCTAAACATGTTACTCAAGATTCTAAACATGTTACTCAAGATTCTAAACATGTTACTCAAGATTCTAAACATGTTACTCAAGATTCTAAACATGTTACTCAAGATTCTAAACATGTTACTCAAGATTCTAAACATGTTACTCAAGATTCTAAACATGTTACTCAAGATTCTAAACATGTTACTCAAGATTCTAAACATGTTACTCAAGATTCTAAACATGTTACTCAAGATTCTAAACATGTTACTCAAGATTCTAAACATGTTACTCAAGATTCTAAACATGTTACTCAAGATTCTAAACATGTTACTCAAGATTCTAAACATGTTACTCAAGATTCTAAACATGTTACTCAAGATTCTAAACATGTTACTCAAGATTCTAAACATGTTACTCAAGATTCTAAACATGTTACTCAAGATTCTAAACATGTTACTCAAGATTCTAAACATGTTACTCAAGATTCTAAACATGTTACTCAAGATTCTAAACATGTTACTCAAGATTCTAAACATGTTACTCAAGATTCTAAACATGTTACTCAAGATTCTAAACATGTTACTCAAGATTCTAAACATGTTACTCAAGATTCTAAACATGTTACTCAAGATTCTAAACATGTTACTCAAGATTCTAAACATGTTACTCAAGATTCTAAACATGTTACTCAAGATTCTAAACATGTTACTCAAGATTCTAAACATGTTACTCAAGATTCTAAACATGTTACTCAAGATTCTAAACATGTTACTCAAGATTCTAAACATGTTACTCAAGATTCTAAACATGTTACTCAAGATTCTAAACATGTTACTCAAGATTCTAAACATGTTACTCAAGATTCTAAACATGTTACTCAAGATTCTAAACATGTTACTCAAGATTCTAAACATGTTACTCAAGATTCTAAACATGTTACTCAAGATTCTAAACATGTTACTCAAGATTCTAAACATGTTACTCAAGATTCTAAACATGTTACTCAAGATTCTAAACATGTTACTCAAGATTCTAAACATGTTACTCAAGATTCTAAACATGTTACTCAAGATTCTAAACATGTTACTCAAGATTCTAAACATGTTACTCAAGATTCTAAACATGTTACTCAAGATTCTAAACATGTTACTCAAGATTCTAAACATGTTACTCAAGATTCTAAACATGTTACTCAAGATTCTAAACATGTTACTCAAGATTCTAAACATGTTACTCAAGATTCTAAACATGTTACTCAAGATTCTAAACATGTTACTCAAGATTCTAAACATGTTACTCAAGATTCTAAACATGTTACTCAAGATTCTAAACATGTTACTCAAGATTCTAAACATGTTACTCAAGATTCTAAACATGTTACTCAAGATTCTAAACATGTTACTCAAGATTCTAAACATGTTACTCAAGATTCTAAACATGTTACTCAAGATTCTAAACATGTTACTCAAGATTCTAAACATGTTACTCAAGATTCTAAACATGTTACTCAAGATTCTAAACATGTTACTCAAGATTCTAAACATGTTACTCAAGATTCTAAACATGTTACTCAAGATTCTAAACATGTTACTCAAGATTCTAAACATGTTACTCAAGATTCTAAACATGTTACTCAAGATTCTAAACATGTTACTCAAGATTCTAAACATGTTACTCAAGATTCTAAACATGTTACTCAAGATTCTAAACATGTTACTCAAGATTCTAAACATGTTACTCAAGATTCTAAACATGTTACTCAAGATTCTAAACATGTTACTCAAGATTCTAAACATGTTACTCAAGATTCTAAACATGTTACTCAAGATTCTAAACATGTTACTCAAGATTCTAAACATGTTACTCAAGATTCTAAACATGTTACTCAAGATTCTAAACATGTTACTCAAGATTCTAAACATGTTACTCAAGATTCTAAACATGTTACTCAAGATTCTAAACATGTTACTCAAGATTCTAAACATGTTACTCAAGATTCTAAACATGTTACTCAAGATTCTAAACATGTTACTCAAGATTCTAAACATGTTACTCAAGATTCTAAACATGTTACTCAAGATTCTAAACATGTTACTCAAGATTCTAAACATGTTACTCAAGATTCTAAACATGTTACTCAAGATTCTAAACATGTTACTCAAGATTCTAAACATGTTACTCAAGATTCTAAACATGTTACTCAAGATTCTAAACATGTTACTCAAGATTCTAAACATGTTACTCAAGATTCTAAACATGTTACTCAAGATTCTAAACATGTTACTCAAGATTCTAAACATGTTACTCAAGATTCTAAACATGTTACTCAAGATTCTAAACATGTTACTCAAGATTCTAAACATGTTACTCAAGATTCTAAACATGTTACTCAAGATTCTAAACATGTTACTCAAGATTCTAAACATGTTACTCAAGATTCTAAACATGTTACTCAAGATTCTAAACATGTTACTCAAGATTCTAAACATGTTACTCAAGATTCTAAACATGTTACTCAAGATTCTAAACATGTTACTCAAGATTCTAAACATGTTACTCAAGATTCTAAACATGTTACTCAAGATTCTAAACATGTTACTCAAGATTCTAAACATGTTACTCAAGATTCTAAACATGTTACTCAAGATTCTAAACATGTTACTCAAGATTCTAAACATGTTACTCAAGATTCTAAACATGTTACTCAAGATTCTAAACATGTTACTCAAGATTCTAAACATGTTACTCAAGATTCTAAACATGTTACTCAAGATTCTAAACATGTTACTCAAGATTCTAAACATGTTACTCAAGATTCTAAACATGTTACTCAAGATTCTAAACATGTTACTCAAGATTCTAAACATGTTACTCAAGATTCTAAACATGTTACTCAAGATTCTAAACATGTTACTCAAGATTCTAAACATGTTACTCAAGATTCTAAACATGTTACTCAAGATTCTAAACATGTTACTCAAGATTCTAAACATGTTACTCAAGATTCTAAACATGTTACTCAAGATTCTAAACATGTTACTCAAGATTCTAAACATGTTACTCAAGATTCTAAACATGTTACTCAAGATTCTAAACATGTTACTCAAGATTCTAAACATGTTACTCAAGATTCTAAACATGTTACTCAAGATTCTAAACATGTTACTCAAGATTCTAAACATGTTACTCAAGATTCTAAACATGTTACTCAAGATTCTAAACATGTTACTCAAGATTCTAAACATGTTACTCAAGATTCTAAACATGTTACTCAAGATTCTAAACATGTTACTCAAGATTCTAAACATGTTACTCAAGATTCTAAACATGTTACTCAAGATTCTAAACATGTTACTCAAGATTCTAAACATGTTACTCAAGATTCTAAACATGTTACTCAAGATTCTAAACATGTTACTCAAGATTCTAAACATGTTACTCAAGATTCTAAACATGTTACTCAAGATTCTAAACATGTTACTCAAGATTCTAAACATGTTACTCAAGATTCTAAACATGTTACTCAAGATTCTAAACATGTTACTCAAGATTCTAAACATGTTACTCAAGATTCTAAACATGTTACTCAAGATTCTAAACATGTTACTCAAGATTCTAAACATGTTACTCAAGATTCTAAACATGTTACTCAAGATTCTAAACATGTTACTCAAGATTCTAAACATGTTACTCAAGATTCTAAACATGTTACTCAAGATTCTAAACATGTTACTCAAGATTCTAAACATGTTACTCAAGATTCTAAACATGTTACTCAAGATTCTAAACATGTTACTCAAGATTCTAAACATGTTACTCAAGATTCTAAACATGTTACTCAAGATTCTAAACATGTTACTCAAGATTCTAAACATGTTACTCAAGATTCTAAACATGTTACTCAAGATTCTAAACATGTTACTCAAGATTCTAAACATGTTACTCAAGATTCTAAACATGTTACTCAAGATTCTAAACATGTTACTCAAGATTCTAAACATGTTACTCAAGATTCTAAACATGTTACTCAAGATTCTAAACATGTTACTCAAGATTCTAAACATGTTACTCAAGATTCTAAACATGTTACTCAAGATTCTAAACATGTTACTCAAGATTCTAAACATGTTACTCAAGATTCTAAACATGTTACTCAAGATTCTAAACATGTTACTCAAGATTCTAAACATGTTACTCAAGATTCTAAACATGTTACTCAAGATTCTAAACATGTTACTCAAGATTCTAAACATGTTACTCAAGATTCTAAACATGTTACTCAAGATTCTAAACATGTTACTCAAGATTCTAAACATGTTACTCAAGATTCTAAACATGTTACTCAAGATTCTAAACATGTTACTCAAGATTCTAAACATGTTACTCAAGATTCTAAACATGTTACTCAAGATTCTAAACATGTTACTCAAGATTCTAAACATGTTACTCAAGATTCTAAACATGTTACTCAAGATTCTACGCCTGTGTGGGGCCGCGGCGTTTGGGGCCCTGGTGGTGCTGGTGCCATTCCAGGGCGAATTGTTCACGTCAGTTCACCTGGGGTTGGCGGGACCTGGGTGTGCTCCCAGTGCCTTAGAAAACTATTTCTGCTTTAAAAATTGCTAATTAAATTGTTTAAATGGTTAATCTCTATTTCTGCTTTTAAAATTGCTAATTAAACTGTTTAAACGGTTAATCTCTATTTCTGCTTTAAAAATTGCTAATTAAACTGTTTTAACGGTTAATCTAGCAGTTCAGGAAGGTCACAGAGGAAGTAAACAGAAATGAGAAAAAAATCTCAAAGCCCATATGTTTTAGAGGTAATAGCACTGCAGAGAATGTACATAGGAACATGCTGCTCCGTGTGGTGAACCTGCAGGTAGCAATGTCAACCCTGGAACAAATTTTTAAATCTCTGGAGTGCTAATCTCAAACTGGTTCTGTAAAGTCATTCTGAACTCACAGGAGTTCAATTATTCATGGAAGCACAGCACTTGGTAGCTCGAAATGGCACGTTCAGTCTAAAAATGTATTCCAGAGAGTAGAAAACAATATTAGCAATAGGATTCACCCTCAAAAGTATGTGAAAATAGATCAACACCACATAAATATGACACGGTGAGACAAATACTGCTTTAAATAGCTTTCAAATGTATTGTGGATCTTAGTGCAAGCAGAATTTACAAAACCACAAAGCTGAAGGAAAATATTTAAGTTTGACAGAGGAAAGGTCCATCAGCAATTGTTACCACTCAGGTTCTGTTACAGCCTGTGTTTCAGGCTTGCAAGCTCCCTCTTGCTGCAGTTAAGGTAAATCCAGAGGGCTTTGCTAGGAACACACACACACACACATATATATATATATATACATATATACATACATGCCTACTCTATGCTCAATTTATTTGTTTAATTGTTTTGTAGAGCCTTGGCTCTTCCCGTCATTGGGAAGAGACAATGGAAGAAAATATGTCAGGAAATTGTGAATAAACCTCCTGCTGCCATTCTATCAGGTAATGAATTTTCACTTGTGATTTTTAAAAATGAAGTTTTGAAAGATTTTAATTTCTGTGTATACAAACCACAGCTAAAAAACTAAAGCTTAAGCAAAAGTGCTGGCTAATTGGGAGCAGTTGTACATCAATTTAAGAACAATTGTGCAAATTAATGGTAGTAAATTTTCTTTGTAACAATTATACAATATAACCAGGATGATATATCCATCTTGTACTTCATTTTTCATAATGGTCATCATTTCTGCACAGAAAAAAAACACCAAAGAAAATTTAATCACAACTATAAAGAGTGTTGAAAACCACAAAATGTAGTTTTTATGTGGTTAAATAATATCCTGATTAATAAAATTGTTCTAAAGAACTCCATAAATTTATAAAATTGTCTTATTTGAGGAAATGGCCTCAAGTAGCCCCAGGAGAGGCTTAGGATGGATACTAGAAAAAATTTCTTCAGGTTACCAAGCATTGGAATAGGCTGCTTAGGGAAGGGGTCGAGGATCCATCCCTGGGGGTGTTCCTGTGGATGTGACTCTTAAGGACATGGTTTAGTGGTGGCCTGGGCAGTGCAGGGCAAGAGGTTTGGCTTGATCTTAAAGGTCCTTTCCAACCTAAATAATTCTATGTTTACCCAGAAAACAGAGACATGAGATGTAGTGGATCAGAAATTGCTCCTGAAGGAATGTGATTTAACCTGGAAAAGATCACCAGCCAGTCACATTAGTGTCAGACATCCCATTTCAGTAAATTCTACATTGATTTTTTAAAATAAAGGGGAAATTAAATGGAATTAAGAATGGAAAACCTGTGAGCAGTTTTATTCGATATTTTATCAACCATGTGTGTGGTTTAAATACTGCAATATTACTTGGAAATAAAGACACATCTTATTGCACCTCTATTACCAACAACCCCTTGTTCATCTGCCTGAGCCTCCCTGCAGATAGGACACCACTCAGAAATGACTGATTAATTAATGCTGCTCTGTCTGGAGGTAGGTGCCATTCCTGGTGTGTTCTCAGTCAGAAAGGCAAACAGTCCAAAGGGGGTGTGGGGGAGGGAAACAACCCCAAAACCCCTCATCCACAGGTATATGACATAAGGATTCTGTATCTAGGAGAACAGATCCAGGACAAACAGAAATATTGGTATTTGCCCACCATTCATTGAATACACAGATAACGTTAATTCTTCCTGGGGAAAACCCCAGGCGCTCTACTTGCCTTTTCCTAATGATTGGTTTGATAAATATGAATTGAATAATTAGCTTTACTCAGGTGAAAGTCATCAAAAACACGTTTTAGTTGCTGTATAAAGGCTTCTTTTATATTAATGCAGCAGTCTGTTAAATAAGAGCATCTGATGATTCCATCACTGCACTAATTTACTGAAAAATATATAAATACAAGATTGTGACACTTCGTATGTATGCTATTTTATGTGGCAAGGTTTGATCAAACTTCTTAGGGAAACCTTTACCAAAAATATGAAGCCTAAAAAAAGACACAAAATCTGCATTGAAAGTATCATTTAAAGCTTCAGTTTTCTGAATAACTGCAACAACAAGTATCTGTTTAGAGTTGCTTGTTACACAGTCTTGCATGCACCAATAAATAATAGCCACAGCAGTTCTAATCTGAGGTGGGTACATAGGTTGAAAGCTCAATAGCCAAGCTTTCTTCTCCTGTTTTTCTGCATTAATATTATACTGTCTCAGCTCCTACCCTCTGACTGTTGGCAAGTGAACAGATGGCAAATTTTACCCACTGTACCTCTCTAAACAGAATGTATGCCTATTAGCAGCTGGGAAATCAGCCAGGTAATGTTGCATCAACTCTCATCACAAAGTCTGCAGAGAGAAGAGGACTTTGTGGTGAGTTAGATCACGTTGTCAAAGCCAAAAGTGTTCAGATAACTTTAAAAAATCTCCAAAAACCAATTATGCCACAGCTTCTCTGAGCAGCCAGTCCCTTGTGGACTCTGATTATGAGGGATGTTTCATTCCTTCCAGCTACTAAGGATTTCCCTTGTCACAATTTTGGATTGTTACAGTGTATATATAAGTAACTATATTCTTAAAGCACATAATTTTGGACCTAAAAATGAAAGAGATCAATTCATGTTCTTACCAATTTGTCTTTTCTAAAGAAAAGTTTAGTATACTGTAAAATAGTAGTATTTGATACTGGGGTTAGTCTTATTTATCTTTTGATTTTAAATTTTTATAATAGCTTCATTTTGCACTATTTTTAATGTTTTTTTAAGTAATACACAGGAGATTTCCTTAGCTCTGAATGCGCTTGTGCAATAAATGAAAACAGAAGGTGCTTAAACAGTTATGTCAAATACTAGAATAAACACCCAAATTACAAGGACTAGAGTAGCAAAATAGGTAAAACAACTGATACTACTTAGAACACTGCTAACAATTAAGACATTTCTTAGGAATTTTTGCAACACTTAATCTTTTTAGCAGTAAGTAAACCCAACAGATTAAGATATATTCAGATGTCTGATGCACTAAGAAGATGCCAACACACAGCAATCTGCTTTCCCTTTTCCCTTGTAACAGCTGGAGAGTCTCAGTTCTCAGTGGAGAAGAGCTGACATCTGCAAAAAGCTGTGATACTGTTTCATTGGGTGTCCTTTCTCTCTGTGATCCAACAATAAAATATAAAAAACTTGCTGTGCACAAATATGTAAGAACTAAATGATATGCAAATAGAAGCCTGTCTTATTCATAAAAATAACTTCAATCATCTGTAGAAAGCCCAGTTCTGTTTCTCAGAATAATTTTAAACCAGACATGTTGTCTAAATCCTAACACAATGATTATATTTTTCCTCCTATAAAAATGCCACATCTGTTTCTAAATAAATAAATAAACATGTACCCATTATCCTCCAAGACAAACCCTGCATAAAATTATCCTCACTGGCTTCTATAAATACGTTTTCAGAGAAATCTAGATTTAAAAAATTGGAACTCCCACTGACCTTAGTTAAGAGTCTAGACCCAAAGATCTTTACAGCTTTCATGTGATTAGAAAAAACAAGGACAGCAAAGTGTAAACACCACATGGAATGAAATAATGCTGTATCCACAGATGGTGACAGCTCCATGGCCAGTCTGATGTGACAGGTGGTTTTCAATAGAGTTTGAAGAATCATTTCCTTTATCTACTGCACCTTATCAGCATCTGAAAGATTTATTATAGGATCTACATTTCTGCATGAAATTTCTAGGCCAGGAGGCTTGATTTATCTTATCAGTATTGATCACATGCATGTCATATCAGCTGAAGTTTGGAATTTAAATTACATTGCTGTATTTTATCCCGAGCCAGAGAATCTTCAAAAAGCACCTAAGTTCTATCATAAGAAGAATCTAACTTAATTTTTCATGAAGGCTTTTTCTGACAGAATTGTTGAGAGTCATAGCTTTTTGTTTCAGTGATGTGCCGTGAAGATGAAAATGCCACTAATTAGGTAGAAAATGGGTTGAAATAAAAATGTGCTTATTTCAATAAATATGCTGCCTTTAAGTGGGGAACAAAGCAATAGTAGTCTAGTCTGGACAGAACATATTTATTTTAAATCATAAGTCTAAATTCATTCATGGACAAGGACTTGAATTTTTTCATTGTGGAAGCACACATAAACATCTATTAATCCAAAGCCAAGACATTGCCCTTCCTAGAAATTTTATTTTCTTGCACATTCACTTGGATATTGGAAGAGTCCTCCAGCAAAACCCAGTAAGTCATAATGAGAGAATTACAGTCCTCTAAGCAGCTTTTTAATGCCAGTATCTTCTTTTTCTTATTTACCCTCGTGTACACTGGCTGAGTGCTTCAAGGGGTGCAAAATCTGCTATTCAAAGCTGAACTTGTGGAGGCTGCTCCCAGTGGGTCACACGTTCTCCAGACCCTGCAAGGCCACACTCAAGAGAGGGTAAGTTGCTGGGTTTGGGGATTGCCTTTCCACACACCTCAGCAAGATTGCAAAGACTGAGGGGTTACTGTCATTTCTCATGACAGAAAAACGTGGTCTTTATATTGCCCCTTAATTGTTGAAACTAACTTTCATATGAGGAACTAACTTTAAATTGCATTTTTAAAGTTTATCTAAATTCAGCGTTTATTGTATTTCAATTGAAGATAAGTACAATTACCATTCCAACTTTATTGTTTTATATTCATAATCTGGGTATTTATTAGACCAGGATTCTCATATAAGTAGATATGTAGCCAAATACAAGTAGCAAGTTATCAGTTATTCCAGAAGTGAGGCACTTGAAGGTCACAACACACAACATATTTAAAGACTGTACTTGAACTCAAACACATAGTATCTGCCCTTAAATTCTTTAGTTCTTCTCAACAGATAAGAGATACTAAGCAGCTCAAGCCTGATTTTAAGACCAAAAGTTTGTCTCAACTGTCACTCATATTTGGTCTTCCAATCTTCTCTGGAACTTCAGTATTTTTTGGCTTTTTCTAACTTTTAGATACTTAAAGCTGTAGCCAAGAGTTGCAACTTTTTTCCCCACAGGCAATGTGACAGTGCAACACTGCCACCACCCAAACAGGAGATTCATGTAAGTACTGATGCTGCTCTAGTGAAATCCTGACTTCACTTCCATTGGAAACTTTAACAGTGACAGTTCATAACATGGTTGTAGATGTCAAGTTTGACACAGATTGTGCTGAACCCATGTTTTTCAAGGCTGTAATACAACTGTGCCAAATCAGAAAGTGTCACTGGAGTGTCATGGTCACCTCAGCAGAAAGGCTCCTTGTTTGGTACAGCTCTCCTGCAAATTAGTGCCACTTCCTTTTCCTTGTCCTTCGCTTCATATTTTATGAATAAAAGGCTCTCCATAAAAACAGAGAGGAAGAAATGCCAAAGAATTGAGTTCTTTGGCAACATCCTACTGAGGTGGATTTTTTGACTGTTCTAGCTGTATCCCAGTACTTGTGACCTCTCAGGTACAAAGTGGATTGTCCCCACAGCCTCTTGTATGCTGCTTAGGAAGCAATAAAGACAACCTGGCCTAGAGTATATGTTAACTATTTGTAGAAAATACTGGAAAACACAAACCTTTAATTTTCAGAATATTACACAGCCCTAAATGCCAACATTCAATAATGATGCTATCTATAGATTACCCTGATTTCTGAAGCTTGCCTTTCTCATGAAACATTAACCCTCTGCACATTCAGCATACGTGACTTGGAAAGGCTGAAGCCTATGGATACGAATGGTATTTTGAGTTACTGTACATATTGTAAGCAGTCACTTATCAGGAGGAAGCTATTTAATAATACCTAATAAAATAATAGCTTAACAACTACCTTTTACAGGTGATTGGGGTTTTTAGGTGGAAGGCTGTACTTGGCAGATGAGAAAGAAATTAGGAGCCTCTGCTTACTATGTTCCTACATCTTTATTTTTGACAACAGGAACCATATATACTTTTTTCCTGGTGTTACTATAACAAAGTACTGTGTTAAAAAAACACGTACCTGAATTAGGCACTCATGTGCTGTGCTGCAGTGGTCTGTGCAAATCAGATTATTGGCATGACAAATCTCTTGGTTTATGCATTAAAGAATGCAAAGTAGTAGTCCTGAACTACAGACACACATCAAGTTGCCTTACACATTATACCAAATCCTAGTCACATAAAGGGGCATGGACACAGGGATCTACCTGAATTCCACTGCTAGATCAGAAACCACTCACGTTCAAACCTTTCTTTATTTTTAATCTCAGTTTAAAAATCCTTTAAATACCAAACTAAATATTTTTGATCCAGCTGACACCTCTAAATAGTAGTCTCCAGCACACCTTGTAGCCTGCCTGTCCATGCTGCACTTACTCACCTATAGAATACCAGATTCTGTCCTGGGTAGATACCCAGGTATTTCAGCCCAACATGAAGCATTTCTCCTGCAGACAGTCTGTGTCATTTCAATTTTTATTTTCTCTCTTCTAAAATGCACAGGATAAGATCTACACAAAGTTAAAATCAGTAAGAATAGAACAGTCAGTCCTCACTTTAAAAACCAGGGACTGCCAAACATGGAAGATATCTTCTGATCCTCTGGAAGAAGTTGAAGTCAGCATGGAGATGCACAGCTTCCAAGCAAAATTCAGCTTGAAAGCTGGCAAACTCCCTGGTGAGACAGTGTTCTATGAGGTTCAATGCAGCTGAGCACACCTAAGGGTACAATTACACACAAAACACCCAATCCATGTACTTTGTCTGTGTCCACTTCATGAGAGCAGTGAGCACATCAAACACTTGCCATTACAGCAACAAGCACACCAGATTCTGTATTCAGTATTTTAGTATAGCAGCACAAGAATAACATGGGAACTATGACTGTGCTGTTGAAATTGTCTGGTCTGCAGTGACATTTCTTTCCTGTAGAGGCTCTGGGACCTGTGAAACTGATAGATGCTCTTGGAAAATTCTGTGGAATAAAACTGGGAGCATGAGGTTTTTGTGCACGAAGTACAGAGCCAGTCAGTATAAGTGCCTTTGGTGAGCTGAATTTTGCTGGCATTCTACTTCTGAAACTTGTCACCAGCCTGAAAGAGGCCCACCCCAGTCTCTATCAGAGTTTGAAATGATCCTTCCGCCGCTCTAAACCCCATAGGAACACTCTGTGTGTACTTCTGCCATTAAAATGGTCAAATCTGAAGATGACACTACTTCTCTTGACACCAAGAAAAATATTTGGAGTCAGTGGAATAATAATAATGATTTCCATGACACAACAGTTTGGCTAATAATCACATCAAATTTCATTGCTTTTGAGAACACACAATTTTGAGAAAGGCCACTTTAAATTATAACAGCCTCCAATGCTGAGATATCAAGTAGTAAATAAAAATGTTCTTTGACACATAACGTAAAGTCTCTGAAGTGTCCTGTCACCCACACCCTTGAACTCTAGCTGGCATTTGTCAACATAGGGATTATCTGAAAGAATCACCATTGCCTGATTTCCCATTTCATTTTAACAAGGTGATCTGCAGGAACAGATGTATTTCTTGCCTAATACCCTCAGTCAGCTGCTTTTACCTCTGAGGTAAAAGTTATGCAGGAAGGAAAACACTGAGCAGATGGGTGTGTTTACAAGGGAGTTAAACTGTGTGCAGAAGCACCACTGTTTCTGGGAATCAGTGCAGACAGGAAAGGATAAAAGCATCTCATAATTAATTAAGGCATCAGTCAGTTCAATCATATAGGAGTTTTTCAGGCTGTGATTGGAAAAAAAAGGTTTTTTCCAAATTTCCCAGTTAATGCCAATAAGCTGTATAGAAATATATTTTTTCACTTTAAAAATATTTTCTATTACACTAGCTTTTACTGAATAGGTAAGAAGCACTAAGGATATGTAACCATAGAATTTGGACTGGGATTTTAATAATTCAGACTCCAAATTACAACCCATTTACATACTGTAAAGACTAAACAGGGAAAATTAGGTATATTTACAGCAGTTTACATTTGTACATTTTTTATGAAAGAAAATGTGTTCAGATCACACAGAAACTCCAAAACTTCAGTGGACACAGAAGAGTAATCTTGAAAAACACAACTGGCACATAAATTATTATGTGTTCTCAGATGAACTAAAATAAAAAAATAATTTTTCCAGTTACCTACCCTAAAATAGATAGCTGGATTCTTTCTGAGATTTTCATTTGTAGCACAGAGCAATGAGCACCAACTCTGAAGAGAACCTAAGTTTAAAGATTTCCTTGGAGAGGACTGGGTTCCACAGATTGTGTCCAAAGTGCACAATTAACTTGACTGTCAGCTAGTGCAGAAAAACTGATTTGTAGAGACAGTCCATAATTAGCTGAAAAGCAAACCTCAGCTGATAATCCTGTTGATTAATTTGAGATCAAAGCAGAGTGATCTGAAAGTTGCCCATATTGATCTACCATTGTTAGTCCTGAGGCTGGTCCAGACATGAACCTTTATGCAAAACTATTGGCAAGCTTTGTGCTCATGTAGGTAAAAGCAACAAATAATGAAAGGGTGAACAATAGCTCTGCAAGGCAATGAGATTTTCAGGAGAAAGTGTTAGAGCAGAAAATGGAAAAGGGCCTGCTTAGATCTCTGTAGTTCCTTAACCCTGGCTAAAGAGGCTTTATCCTCTCTTGCAGTCAATACCCTTCATGCAGCAAACTCTGGCCCTGGCAATCCCTGGTTGCTCAAGTGCTCTGTTACAGACAGGCCTTTACCAAAGGGAAACAACTCCTGTTTCAAACACCTGATGCAAAATTAACAAATAGCCATTCTTCTCTCTGGTAGGCACATGCTTTGATTACATACTGTACCAGGTTTATGACTTCATAAAGTTGTGAGCACATGATCTAATCTGAACTGTCATTTTGGTTGGATTATAATATTGCTCATTTTAGTTTATACTAGTTGAGCCTATGTGATGTGCTTCTGTGATGCTAATATTTACCCTTATAATTTAAAATAATAAAATATGAAAAAGCACACAGAACTAGATTATGTCTTCATATTTAACAGCCTTTTGCAAATTTCTCATGAAACACAAGTTAGGACTTCTAAAAACAAAGGCCTTCATTAGAGTTGGCCACCCCTTGTGAAGAAAGATGAATTTAAATATATCCACTAGCATGAGCAGAGGACAGGTGAACATATTGTACAGGAGAATAATAGAAGAGCTTGAGTAGCAAACTGAACAATGATAGGGATACAGCTCAGTTCTTATGGCTTCCTTTTTTGGTGGAAGGTAATTCTAAAACCAGAGTTTATGCTCTTCTCAATTTTTATGATTTGGATCTGATTATTTTTTAATGTTTCTTTACTTTAACAAGGCTCCCATTCCTGTTTAGCCACACCACTTTGTGGTGTAGTCTTTTTGAAAACACATTGGATAGGGGTGCATACATCCAAGTCTTTGATAAGAGCTCTTTAAATCCTCTCTGCACAGCTTATATTAAATCTCCTTTCAGAAGCCTCTTCATTTGTCTTCTTTTATGTATTACTGTAGTAAATCAAGTTTTTCCTCCTCCAGGGTTGGCATTTGAGTACATTATGGTGTCTACTGCAAATCACAACTATTCATCCACTATTATGTATCTTGCATACTGGTTTAGGAGTATGTCAGGACTGATTTCTCATGCTGTGGGTCTCTGGCTACCTGATGAACCAAGCAATTACCCTGCCTTGTGTCCCAGCACAGCATTCACTCAATATGTCCAGGCAGCTTGAGTTTCTCAGTCTCACATCTGTTATAATTTCATGGTCACCATGTGGATTTTATGACAGATATTTTTACTTCAGCTGCTCTCACTTCAAGCGCAGCATTTCAATTCATAGAATTTCAGTGCAATTCATAGAATTTCAGTGCTGTCATATACTTAGCAAAGAAAATAAAATTTAAAAAATAAATTACACACAGAAAAAGAAAGAAAAAAATAACCACAAGAGTTATCAATTTTTATAACTTAAGAGTAGAGTTTGAAATATTTGGCATAGACTTCTTGCATGCTCATCCATCCTTAACAGGTTTGTAATATCCTCTGGTTGCCTTTTCTTCACTGTGAGCTCAATTTGTCCCTAAACTTCAGAGCTTAGCCATGAAAATTTTCTGTTCTCTCCTGCATCAGGAATGCTGGATGAGCACTTCCCTGGAATACACTTAGGAATAACTCTTTTTGTAAGGCAAGCAGGAACTGTCTGGTGCTAGGGTGGTTCCTTCAGATCCTGCTAAACAGGGTTGTGTCAGTATTAGACAATTGAGAGAATTATTTTCTTTGCTAATGATGCTCCAAAACAGTTTCCATGCAGTTTTACCTAATCCAAGCTATGGGCTCTTAGCTCTGTGCCAGCACAGAGTGAGGGAGAAGGTGTGTGCCAGATTTCCCAGACCAGCCAGCCTGCCCAGCACACAGCCACAGATAG
This sequence comes from Geospiza fortis, assembly GCF_000277835.1. NCBI lineage: Eukaryota > Metazoa > Chordata > Aves > Passeriformes > Thraupidae > Geospiza > Geospiza fortis. The sequence continues at coordinate 1,176,690 of NW_005054398.1, forward strand.
CAGAGTTCATGGCAGCACCTCCTCAGTTACCCTCCTCCTTTTTTCTCAGCCCTCTGTGACCTGAGGCTCTGTTTTGAATTGCAGCAGCATAATCCCCACTCAGATTTCCGAGAAAACCACCAAATTGTGAGCAAGAGCTGTGTGTCAGCTGGGGCTGGACAAAATGAGAAAGAGAACTTTACCGACAGAGGCAAGATTGTTGAGATGGAGAATGTCACTTCCTGGAAAGGCATAAAGACCTGAATAAAAACCAGGGATTCAAAAAGGATGGCAACTCAGCAGCTCTGAGGGTGAGCTGGTACCAGGGAACAAGAGAACACTGTTTTCTCCTGTTGCTGTCAGGTCCCTGCCAGCTCTCCTTAGCCTGGGAACTTGTCAGTCTCAACTATGTGCATAAGGCAACAAATAATTGCTTTGTAGCTTAAAGGTGTGTGTGTCCTGCTTGCACCACCTCTTTCTACACACTCAGTTGCCAAAGGCAAATGACAGAGAAGAATGAGGCCACCTCCACTATGCCACAGCTGCCAGCATGGCCAGGGTGTCTCACAAGATGTCTCCTTGAATGATGGTTCATACTCTGCATACAAGCAAGGGAAAAGCCTGTTGGTGCTTTGATGCATGCAGACAGACTGCCACTAGATGGAAAAAGCAAAATTTGTTCACTTGCAGCAAATGCTGGGGGTGGGGGGGAGAACCAAACTACACAATTAATACAAACCACAAAATAAACATCTGATCATCATTCACTCCTACTTCTATCTGAGTATCAAGGTTTATGGCCTACCAGTTTATCAGGGCCACTGCCAAAAATATCTCCATTCCTCAGAGCTGACAGCACAGAACATGGAAGCACAAACCAGGAATCTTACTGATGCTCATCAGACACAAGGTTCCAATGAGAGCTGCTGTTTTCAAGTGTATACAACTTTTCAAAGGGACCACACTAATTTTCCTGCTCTACTTGTAAAGATCCTTATTTAGCCATGTGACTGTGGAAAGTTTGTTGCATTTATCCACAAGCCAAAGGGAAGTAGAGATTAGTCTTTAATGTCAGACAGAATCTGAGTGTCTGCCTAAACCAACACAAACTAACTGTTCTATAATCTCTCAGTAAATTAGTTTTTCTGGGACTGGAGGAAATGCCAGTAAGCTTAAAAACAGGAAGCTGAAAATAATGCAGCAGCAAAATGATATCATTTGTTTAACACAGTAGGGAGGAAAATTCAAGAAATGTGGTGGCCATAAGGTGGCCACTTTTCCTTCAATTTGTTCCATAATTTGGATTTGAGAAATTCTTCAATGAATGCATGTAACCTGCAGGTGTTCATTGCTAACCAACAGCCTTCATCAGATTTCCTCTGATTCAAAGTGACTACCTTGGCTGCCTTCCCCCATCATCCCCTGCCCTTTGACCTGCAGTTTCCCACTCCCAATATCCTTCAGAAATAACTTGGGAAGCTTCTGCTCCAGCAAAGATCTGACTGCTTCCTATGATGGTAGCAATTGTGCTAATGTTATACTTTTGAAATAGGTTGTTTTAAAACATTTTTCAGAAAACACACATTAAAAAATAAATTCTATTAACCTGGGATATTTTATCTTCAAACCCAAAAATTGGTTCTGCTGCTTGAGAAACTGCTGCTGTTGTTGATTTTCTTACCTTGACCAGTGCAACTACAGTCCCTCCAAAATCTCCATTGCTTTACCTCTTCTGCTAGGTTGACTCTCTTCCCTCTTTTGTCTTCTCAGAGCCCCAGTTCTCTGAGCTGTTTTCCTGCAGAGTCCTTGGCCAGCTGGGCTGGTCCCCCCAGCCACCCCTGTCTTCCAGAGTCATGACCCACTCCTGCAGAGGGCTGCCATGTCCTGCCAGCTCCCTGAGGTGACCCCTCCCTCCTCTTGGTCTTCTCTCCTCCTTATCATGCACCCATTAGGTTCCATTAGCACAGGATCAATGTAAGCACAAAAAAATACAAGCTCTGTGCTGGGCCCAGAGCAGCTTTGATGGGCAAAGTCTGACCCTGTTTGCATGCATAGGCAAAACAGGCTTAATTACTCTTTAGAGTTCATGTACACACAGCTTGATCAGAAACAAGAAAAATTAATCATTTTCTCACTAAAATACAGTCTGAGGTTAACATCCAGGTTAGAAAACATGAGACCAAAAACTTGGAATTTGAGAAAGTTAACAATGACTGAAATCCAGCTCCAATGACAAGAAATATCAAGCAACCTAAATAACCAGCTTTTTGAGCTACAACTGTAATCAGCTTCCTGGTGTTTCTGGTACCTCTTCATTACCTGTACTTCTCTGGAGCCATTTTTCAGGAAAAGTTATAAAATTAATCTGTTTTCACAGGTTATTTTTACCCAGCTGTTTAAAGCATGATAGGTTCACCTGGCAAAAGGATGTTAAGTCAGCTTCTCAAATATTTAATCAAGCTCCAGCACAACTTTGCTCCTTTCTATAAAGGCAAATATCTGTGCCTCATGGTTGCTGTAGTTACATCCTACTGGAGAAGCATCCAGGCTGTTCTCCCTTTGGGTTCAAGATTCCTTCCTAGAACTGTGGTCAGCTAAAATGCTAACTATAGCTTTCCAGAGAGAAAATCGACTCTTGCCAGGATATTTCACTGGCTTGGTGAGAGGTATATAGGTTTTCAGGAGTTTAAGATGAAGTGTTGTTTGGTGAAGTTCGATATTTTTATTATCTGAGAGTGCTGAAATAATAACTCTCTGAAGTTCATTACTATTATAATATATTTACAGAAATGAAAGGTCAGAACTTATGTAATGAGATATATAGCTGTTGCCCTTCTTCATGAGGTGTAGATTTTGTTAAAGCTAATAAGAAACAAATCAGAAGACATTTAAGCATTGCACATTGCTCCTCAGAGAGCTTTGATGTTGTTCCTCAGAAAGTCTTTCCCAGAACTACAGTGGGATTTTTAATTCCAGCAGTGAGTTCCACTCAAAGAATGGTAATTATCTGTGGTTTAGGTTGCATGTATCAATGTTCAGACTTAATTAGATTGTTGACTATGGCTGCCTGGGTATTTGCATGAGTGTGACTGCAAACGAGCTCTCTGCTCCAGCAGATGGTGGAGTTCCAGCATGGAGGCTGTTTCACTGCTGGACAGTGCCAGCCCTGCAACACTGAATGTGTGCCAGACTTGGAAATAGAAGGGACCTTGTTCTGCTTCAACCTCAGCCTTGTCCAGCATCATGCAGTGACACTTGGAGGTCTGTCAAGAATGTGTGTCACAGGCCCTGCTAGAGCAGATAGGAAAAATAGCTTAACTACTGTACAGCTCTGTGCTGTATGAAAGCTGCTCCCATGCACATTTACAAAGTTGCTACTGAAAAATGAAAGGACATTTGAACACATCTCTTTCTAAAGGCTTGTATGAAATGCATGTTTTCCCGCTACTAAGTGAAACTGAACAATATAGTAGAAAAAGTAGTAAAGATGGAATTTGCTTTAGGAGAGTACCAAGGAAGGAGGGAAAGGTAAGCAGTATCTAATAGACCTGACATGCTTGTTAAACTATTCCTGTTACCCTAATTCGCTAAACCTTCACTAAACATTTTTCTGTGTCACTTCAGAAGTCACAGTCAACAGCTCCTAAATGGATCACTAGGGGCTGGATACCCTCTTTGCTGAGTTGCAGCCATACAAACCCAGCTTCAGGGCCAACACATTACCGGCTGCAGGCAGGTGTTTGGAAATTACTGAGATAGGTAAGTAAATTACTGGTGAGTTAATACAGGAAAAAGTGCTAAAAATAGCATAGGATCCCTCAGGCTGCAAAACACACCAGATGATAGAATAGACTTGTAAAATCACCGGTGACAAAAGACAGTGAGTAGGGAACAATTGTTCTGTGTTTCTTCCAATGAAAGACCTGCAGATTGTCAAATGAAGATAATAGCTAACTCAAAAGAAGGGGAGACATTTTTTCACATAGTGCACAGCTAAAGTATGAAGCACTTTGCTGCAGGAATGAATGTTTACATAAATTCCAAAGACTCTGCAAAAAATGTTTAGAGGAGAAACCTGTCTGGCATTTTTAAACAAATCAAAATGAACTGCATATCAGAAAGCCCCAAAGCAACCTCTGTAGTCTGGGTTGTGTCACCAGGTCTGCTCTCACACTCCTCTGCCAGTCACTATTGCAATATCCTGCCTCAACACAACGTTGCACTTGAACTGCTCTGGATTTCACTAGGTATGTGAAAACCAGATCACTGGCATGACCAGTGATCTGACAGCAGCATTTTTGGGCATTATGATGGGCAGAGCACGGCACCACCGTGGACTTGGGCTCCTTGTATGGGGACTTCACTTGCCTGTGCTTTGAGCTCACCACATCTGGAGAGAGAGAGACAAGTTTCTTCCTACTGCTGTGTTTATTTCTAACAATTTGCTCAAACATGGACTTTCACCATTGAAATGTAACAGCATGAATATGTAAATAATAAATCCCTGTCAAAAAGTAATTTAGGAAGACGCCAGGTACCTTATCTCTGCTCTTCAGTTGCGTCGTGACTTATCACAGTTGACATTTCAGTAAGGCTGGAGGAGCAGATCCAAATTTGAACATTCGTAGGGACAAGATGCAGTAGAGCAGCTTTGATGTCAGTAGAATGTCAGTCCCTGTCGACTTTGTTCAGATTGAACTTAATTGCAGGAACTGCATTAATAGTCAACACCAGCCATCTGTTTAAACGTGTGTTTTGAAAAGAACTGCCATGTACAATAAACATGCTCAACTGTTATGACTCACATATCTGTTCATGTGAAATGAGGATTCGGCAATTTCCCTGACAAAAACATTCAATTACAGGTTAAAAGTATTTTTATATCAAGTTAATTTGTTTTCATGGCAGGTCCAGTGATCTGACTGTTCTGAGGCAGTCTGGGAGGTCTGTTCACTGTTGAGCTGATGAACCAAACTGTTTGGCCAACCTTGCCCCAAGAACCTGTTTGGTAAGTCAAAGCTGCACCAAGAAACATCAGCAGCTCATGGCACTAAGTGCCTGAGAGGCACATAGTTACAGTTGCAAAGTGTTCTTCAAAACACTTGTCCAGGTGCACTTGGAGTCTGGGTACTGTGTCCCAGGTGTGAAGCAACTGATAATTCCAAACCAAACCAAGTAAGCCCGGTGGCCCCGGCAGACTGGCTGAGTGCTATCTGTACCCACTGTGGGCTCATGAAAGGGATAAGCATTCACCTTGATTAAACATTCTACTGAGCCCTGATCATGCATGGGTGGAAATCTACCCTCTCCTTTGCAGGCCAAAGCTGCTTCAAGCAGCTGACACACCTGAGCAATTATGTGGGGTTGCCTGAGCAATCAGAAATATACAATCTCCCATTTTATCTGTCAGACTGACTAGGAGGAACAGACTTTCCGCCCTTTGTTCTTTCTTAAAAGTAACAGCTAATATGCACTTACAAGAGTGAAACAACCTGCCATTAGCTGTTACTTGTGGTGTCATTTCTAAGTAAGCTTTGTTAAATTAATCATTGCAATGCGCTGGTACCTGGACTTATTCAGCAGTAGCATAAATTATGAATCTGTTTTCATATACACTGAGCAGGGACATAGAGTCTGGCTGTGTGCTTCCCTCTCACATGCACAGAGTAGAATCCTGTTACATTATTGGCACACTTATGGGTGCCTGTATACAGAAACTCAGAAACTGGAAGGGGTGGGGGAATAGGAGGAAGGAAAAACCCTGTCTAGTCAAGGCACATCATGAATTAGCAAATCCAAAATCTTTCCTCACCTGGACAGTTAGCTTGACATCACCATGGCCTTGCTTTTTTGTTTCTTCATCTCTAGAACTATTTTAAACTACTGGGAGATATAAATAGGTCTCTTATTTCCTAAACTATTCTATTGCACAAATTGCTTGTTCCAATGAGGCGCGATGCTTCATTAAATTAGGAGGTCAATAATTGTGTTTTATGATGTACTTTAATATCACCAGTTTCCTCATTCAATGTTTTCTGCTTCATATACCTGAGCAAGTCCTGCTCTGCTCTGCCAATGGATTTTGTTAATGTTTATATTTCAGTAACATTTAAGTGGACATGGTGTAGAAGAAACCTGTAGAACTAGAGTTCTGTGTGATGTGCTGGATTGCTCCTTTCCCTTTACATCCAATTATGTCTCCTTTTGTAGTTTCCAGGAAATCTGGCAGTACAGCCTGTGTTAGTTTAATCATGTGAATATGGCTTACAGGTCTCATCTCACCTACCACCACTCAATGTGTAAGAGCACCACGAGCAAGCCAAGCTGTGGTGTGCTGCCAGCTCTTTCCAAATCAGAGAACTGTTACCCACATTTTCAAATCAGTCACCAGGGCAGTGTGAGACATGTAGGTGCCAATTCAGTAGCATTGCAGAACCCAAAATGCTCATGTCATTGAATGTGAATTAAAGTGGGGGTGATCCCCAGCTTTTCTTATGACGTATCCACTAGAAAATGATCTTTTTCTGATTAGCTGATTTATAAAATTGTCAGCACTGTTTTACTTGGGGATATTTCATGTTTTGTTTCAGGGTTCAGGCCTCCCTTCAATACACCCAGGTTTCTGTTTTTGCTGTTATTATACCTATGAGACACATGGCACATAAGTGCTACTTTCACTTTTTCTTATTCCTCATAATCTGTACAACATAATAGGTGAAAATAGCATAATTTTCAGGTTCTTTAGCTGGATGTCTAGATGCACAGATGTCAGTTTGAGACTACTTGGGTTTTCTCCAGATGGACACATCTGAGGTGTCCACCTGCTCACATAATCATCACACAACAAAATAAGGATAATCAGGAGGGCACAGTGAGGCAATGGAGAAGGCTGCACAGTGTCAGAGGGAATGGAAAGCAGAATGAAAATGGAAAGCAATGGAAAGCAGAAAGAGGTAAAGTTCCCCTCCCTTCATACACAGAAATACAGTTCTTACTGCCACTGCTGCTACCAGTAACTCAGTCCTGCATTCTTCTTCACTTTAAAACTGCTGTCAGTCTGGTTGATGCATTTGGAATTACATACCGCAAATCTTTTCACCCTTTCACTTGACACACTTTGGTCCTGCAGCCTGTGCAGTTAAAAATCTTGTTAATTTAGGTGCAGTGAGCAGAGAAATGGATCATGACTGAATTACAGTGTTGTGCACTGGTAACCTATTGAAGAAGCAAGACATCAGCCTTGCCAAATTAACTTTTGTCAGTATACTTTTCAGGTTTTAAGTCTTGCTTTGTTTTGTAACACTTGCATTTTATACTGATGACAGTGCATCTCACATAGGTATTAAAAGTTTTTTAACATGGCACTTACGACATTCTGAGATTCCCTTTGCATGTAATGTAAGTAGGGTCAGACCACAGATATTTGTACTACCTTAAAATAAAGCCAAGATGGGTGAGACATCTTATATTATTACACTTCTGGTATTAGCAAAACATATAAGCACAGAAAAGTCATCTCCTGTGTTTGGAAAGTGAAACTGAGCAAAAGGAGCAATGGTAGTGTGATTTGAGGAAGCAAAGAAGGAGCCAAATTCTTCTCAGTGCAAGCAGAATGAACAAAAAGAAATGGATGCAGATGACACGTGGGAAATTCCATTTTCACAAAAGATGGATGACAGAGGAGAAGGAAGAGGAGAAAAATGCCACTTTTTTACTCTGGGGGTGGGGAAGCACTAGGACAGGTTTCCCAGAGATGATGTAGGATATCTCCATCCTTTGCAGATATTCAAAATCCAAGTGAACATGGTCCTGGGCACACTGCTGTACTGACCTCACTGGCAGCAAGGGGCTGGAGTCAGGGATCTCTGGCTCCCTGCCAGCATCAGCTATGCCAGGATTCTTGAGCTGCCAAAAGTCATGGGCCAAAGCCATAACAAGGTCTAATTTTCTTTAGGAAAAAAAATTCTTATCAAGCAAAAGTGAAATGTGAGTGGTACTCAGTCCTCAAATATTTCTTTACAACACAAGCACTGAGTGGAAATATAAATAAATGGAGCAGATTAGTTCCATACTGGCAGACCTGCCCTGCATTTGGCTTTTGACTTTATCAGGTTTTTTTCCAGTAACTTCCCTGAGATCATGCTGCATTTTGAACTTTTAAAAAGTCCCATGGATTAAATCTCCCTTTGTTTTTGTTCATATTGGTGCAATTCTCAAGTGTTCTGCTCATCTCCTGTGCAGAACTTCCAAGGGTTGTCAGCTGGGCATGTCTGTTGTCCCATAACTTCCACCCAGTCCAGTTCCTGAAACAAACTTCATTCATTCATTCCTAGCAAGACATCTTCAAAACAGATGATGAAAAAAAGTCACATGCTTTTTAGAACAATACAAAAATATTCCAGCTGGTTCCCATACCTCTTTGTCTGCATTTACTAGATGTGTCTGTTCCTTTCCAATAGATCTAGTTAAGACAAGTCTTAGGAAGCACACTATTGAATTAGATTTGTGCTTAGGATTTATGGAGACTTGGAAAATGTTCCATGTTCCCAGTGGGTTAAGAATAATTCTCAGTTTCACCAGTGTTTTCATACTAATGATCTTGTTTCAGATTCCTCTGGCTTATACCAGAGGAAATAGCCCAGCAAAATGTTCTGCTAACAAAACCAGCTGGGTTAATAAGCAACAAAGCTGTGGGATAAGTTTCATAACTTTTCTGAACTTTCTAGAAATCATAAGTTTTATCTTAAAAATGCAAAATTATTTCTCTGGTGCACTGCAACCTCTGCCAGGGCGCAGGGTTAATCACCCATCTGAGGAGAAGGGTGGATATTTTCCTTTACAGAATCCCACTTGACAAAGCCTTCACTCCCAGCCCAGCCATCCCCCATCACTGGTGGAGCACACATGGCAGACAAACAACACTTAGGGCTCCACAGAACTGGTCCCATCCATTAGAAATCATCTGTGGAGGTTTGACTCTCCTTCTTCCCCCACAGACCAGCCAGTTCAACACTGCACAGCTGAATTACTGTCTTGAATGAGCTTTGACAGCAGCTAATTAGGGGTGTGAAAGTCAGCATTTACCACCACAGTCACTTTCTCACCATTTGTGACATTGCTCTTGCCAACACTCAGCATGAGCTATTTGCCTTTAACAAGCTCTACTGGGTGATGCTTCTTCTCCTTCACTTCACCTCCATCTTTACTGTCAGCCTCAGCACAGCAGGCCCTGCAGGCTGGGCAGGTCATGCTGAGCCTGTGTAACACCAAAGCTCTGTCATGCTGCTCCAGTGCAGGCAGGAGCAGAGCTGGGCCCCAGCTCAGCTGAGGCTCTGGCAGGCAGCACTGTAAAGCCAGCGGTGCCCAGTGCCCAATGCCTTCTGCAAAATGTAGGAGCTGGGATTTCAACAGAAAACAATTCTCTGCTGTGGGCACTGGGCTGTCAGAAAGGATCAAACAACACATGCTGACAGCTAGGGTATCTTCTAGAATCAAAATTAGATAAATAAAGTAATCCAGTGAAATCACAGAAACCTCAGAGGCAAGCTGAAGTTGGCTCTGGGATTTCAAGACAATACCCGTTCCTGCTTTTTTATTTACTGGTATGGTAAACTCAGGTTTATTGCTCATGGGAAACAGGCAGTGGTTAGCACAGGAAGATTTGACCCAAAAAAAACCTCAAACCACCCCACCAAAACCAGAACAAATATTTGAGTTAAAGGGTTTCACCTTCTAGAACTGTGCACTTTCATAAGGAGCTTATAGAAATGATCCTGAATATTCATACATTGCCATTGTAAGCTACTTCATCCGTCACCTCTGCACATGAGCAAATGAGCACCTCCAGTATAAGCCTCTTTCCTGAGTGACATTTCTCAATGTCTTTCTCACCTCTTAAGGAGGGAAGAGCTCTTCCTTACAGGCAGCTGAGGAACGTGGTGACACAGCCATAGGAAATCCACAGCACACAGGGATGCAAGCATCAGGAACAACTTGTGTGAGCTCCTCTAATTCACAGCAACAGTTGAAACAGACAGGCTGTGACTTGCTTCCCTCTAAGTGCTTCTCCATTATAGCAACGTAGTGAAGACCCAAAACTGTCTGGTCATCCCACTAAAAAGAAGCAACTCTAAGGTTTTTCAGATTATCTTCTTTCACCTTGTGCTCCTTCAGATGTTTCCTGCACTGAAGAGGCTGAGAAAGGTAAGTAGAAAAATCATTTTGATTTAACAGAACAGAGGCAAAGTGGAAAATCTTGTTCAGTTCTTTCCTGTCCAGAACATGCAATGCTTGACAAGGTCAGGTTCTCACTGTACCACACAGGATAGCTAATTTTGCAGCATTGGAATATTTATAGCCAGAAGGAGAAAAGTAGCAGGAATAGGAATAACAAAACCAGAAGACTGGACATGTCTGGTCACATGTGGTGGTTATCTAAGCAAAAAGGGCTGTGAATTCTACTCACTCCTGTTTGTTGGACCCTTCCTCTCACCCAATTGACTCTGCTCAGTTCCCAGTAGCTCTCCTCAGTTGCCACCTATAACCAGGAACCTGGGCTGTAGCTATTTCTGTTCCTGACAGGAACAAAGAACTACTGGAAGCTCTTTTCCTCTCAAAAGGATACTCTAAACACAAAGATGCAGCAGCACAAAACATGACTTGCTTATCAATCCTAATGGAGGCACAAATAGTCAAAGAATGTAGAGCCTTTCCCCACTCTGCAGGCAGCACTGTGCACAGCCAGGCTGAGATGGGCTTTGGGGCATCACTCCTGTTTTACATCAATCACCTCAATGCAAAGTAGGTTTGTTTGCAGACCCTCCACTACATTAAACTTCATTTTACCTCTGCTACAAGGACAGATTGTTCAGCATCTGTCTTTGCTTCTAAGGCACTATTAATGATATTAGAGTACATCTCAGTGACAGTCACCAGCATTGTCTGCACTGAAATGCCATTCATTTAAATATGCAGATAAATCTTACACACATTTTTTGTTCAGGGCACACAGAACTTGGAAACAAACAAATAGCCTCTAACTATACTATTCATTCTGTGAGTGTAAGGCTACTGCTGGTTTTAATCCTGCTGCAAAAAACTATCAGTAGATATGACTTATTCCCTTTCCTACCCTGGCCAAATAGCATGGCCCACAATTCAGGCACCCATGCAAGCAGGAGCTCCAACCCAGACACAGGACAACAACCAGCAGCCAACAGCTGGGACAGGCCTGGTGAGCACACAGCTTGTGGCATGACCTCCCTAGAGCTCCTGCAAGAGAGGTCGTCACACTGAGCAATCCCACTGACAGATTTCTCCAGGACAACTTCCCCAGCTTGGCAACCCACAGATAGGCTTTTCACAGATTTATACATTTATCTAATTGTTCTTTCATCGGTTCTCTAAGGAAACTAAGAGTTTACCCACAGCAATTACTAGCTAGACTAAAAAAATAGAGGAATTTTTGCCCATTAGGCCCACATGCTCAGTCTTTCACCACAGTCACTGTTGCTGACTGAAAAGTCAAGCCCCGGGAGAAGAAGTTTCACCCTCCCCAAAAAGCCCTCTCAGATGAAGCACTTGGAAGCAGCACAGGTGCTGTGTTCAGCAGTGCCTCTCCAAAGGCAGACTGAGAAATGGAAGCAGCTTAGAAGAAGTGATGCAATAAGCAGAATTTGATACTGCAAACACTATGTTGCCTAATCCCTGGTCTTAAGATCTGTCCTGTTAGGCTTTTTAGGTCACATGTATTTGCTTCCCTTGGTGTTATTTCTGAATTTTACCTGAAAAGGAGCTCAGTTACAGGAATTGCATTTTACTGTACCATATGTCAGTATATTTCAATTTAAATTGTATTTGAGATAACCTGAGTGGATTTCTGAAAAGAAAAACATAAGCCTTGCTTTGCAGTAACATTGCTCCAGAACTGAAGAGGCATGCTTGCAATAACTGCATTTGAAAAGGCCAGCAAAAGTATGACTTCCAGTGCAGCTGAAACAAATAATATTTGCTTAGTAGAACGTGAGTCCAGGATCTTGGCACAATGACCTTCTTTTCCTCAAACAATTGTCTGTTTGGTTTTTTTTTAATTTAAATTGAGATGTGATCTTCCAACCAGTGAGTACCAGTGAACACAGCTGATCAGACTACCCAAAACAGGATTTTTGCTTGAAAGAGCTATTTATGCTCCCATATTTTCACATTGTTTCAGAAGTTCTGAAAACTCCTGAAGATAATATTTCTTAACTCTGAGTAGCTGTTTGCTAATGCCAGGAAGTTGATTTTCTTCTTGCTGCTGACTCTTAACAGAAGCATTGAGGCATCATGAGTTTTTCCAGGCTCAAGTATCCAGTTGCCTTTTTGTTTGCTTATGCAGGTGTTTTACGTAATTGCCCCAATAAGGCTGACGCTCACGGAAAGCAGCTGCAGCACAGGCAGCGTTGTAGGTGTTCACCACTTTCACCACTCACAGCTTAGCTGGCCTCTAAGAGCACAGCAAAACAAGTCCTGTGTTTTCTAGGCAGGCTAATTGAAGTGTTCAAATTATATTTTGGCTTTGCATTGTTAATAACACCTGTTAATAACACCCCAAAACTCAAAATTAATCAAATATTCTAAAACATAAAGAGACACACTGAAATGGGGGGAGCCCACCAAAGCTGTTTTCCATCTAGTGTTACAGTTATGTCTAGTCTAGTCTGATGTACCTGAATAGGAACTTAATTCAAAGTTCTTATATTAAGGAAGAAAATTATCTAGAAAAATCTGAATCTAAATTATTTACTGGAGAAATGTAGGCAAAGTCCCTCTATCCTTCCCAGGCTTAAACTCTGCCTTTGAATTGGGTCTGCAAGTCTTCTACTGCTTTGCTTTGTCCTCCTCTAACTTGCAGGTCTATCATCAAACTTCCATGATGAGACTTTCTCAGAAATATATCATTTTTTTAAAGAGTCTTAAAAAACAGCTGGGTTTCCTTTCAACCAACCAAGGAGGTGGCCTTCACCTGTTTAAATACTTGAACAGATGAGCCCAGCTGGAAACCTATCTATCTTCCTGTGACAGGAAGGAACAACTTTTTTAAGGACTTAACTCCTTCTCTGCCTAATAAAAGATAAAGCTTCAGAAGCACATTTCTTTTGTGGCAGGAACTGCAGTATGCCCACTGGGCTGCAGAAGAGAAGGCTCAGGGGAGATCTCATGGATATGTATGAATATTTTCTGGGAGGGAGTGGAGAGAATGGAGCCAGGCTTTACTCAGCAGTATCCAGTGACAGGACAAGAGGCCATGAGGACATATTGAAATACAGGAAATTTCACTTATGCAGGAAAAAAACCCATTTCTGCTGGTAAAACACTGGAGTATGTTTCCCAAGCAGATCTGGGAGTCTCCATCCTTGGAGACACTTTAAGCCCAATATAGGCCATGGTCCTGGGTAACCTGCTCTAGCTGACTCTGCCTTGCCAGGGCCATTGGACAGGAATCAGGTGATAGAATCCCCAGAGGGCCCTGCCCCACCTCTAACCTCCCCATCACTGTGTCCCTGCAGGACAGCACTGGCATGGCACAGGGCACAGGGCAGACAGACACCCAGCACAGAGTGACTGTACATGCTCCTCTGAGGCCTGAACTGCTCTCTATTATCTCAGACAATGCCCATGTGAGTATACATGTGAAGAGACCCTAAATCCCAGGAACTAAAAATGTGATGGTGGATGAGTGACAAGCCTGAGAGGGAGCCTCTGCCCTCCTTCAGGAGATCATATGCAATAACTAATTAATTTGGCCTTTTTTCTTTTTCAACATTATTGATTCTTCCTTGAAGTCACATGTTTTAAATTTCACTCCTCCCCACTTCCTTTAAGTTTTCCCTTATGGTCAATTTGCCCTGATTCAAGGATAAAAGTGACAGTGCATCACCTCCATCTGAGCAGTGTGTCAGTACATTTAATTTCTCCCCTTAGCACAAAGGGATTATTATTCCATTTTATTTCAGTTGGCTTCTGGGAATACACCCAGCCATTCACCTGTGTGAGTTGTCCCTTGTACAAGGATTCTGTTTTTAGAAGCATCTCACATGTGTTGGATCAGGGATTGACAGTAGGCATTTCTGAGCACGTGTGGTCACAGCTAACATCCCTTGGGCTTCTTCTGCTATCAGAAGGAATTTTCTGCTGTCCTTCCTGGAGTATTTCTGTCTGAAACTGAGTCAAATTATTCATTGGTCAAGGAATACCACAGTCTCCCTGTGAGCAGTCCCACGATTTGCAGACAACTAGACTCTTGCCAGGATGGGCCAGAGGGAGATCCTGCTAAAATCTTTGTGAAATTGCTTTTAAGGTGTGTATTTGGGCACTAGCAAGGCCCTGTTTCTACAGCCTCAAAGGGAACACAAAAGTAAACCTTGTTTTCTCTGCCCCTTGCTTGCATGGATTGATCCTCCATTAAGGTTTATCTACCTTCATGTAATGAAGCTTGCAACTTATTCAAGGGAGGCAGCAACACACCTGGACTTTCGAGACACTTTTGCCTTCTACTAATGTATCCATTTACCCAGCCCCAAGTAAACCTCATTAAAAAAAAAAAAAGGGGAAGAAAAGAAAAAAAGAAGGGAAGATGGTCTCAAGCATGCTGGAGTTCTGTACCTTTATGTTTCCTGTTTCCCCTGGCACTGAGGCAAGGCTTCAGCCACTCACCACGTGGTGACAGGACAGATTGATTACACTAATTGTATGACAATGACTTGAGCAAGGTATGCATGAAGTCATTAGCTGAAGCAGGAATTCAATGCCGAGATCCCAAGCTGTCCTTTGTCCTTGCTGCACTGATATCTTATCTGCTTCAGCTCCAGAAAGGATTCAATAGCGGATTTGCTGAGGGCTGTAGCTCTCAGGAACATTCCTGATCAAAACGAAATTACCTGGCAACTTGTTTCTGTGGGCTGTGAAACCGACCATGGAAAGGGAAGGTAAAAGAAGATGCTGGCCGTGCTGCAACCTCACCAGGCTGTTCAAGTGTTGATACTGTCGGGCTGTGTAAAGAGAGCCCTGCCTCCAGTGGCTTTTAGCTGCTGCTCAGGAGCTGATCTTGTTATCCTCAACACAAACTTACACCGGCTGTGGGAATCCAAATCCACCTGTTGTAAAAGGTGTAAAATCCACCTCATTCTCCCTTCGAACACAGGCTCATTAAAACATTCATTTGTGTAAATATGAGTGCTGTCAAAATGGTCCATTGAGCTGATGGTTTACCAAGGAGCTGCAATAGAGCTCAGGGTGTACTGTGTGCACAGACTGCTACCCACTCAGGGACCAGGTAGAGGGAAAAACACTTCCACCTGAAATTTATGGCCTGAAAGCCATAAACAACAGCCTTGACTTGGTAACAACCTAATCCTTTATCCTAAAGGCAAACTAGCCTTTCTCCCCCCTCCTGTCAATATCTCAGTTTGAAGTGTTAAGCAGCAAAACAAGGCACAAGAGCATGACACCAAGCAAGGCAGTGCTTTTAAGTATTCCTAAAGAAAAAAAACCCAACAACATTAAAGTCAACCTAAAACTTTATTTAGTAGAAAACTTTCAGAAAACAGTTTGTTTGAATATTTGAAGCACTACACTGCCAACATACTCATTAAAGACAACTCCCGTTCTCCTAAGGTATAATCCCTTTTCATACTGCACCCTTTATTTGTTGCTTTCATCCTGACAGAGAGACTGTACAGCTCTTCTTCTGCAATGCCATCAAAAAAGAAGTCCTCATTGAAGATGGGATTTCTGCTTCTCTTTATAACTGTGCTTCTCTGCTTCTGTGTTTTCCCTGGCACCAGGGAGAAGGAGATGCAGCAGTTTATGGTTTTGGGCTCTACAGAATCATCATACAAACCCTCTGCGCTGATCAGGCGGATCCGCAGCCTCTCGTTCTCTGAGCAGTACTCAGCTGACAGCCTCAACACGCCTCCCTTGTCCATGACCACAGCACTCTCCCCCACCAGTCTCTCCCGACTGCAGCTCAGGTCCACTGGAAACAGGGGAGAGCAGGAGGTGCTAAAGCTCCGGATGCCGAGCAGCCCCTCGGAGGCCCTCCTGATGGCACTGGGGCTGTTGTCAGTGGAGCTGCTCTCCTCTGTAGAGAGAGAATTGTTCCTGGGCATACTGTGTTTGCTCTTGTCTTTCAGTGCTCTGCAGAGCAATCCCTCCTGACTTTGTGCTTTGATCAGGGAGCAGGGTCTGGGAGGTGACCTGGTGAGAAGTGGAGAACTGAAAGGAGAGGAATCACTGGAAGAGGCAGTGTCACTGTCGCAGGCGCCTTGCCTGTGCAGAGAGAGGTGCTTGGGTGGCAGTCTCACCGAAGCAAAGCTGATAGCAATGGGGTTAGACATGCTCCCTTTGCCACTGAAGGTGTTAGCTCTGGATCGAGACAGCTTCAGGCTGGGCAGAGCCGCACGTGGATCACCATGGAAGATGGACTCCTTCCTCCTGGTGTGGGGACTCTCCAGCAAAGTGCAGAAGCCATAGGAAGCTGGGGCTATAATCAGCAGCAAGAGCTGCATCCACTGAACTGTGATCCTGGTGGAAGCCGCTGCCCTTAATGGGGCCAGAGCTGGTCAGCCTGGGGGGAATGCAGAATTCAGGGATTCTGTCAGGAGTGATCACATTTGGAAAAGCAGCAGCCCTCAGCTGGGCTTTTTCTGGCAGATTTTGGCTTTGTGGCAGTCCCAGGAAGGAAGAGCTGGGGAGGTTTCCATTTTCATGTGATGCTCTGATCTTTTCCAACAACCACATCACTGTAGCTGGGCAGGAGGTCCTCAAAGGGGAAAAGTTTGAAGGAGAAATCCACCTGCAGACATACAGAGAGGAAAAGGTACATGAACATCCTTTTTGGACACACTACAGCCAAGCAAGGCACAAAGGGTGCCATTCAAGGCATGTTCAAAACAGCTCCTGCCCAGCACACTACCTTTAGCGAAGTCAAGTGGTGCAAGAACAGAACTAAAGCACTAAAGAGAGAAGACAGCATCGAATCACTACCAGAGGAAAACGCCCCTCTCGCACAATCCCTGCGGTGCTTTTCCCTCAGCGGAGGACGTACCTTGACAAGCCCAAGCCTCGTTGTTTCCAGCAGCTCCGAGCAGGACGGCGCAGCCCGCCCCGATCCTCCCCTTTAGTATCCGCGCCGGGCGCCTCCCAGCGCGGCCAGGGGCGGGGGCCGCACCCGCACCTCCCATTCTCGTGCGGAGGGTGAGGAGGGGGAGCGGCCCTGCCGGGCGCTGTGCCGGGCTCCGGGGCCATGGGGAGGGACTTGCCGAAGGGGCCTCTCCGGGGAAAGCGCTGTTTGAGCGTGTCCTGCCGCCCCCGCAGGGCAGCGGATGTTCCCGGCGCTTGGCACTCGCCTGCGAGCGCGGGGGGACGGGGCAGCCCAGCCCCAGCCCTTCCCCTGCCTCCGGGTTCTTTTTCATTCATATCTACTTACAGAGGCGGCCCGAGGTGTTTGGAGATAACTAACAAAGCCAGGACAAAAGCAACATTGTCTTGGGGATTCTTTTCTTCTGGAGATCCTGGCAGCTTTCCAGCTTTAGAGCAGTAGGAAGTGGGGATTGCGGTTTTCGAGCTCATTTGTAAAGAACTTTGCTGATCTGAATGTGTGTCCACCCCCTCGTTACTCACAAAGAACACGAGTTGCGGAGCCCTGACACAGCGTTCTTATCGCTGGCACTGAGCAGCGACAGAAACGGGAATGCAGGTGCAGCGAGGGGAAAGACAAGGCACGAAATGCTTTGGCAAGTCACCTTGAAAAGCAGCACATCAGAAACCCAGGCCCGCGTGATGCTTTACA
This sequence comes from Geospiza fortis, assembly GCF_000277835.1. Classification (NCBI taxonomy): domain Eukaryota; kingdom Metazoa; phylum Chordata; class Aves; order Passeriformes; family Thraupidae; genus Geospiza; species Geospiza fortis. Next base: position 1,194,499 of record NW_005054398.1, read on the forward strand.
GACCCTGCCCAAAGCCAGGTGGGATCCGTGGACTTCCTCACCAAGGCAGCAGAGCCTGAACGGACCTCTGCAAACTCTGTAATTATTCTGCATGAGGGAATCTTTAATGCAAAGCCAGGAAGGCCTGCCAAACTGGTTGGCTAAATACTCATCTGAAGCCTATAACACAGGGATAGTAGACAAGTAATATTCTTCTTCCCTCTTCACTGAAGAGCTGAAGTGCATGTTTATTGAGTGCTTGAAATAGACGAGATGTGCTCAGAGAAAATAAATCCCGTGGGCAACAGGGGCAGGGAACATTTTGAACCTGCTGAAAGGTTTAGCTGGGCACACACGTGTTCTGGGTGTAAGCCCTGCTTCTCTCCTGTTTTTTTTTATACCAGTTAGGCTTCATTAGCATAACAACCTCCTGGTGATTAAAATCTGACAAAATTCTTTCTGCCGTGCTTTGTAAAAAGGTTCAGGACACCCCAAACATCCCAGTGACCTTCCAGTTGTAGGAGCTCATGTAGTTTACTTAGATGAACTTACTTGATGTGAGTGTGCTTCAAATAATCTCCAATCCAATTTACAGGCTTCTGGAGAGGGTTAGTGCCATCTCCAGCCCATGAGGCTTTACAGCAGAGCAGTAAGAGGAGTTCCTGGAGACTCTGGGATGCTCTCCTTCAGGAAGCAGTGTGTGCACCTTTCAGCTGTTATCCATTCAGACCAGGCAATACCATACCATGTATCCTGCATTACACACCATCTACTTTACAAAGGGTAAGTGGGCTTGTTCTATGTGCTATGCACCTCTGCCTTTAATAAAAAAAATCAAATCATTAATTAATTTTAAAAAATTAAACATGGAGAAAAATTAAGGAAATGGCACTTTTTAGTGGAAACCTTATAGCCTTCAGTAACAGATCACAGAAGCTGTTCATATGCAGCAATCATGGCAACCAGCCTCAGGTGCACTAAGTTCACAGCTGGCATCAGGCAGTGATGAAATAAAATAGCTACACTTATAGGTACGTGATTTCTCCTGAGTATCTTCTCTTTACCACCAGGGAAAAGAGTTAGGGCTTCTCCAGAGGTGATCAGAGTCTCATGATCTCAGTTGCCTGTCTCCCTCCAGTGACTGCAGAGAGGAAGCAGGTGCCTTACACGGGGTGGTGGATCCTCTCCTTCCTATGAAAGCCTGCACTTTATAGAGATTTAACAGATTGCTCATGGGCTGGGAGTTCAGCAACACCTGAGCACTTGAACCTGCCCCATGGAAATAGGCACTCAAATGTGTATATATAACTTCCTGTGTTCAGAACAGATTCTTTCCTTGATTAGCTTCAGAGAATAATTAAAATATACTGCCAACAGGACTTCCTGTTGTTGTAAAAAATATGCCTACAATGATCCACTTTTAAAGCGGATATAATTCGTGGAAAGTCTTTATTGCAACCCCTGTAATAAAGGGTTTCACCAACGACCGGTGAAAGCCTGGGATCTGGGCAGGGGCTGTAAAAAATGGAATTTCCCACCAACACAGGAGGAGCTCGGGAGTTTTCCTTCGTGTGTTCTGCTATGATTTATCTCGTCCCCTGCCGTTCGGACTTCCCTGGGCACAGCGGCTCCGGACGGGTCCGGCCGCGCCTCGCCCACCTCCGGCTCCCTCCCTGCCGGGAGCCCGGGGAGATGCGGGTAAAGCATCGCAATGCAGAGCACGGCTCAAGCTGACTGCTCCAAGGGCTGGAACTGCAAGGAGAACCCTCTCCGTGGTTTACAGGGGATACAGAGGTAGGAGAGCTGCAGGAGCTGACGGCCCTTGGAGGATGTGCACCAAGGGAGGGGAAAAATGACTATAAAGATAAAAACCACAAAACCTCTGGCTCTGCTGTGAAAGGGGGAGATGTGAATGCCAGTCCTGGATGAGATAGCACATAACATCCCACCATTCTTAAAGCAACAGCAATGGCTGTGCATTATATTACCTAAAATACTCCAAATTTCCACAAACTTGTGAGAATAGAGAGCCCTGTTCAGCTTTATTTTGCTAAAGAATGCAGCAGTAACTCAGCGGTAGCTTCTTGAAAGAGGACTTCAATCAACTGAGAGGCACTTAGATCCAGTTTTTCGTTAGAGATCGGTATCATGAGCAAATACAGCACATTGTATAGTGCATTAATTCCTTCCTGTCACTTTGACTAATGGCAAAGATACCTATTAGCAGACTGCTCACCATTTCTGGCCTAAATCAATGGCCAAATCATTCTGCATTACTTTCACAGTAATACAAAGTAGTAACAGACATTCAGCAAACCTGATCTGACAACTTGACCTTTCTTCTTTTGCATCACAGAGTAGCTTATATTTTATCTCATCAGCAAATAAAAGTTTCTGCATTGCTTTACAAGAACTGTCCATGCTCCTTTAAATGAACAAATGAATGAAGAGGTGCCCAAGTGCTGGCAGCAATAGCTCAGGAGCTGCAGGGCCCTTCAGGCACTTGGGGACTTCATACCAAGTACCTCAAGTGCCTTGTGTCACAGCAGTGTGAACTGTAAAAATCTAAAAGTATGAACTGAAAAATTCATTCTTCCTAGCATATTACATAGTCCTGTTATGAGAAGCTGAGAATTGCCATGCAAAAATCCAAGAAAGATATGCTGTTACTAATTGCACTCAGCCAGATTCCCAAAAAGGCAAGTTTCTACAGACAGATAACCAGGATAAAAGATAACAAGGATAACCAGTAAAAAATTAACAGCAAAGTGGAGCAGATTTCCCAGAACCAGAGGGTTTACTAGGCAGCCTGGGCACTTTAGGTATGCTGGTGGAAAGGATCCTAAAGAAGACTGGAACTAATTTGAGGGAGGAAGATAAAAGAATGTGGGATTATTTAATTTTTTTAAAAAATGCAATAGGCAGAAAGACTGCTTGCTTCTGGGAAAAAAGAGCAGGGATTTCTGAGTTGTGTTACACAGCTCCAACTTCGAAGGCACATGTGACTCCCAGCCAAGGCCTGGCAAACTGCTGCCTTTCAGTGCAGTGCCTTCCAGTGATTAATCTTAAACTTCAAAGGGGAAAGGGGCTCAGGTACTCAAAAGGAGGCTGCTGGTACCCCTGTGCATGGCCACCGTTGTGAAGCATCAAAGTGTCTGATCTTCCTCCAGGGAATCAATTTAACCAAAAGAGCTAAAGGATGTCCAGTCAGGAAGAAAACTTTGCTGCTGGCTATATGCTCACTGAGAGGCCAGCCATAAGGTCACAGCCAAGTCACAGATGCAGACACAAAGAGTGGAAATTGTATTTCCTCTAAAAAATTTACATTCCATAGAATACTCTGTGAGAGTCTTTAATTCAGATTCTTGAAGCAGAGGTGCACACTTTGGGCATGATCAAACCTTGCAGCAAGAGAGAAGGAACACATACCCAAGGGACTGCTGTATAAACTGCATTGTTTGTGGATGTTTCATTTCAATCTTATAGGGCTAAACATGATGAAAACCTAAAAATTCCCATGACATTTCCCACAGTAACAGCTCGGTATTACAGACTGTGTTTCTTTCAAGAATTCTGCAATCTGGTGAAAGCAGAACTGCCCCTAGACTGTCTTGTTCAAGTCACTCTTCTGTTGTGGAAGATAAACTTATTCCAGTGTCAAACAGCTCAATTTCAGGGCAGGCCTCTCCCACTAGGCCAGGTCAGTGCCTTTTAGGATTGTCAGGAAAAAAAAGTCCACCAAACTGATTAGGTCGTGTCACAGAGATGTACTGTGTTAGAGCAGTAATGATCTCCCCTTCTGTCATAGCTTTGTAGAGTTACTGTGCTGTGCTAATAGCAGGATACATCCTCAATAATGAAGTGTGAGAATTACCACTAGTATTTTCCTCAGAGTAAAAACAGCAATTAAATCAGGCAGTACAACTTTATCATTTATAGACCAGACTATTTCAGTTGAAAAGGACCTACAACAATCATCTAAGTCCAACTGCCAGACCAGTCCAGGGTTCCTCACAAGTTAAAAGTGTGTTATTAAGGGCCTTGTCCCAATGCTTCTTAACTCATTGACAGGCTTGGAGCACTGATCACCTGCCTGATCCAGTGTCTGACCACCCTCTTGGTAAAGAAATGCTTCAGAACATCCAGCTTTCAATCACTGCCACACATCCAGCCACTGGATCCCAGGAGAAGAGTTCAGCACCTCCCTCTGCCTCCCCTCATCAGGAAGCTGTAGAGAGCAATTAGATCAATTAGCAATTAGGTCACCCCTCAGCCTCCTGTTCTTCAAGCCAGGCAAACAGTGTCCTCAGCTGCTGCTCAGCCACATTCATTTCACATTCCCTGCTTAGGCACAAAAGCAAAAATAAACACTTCGTGCAACCATCTCTATTCTGGTAGCCTCAATAGAGGAATATTTTCTGCAGTTTGGTCTCATGCCTAATGTAGTCGAATTTGATGGTCATTCTCATGTGACCTAAATTAATTCATTCCATGAAAAGTTACATTGACACCTGCTTGGTGAATCACACATACTGAGAGAAAAACTATTCTCTCCATCTTCTTTGTGCTCAAAGTAAATTTAAATATGAAAGATAAAAGTTACAAATAATTTTTGCTTTCAAATAAAAGTAAGCCTTTGTAAAAAGAAACAAAATAAAAAAGTCTCCACAAATCTTAAAATCAGTAAGGATCACTTGTATCAAGGTTAAAGAGAAAAGAAGAAAACAGTGCCAGGACTGTGTATTAGGGAACTAAATCTATGCTTGTCCATGCAAAGAATGTATTTTTTACATCCATTTCAAGAAGTCAAATTAGAGAAAAGCTATGGATCTATGTGTTGATTTTTTATCATTTTATACCTCAAAGGAAGACTATGTGAGTCAGCAAATGGATAATTATCTCCTACTAGCACCTTAACCAGCTATTACAATGTCAGTAGTTATTCTTTGGAAGGGTAACTCCTAGGATTTCCCTGATTGCCATCTTCCTTCAAGATAAAAGGCTAAAGCTGTCACCTTAGGCACCACAATTGTCGAGTTATGCCCCATGATTTGCATAAATAATATTGAGAATTTCCTCAATAATTGTGCCATATAATATTCCTGCAGCCATGCAGAAACCTGTAAAAGGTGATAGTGATTTCCAAAAGTTTGGCAGGGTTCATCTATGCACTGCAAAACCCTTACTGGCATGTTTTATTAAACAAGCACTTCTTAATAACCTTCCTCCCTGTCCAGTCACACCCACAAAGTCTCCAAAGAGCACAGATCCAAAGCAACCTTAAAAACAGAGGAAGGATCTCCCTGCACTGCTCCTGAAATCCACGCTCAGGACTTCCTGGCTGGCTGCAGTGTCCTGCATGTTTAGTATGGATGAAGATAAAGGCACCAGAACAGGTGCCTGTGTTGGAGCAGCAGCCTGCTGGTGCACACGGAGCTCATGAGAAGGAACAAGGCAGCAAGCCAAGGACATTTCCAAAAGGATAGTTCACCTCATCAAAACATGCTGGGTCTCGACCAGGAGTGTTTCACACTTCAAAAACAGGTGTGCTGGCAATCATCACTTCCCATCATTTTCCATGCCACGAGCTACAAAGAGTGAGATGGCACTGCAGGGGGAGTTTCCAAGCTCTGCCCAACAAGTGCAGCTGCCTGCAGGCCATGCAGTCATCCTGTGCTGGAGCTGAGTGTGGGGACTCTGTTCTTCCTCCCATGGCCCCAGCCCAGTCCCAGTGGGAGGCAGATCAAGAGCTAGCTTGGGGAAGTCTGCCTGCTACTCCAGGCAGCCTGACCAATCATTGCAAATTAAATATGAAAAAAGAAAACTCACCAATAACTGAAGAGTATTGTTTTCTTCTGAAGAGTCAAATTTAGTTGAACATTTCTTCTCCTGAAGGTGGCACAGCACACTGCTGGAATTGGCCACCACATCTTGCTGGGTAGGACATGTAGTGATGAGAGTCAGACCTGTAAGTGGAGTGCATTTCAGGGTAGTTTCATGAACCAGCAGCATCTCATTAGGAAACAGATGGTGCTTTCAGTACACTGAAGTTCAACCTTCAAAGCACAGCTCAAAGCTAGACTCTTCACCCTTAGGCTGTCCTTGGCATTTCTGTGTACAAAAGGACAGTTCTTTTTCTAGAGTTTGCACATTTCTACATTGTGGCTTTCTGTCCCCTAGCTTGTGTTTCTGCAGGAGTATTTTCAGAAATGAGATAGCATTCCACTTGTACTTTCCATTTCCAAAACAGGGCCTGCTATGGCCCTGACCCTGCAAAGCTTCACACAGATGATTTATGAATACCTCCCTAATCTCAGAGCTCCTAATGCCCCAAAAATATTTGGAGAACAACAATCCCTTGGACCATCAGTGATGGGGGAAAAAATCCATTAATTAACCTGATACTGGTAAGAGGAATCTGATTGCAGGAATCAGTGTGAAGAGCCTTGCAGACTTCAGGCAGCTTTGGGAAAAGGCTCAGGATTTTGTGGAGGTGCTGGTTTTGGTCTTTGGGAGCAGAAAGGGTGAAAACAGACAGTGACAGTTTTGTTACCATGAGGAAATGGATTGTCTGAAATTTCATTTAAAGGAAAATTAGAAGAAAAGTCACAGGATACTATAATTATATCCTGGGATAAAGCAGCAGCTCTGGGGCATGTTGTGGATCACACCCCAGAATTCCCATGTTAAACATCTGCTATTAATGGTTTATAACCAGAGATGTGTAGCAAATTAGGTTAAAAGTGCTTGGAGAACAACACTGGCTCACAGCAGCAAGCAAGAAGAGTGGCAGAAATGCAAGGATTTTCCTTGACAAAATTACTTCCAACTCAGGAAGCACTAGGCATGAGAAAAACTGTTTAACTACTGCTACTAAACACCAAGTTTAAACATATGGCCAGATATTACTGTACAAAGAAAAATAATTTGCAGTTATTGCTGTCACACACATTCCCACTGGAAAAGCAGAAATAGGCTCATGTGGCTATAACAGATTCTTTGGCACTTGGTAAAAATTGTTTCATGGTAAGCAGCTTTGCTTAAGTGGGGAGGACAAAATTAAACCCTTTATTGTTTGGCTTCCTCATCCTTTCATTGCCTGCAGTTTGAATCCTGCCTCAGCCTCCCTCTCTCATCCCCCAGGGCCAGCAGGCTCCTGCTGGAGCAGGCAATGTGCAACACATGGCACTTGTGTCCTGGGAACCTCCTCCACCCCAAATGCTTCAAACAGGCTGCAATTCACTTGTGGTGCTTGTTTCACTGGAGGCTGCACACACCCCAAACAGAACCCAATAATTCAGCTGTTAAGACTCTTGTAGGGTTATTTGCTACCCAAGCATGTAAAGCAGAAGATGCTTTCCTATTTCCTGGCACTTGCAAGTATTGTTCACTGTTCTTTTGTCTCTATTAAAACAACAAATACAAGGAAAGCTCTGGAAAATGTCCCTTCTAGCACCAGTCTTACAAGAGGCTGCATAGGCAGGTCATTGAGAAGAAAGGAGGGGCACGAGGGGAGGACACCTTTTCCAGGCTGCACTTGTGGGAAACACAGCTCTCCCTTCATGATGGGCAGCACCATCCTCAGAGCTGAGTGTGAAACCAGCCAGGGGATCCAGCAGGTTCTGTATTTTCCCCCTACATTAATAAATTAGACACTTCCTGGGCAGCAGTATTTTTCAGTCCCTGACATTAATTCATTATGCAGATGATCAGCTGAGGGCAGGGACCAGCTCCTCTCATGTGTGTCTGGGGCAAAACACACCTGAAAGCTGCTGTTCCACAGAGAAAATCCCATCTCTGGCCTCCAGAGTGAGATTGCCCTTCTGCCCTGTGCCACAGCAGGGTCTGCCCCATCAGCACTCTCAGGCTGTAGGGCCAGGGTCACAAAGCCATCAGCTTGTCCCTGCTGCTTTTAATTAAGCAGAACTCCTCAGCAAACTGCAGGCCAGCCAATGGCCCAGGCACTGAAAAGCCCAGAACTCTGGCTTTGATTATTCCTAATATTGAGCTCCATGGCAGCAGCACCCTCAGTCTGTGCTGAGTGCTCTTAATTGCTATTTACTGTGACCAGTGGAAATTGGGAAGAGCAACTGATCTTAACTAATTAAAATATTATACTTGGCAATGTACGGCTCAGCAACTTCCCTGAAGCAATGAAGATTGTCATTCATTCAGCCCCCAGATATTTAGCCCACGTTGTCCATTCAAAGATCAGCTCTTTCAGGCAGACTAAAAGTCATCCACAGCAGCCTAACTTCACCTGTCAACAATTTGCTCTCCTCTAAGAATATGATTCAGATCTCTTCTACTTGTGCTTAGATATAAGTCAAAGCCCCTTAGAAGTTGTGAGGAACCTTAGTGATCCTGGGCTTAAGTTTTCTGAAGGAAACTTGCAAAATAAGCTACAGGTTTGTAGATTTCTCATTTTTGAAGCATTGCTCTGGCAACAGGGAGCTGCTATGACACTTACCTTGATAGAAGCCCTTCAAGGATGGTTCCAGAGGTATGATCTTATTGGTACCACGCAGGAGAACATTTCACCCACTGAAAGGAGTGCCAGGCAAGGGAAAAAAGCACCCTTGGGCTTGTACTATTGTACTGAATGCTTTAATTTTAAATATTTGTTCAAAATGCTTTCAGTGTGCTGCCCAGTGAAATTCTGGAAAAGCAGTTCCTAAATCAGTTTCAGTTAGTAGCACATGTCCTCCAGGCAAAGAAATCCTTTATGGTTTATCTGTACAATAAGACAGCTTTAAAAGAAAGAACTAACTGAGGATTACTATCAGTGAATGGCTGACAATAAGAGGGAAGATTGATCTGATCACAGAAAATGCAAACAAATTATGCCTCATGGGGGGCCCCAGTGAAAAACAGCATTAAAGTAAATCACCATCAGATCTCTGGAGAGAAAGCAGCTGGGAATGGGCTCATGCTTCCTCCTCTCAGTCATGCTGGCTTCACCTCTGTGTAATCCTGCTGACTTCAGACTTCACTGCACAAGTGAGAAGAGAATCACCTGCCAAATACACACCACACTGCCCGTGACCCAGCCTAGCCACTGGGACTGCAGAGTCACCCACATTAATCCTTCTATCCATCCTGACCTTTACTGGAGCACTTGAGACCCACACCACAAAACCCAGCCCTTTAAGAAATCTCCTTCCTGAGGAGCTGAGAAGGGCTGTTCCCACTCTGTCCCCCACAGCCCAGGTGTGAGCAGACACACACATTGTGTGAGAGGAGGCCCAGGAGCAGCCCCAGGACTGCTCTGTGTGATCCTCAGAGCCACGAGCTGCACCTCACCTGACATCAGGGTTACTTGTACTGAGCCATGAACCAGACATGCCATCACCTCCCCACTATTTCTGGCATCTATAGCCAGTTTCTCTAGACACTGATGAGTCAAGAGCCCAACATTTCAAAAACAAAAGGATATCACAACTCACTGCTCTCAGTTACACTCATTTCTCTCCTCTACAAAGATACCAATTTCCTGAGCCAAAACTATTTCTCTCACTTTCCCATTGTCTTTGTTCCCCTTCTCTGCCCAAATTATGATCTCACCCCTCACTGTTTGGTAGCTGGCTTGCAGATTGTTAGATTACAATTAGATGTACATGCATGGTACCACCTGCTACATGCTTTTTATTTATTTTTGGCTCTGAAACAGCTGTTGGTTTCCATTTTTGCAAATCCAGAGAAAAAGACTTTTTTTTCCAGATGCTTTAATTTTCTGCAGGCTATCAGGGCATGTAACAAACCCAAAAGATTTAAGATCATAGCCAGTCAATGTTTTACGTAAGTTTTTTCAGTGAAACAGTAAAGATGTAATGAGTTTACTTGGAATCCCCTAAATGATTCAGGCCCATGACCACATCTGTTTGTCTCTAGGTGTTTTACTGAACTTCCTGATTTTAACAATATTCACAAAGCAAACCAAGGAACTGGAAATTCCACAAACCAACAAATAGAATAAGAAAATATAAAGCAATCAATGCATCACAAATCTGCCAAAAGGGGAGATGGAAAGATCTCACTGCTCTGTCTTGAATACCTCATTTAAAAGGGAGGGAAATAAAGATGTACACTACATGAATTTTCAACTCACTCTAAGTCAGTCCTTGACTTTATCAATAATGGGGCATAACTTTCTCAAAAGCACTCATGTGTGTGAGTTTAATTGTAACATCTTTTGACAAGTCAGCTTTAGAAATGCAGATAAAAACCCCAGCTTTTTACTACCTGATGATGTGAAAAACCCAGTTCTGAGTTATCATAGGGAAAGTAAACCTGGTGTTGCAGAAGCACAGAACTGGCCATGCTCTCTGAAATAATGGCTCCTTCCTCTAGGGGAAACCCTCCCCAGTACCCACCTCTGGTTGAGGTGTTGAACAGGGCTCCAGTAGCACAAGATACTTTATATTCCAGTATTAAAGTCCCCACAAAAACTTAGAGCTGTTCACTGTTAACATGATTTCAAATACTGAGTACAAACAAAATGCAGCTTACCTCATGGATTTTGTTTGGGATTATTTTCCCTCAAACATTCCACATGAAAAACCCCAGAACACGTGATTAGCATAGCTCCCCTCTTTGGAAGGGCTGGATATTGGGCAGCAGGATATTGTTCCCTCACTGAATTGCTTAGCAGAAGCAGTGTCTTAGCACACAAGAAACATCTGCAAAAGCTGTCCAAGAGCCAAAAAGGGATTTTGAGTTGTGAGATTGGTAGACCCCGCTGCCCTGTGGCCAAGTTTTCTGAAGCAGCACAAACTGCCTTGCAAAACTATAAAGTTGTAACTGACTCCTTACACAGTCAAAAATGCATAGGAAATCTAATGTTCTGCTCTCCCTCTTCTTCCCCCACTCCTTGTCTCATGTGTTTGCTGTTCCCAGCTGTAACCAGTTTATAGCTGTTTTCCCAGCACTCAGTGCTCCTGCACACCACCAGTCTCATGCAACTGGGAAACAGCTTGTGATGGGCTGGGCTGCACCTGTGCTAAAACACTGGAGCTCTCCCTTGCAGTGGGACAAGCTGGCTGGCACAGGGGGGAGGTTTGCACACCTGGTGGGCTCTAAGCTGCTTGGGATTTCTGCTGTGTCCTTCAATAAGACCTAAGCAAAGCAGCTCAATGAGAAGTGCTTACAGTTGTTCTCAGGAAGGGAAAGCACAGCAAACCTCAGTGTGCAGTGACAGAGTTGAAAATGTACTTACACACTCAGTGATGGGAATAAACACTCAGCAGGGTCTCTTGAAATGGGATTTTAAATAGCAGCTGAATTATGGGACTTGCACTTAGAGCTCAGGTGCTTTTACAGTTCTGCATTCCTTAAGTCTATGTACACAGGCAATTCCACACCTTCCTGAATTCAGCCCCTTGGCTGTTCAGTTCTCACTCAAATATACAGCAAAACATGCAGTGATTTCAGGCACACACCATTTCCCCAGCTACATCTGGTCAATCAGCCAGGTCCCTCCAACCCCTTCCCCAACTTTCAGTCAGGACACACCTCACCCAAGCTCCTCCATCTGGGTATTGCAATGTGAACATCAGCACTTCATGAAAAGACTCCAAAGCATCCCTCACAAGCTACTGTCCATTCCAACCACTGATCAGGGTGTGCAGAAAGCCACCAAATCTTCAGCCCCCAGGCCTTGCCCTCCCTGCTACCTGAGACTTAAGGGGTCAGCTGTGTATCTGCATGGATGGGGCTCTGGTGACTGGAGATTCCAGCCCTGTCAAAGCCTTTTCTTTACCCATAAAATGACAAGTATTACAGGCTTAGTCTTTTCCTTAAATTTAAGTAAGAAAGCCAGCTACTAACATGGAACATCACAGACCTGAGCTGAAATTAAACTTTGGGGTGAAATTAAAGATTTATTGATCATGACTAAACAATTTATGTTCACCACCTCAGTTTCCTTTAATTCTTGTGCAATACAACTGGATACTGTCTTGAAATTCAATTTCCCCACCAACATTAGTCCTTCAAGTACACAGAAGTTCCCTCATTTTGTTCAAGCACTTAGTCACTATGGCATTTCCATTTCACCCTCATTTCCCCTTTCTCACTGGAAGAAGCATTTTTCCCCATCTGGGTTTAGCTGGAAATCTGACTTGTGGCTTTCTCAGCTAAGTGAAAAGTGAGTCCCAGTGGAGGCCTGGTAGACCCTGGGTGTGTGGGATGAAGCAATGAGCATTGGAGATGGCTGCACTGAGGACACACTACCTATCTCACAAGCAGGACAGCAATAGTGAGCCCAGCCACCAGCAGGCTGCGTCCTGGATTGACCCCTTGTCGCATGTCACTGTTAATTTTCTGACACCCCTTGAAACACTCAGTTAAGAGCTGTGCATATGCCCCCTGTCTGAGGGTGGCATTACCTCAGCACCTGTAATCACCTTCCCTGTACCCTGCAGTGCCCCAGCACAAAAGCACTTGGTAATGCAAGACCCTGGTTGCTCTTTTTAGCTCAAACAGCTTGCAAGCCCAGCTTTGGAGACTTTTCAGCTGAGCAAATGGAAATCTGCCTTACCAAAGTACAAAGCATAAAAAAAGAGGAAAACAAGGGTGAACATCAAGTGTGAGATGATTCTATATTGTAAATCTTAACACAAAAAGGCTGCTCCTACTTACAGCTAACAGGTTCTATTACTTGAAGAGACTGAGTTCTCAAGGAAAGCCCCATCAGCTGGTTCTGCAGTTCCTCTCAAGGTGGTAAAGCAGGTACCAACCTCTGTCTTCTGGGGAGTTCCCTTGGCCAATCCCACATGAGGCCAGTATCTGCCTCACAGGAGGGAGATGTAACCACTGCAAGCATATTCTAGAGATGCAGCCCAAACATGTCCAGCTCCCAGGGTGTGAGGGACACCCCTGTTACTCTCTCCTAGGCAGAGGAGCAGCTGTCCCTTCTGCTGTGTGTTTGGGGCACATAATCTCCTGTTACCACTGTGGCACAGATGACTCCACAGGGTAGCTGCAGCACTGCACCCTCCTCCTCCCTGGGTCTGAGTGACAGAAGTGCACAGAATTGCAGTAACTTAGCAAGACTGTGCAAGATAAGAGTACCATAACATTTACAAAATGGATTCCAGGTTGCTAAACCTGTACATGAAGTGTAGATATAAACCCTTTTCTCATCTGTTACTCCTGGGCTGTAGTCAACAATGAGAAAAAAAAATTCTGTTTAGGCAGGCAAGAAGCAGAAAAAAATCTCACACTTTTCCTAACTCATTACTTAAGTCTCTTGTCAAACAAGAGACTTAGGAAAAATGGGGTTTTTTTTCCTTTCTACTTCCTTCCTACCCCCAAACATGCATGATACACAACAAGTTCCAGTCCTGTTTGCTAAGGAAAGCTTGAGATATCTGCAAAGCTTGCATGCCAGCTTCTGAGGGCAAAGGCTGGCACAGCTACAGAGCCTGTTCTATTGCTGCAGGACAGATACTTCTTCCTCCCTGGGTGGTAAGAAATACTTAAACCATTCCAATTCTATGAACATAAAGTAATACTACATAAAATTCAACTAGAACTGCTAGAGTAAATCTGTATTAGGATACAATTTAATTAAACACTTAAGGGATACAAAACATTTCTGTGCAAGCTGTGTTTCTAATTTGTGTGCTATCTCTAATTGGCACTGTTACATATTATTGAAGGAGTGCCAAAATCAATCCTAAGGCAGGATGCTTACACTTAGTAGTAGTGTCTAGTACTGCTTGCTGCAGTACTGCAACTGCCTAACTATAGGGTTATCCTGGCAACCCCAGGAGCACTGGAAGGAAACAGCCCAGCTCACTGTGTCATGAGGGTTACAGCTCCCAGTTCTCTAAAAAACATCTGATAAAACAGGACCACTCACCCTGGATGTAGCTGTTGCCTCAGCACCATGCCAGCCATGTTTTAGATTCCCCAAATGCTTGCACAGACAGAGAGCTAATGTTTGGCAGGCCAGGGCTCAGATACTGCCTCATCTTATGGCCTCTCAGCAACACCAGAGGTGCCAGAACAGGGCTCTGCCTCCTCACTTCACTGAGTGCTTTCCCCCTGCAGTACAGCCACAGTGCCAGTGCTCACCAGCGAGCTGTGGCAATGCCCAATCCTGCCCCACAGACCCCAGCAGGATTTGTGCCATCAGCTTCAAGAGGTGCAGGAGCAATCTGTTAAAAATTGCTTTTGCACAGATAGGACACAGACTGGCATTGAGATATTTCAAAATTGCAGCAGTTCTACCAGCCTTTTTAGGTGATGGGCTCCTTCAGAAAACTGATCCTTGCCCCTTGGACTGTTTTTCCTCCAAGAAAATGGATACCACCACAAACCTAACCAGTTTTTCATTTTCACTGTTGCCACAGTCACAACTCTGAATATGCTGCTACTGCTGAGACATTCAATCCTGATGCTGGCTGCTGAATCAGGGCCTAGAAAAACAATCTGACACACAGAGCTTTGTCAGAGTGGTAGGAAGAGGCAATGCAAAGAAATCCTGATGAATACTAAAGGGATCTAAAGGTGCCAATAGTTACTGAAGCTCTGTGAAAAATACATTTAACAAAGTAGGGGGCTTTTGAGTACTGTAACATGTAGACCAATTGACATTTAAGTGCATGGATGAGTTCTCCCCACATACCGAGTGCTGTACATTGCGGCACTTCAGTATCATTCCTCAAAGAGCAATAGTGAGGGGAAATTCATTTTTGCCCCTGGTGTGGCAGCATTCCTGGTAGATCCATCAGTATTTGTCTCACAGAGGTGGCTGCCCCTGATATGGTATAAGTAAGCCTCTATTGCATTTATTTAGATATGTGGGAGAATCTACAGTCTAGACTCCTACGTGGAAATCCAGTTTAGTGGCCACAAAAGAGATGACACTTCTGGGCAAGGGAAGAGTATTGCATCTCAGAAAGCTCAGAAGACAAGAATGGTTGGAAGTGTGCCACTGGAGAAAGTTACTCATTGGACTCAGCAACAGTTGGAGACATTATTACAATTTTTTCTGGATAGAATTGTGGAAAAGTAAAAGTAACACTTATTAAAGACTGATTATTCATAGACCAATTCTCTATCCCATAGACTTACTCTCTAACCCTCATTTCCTCCACCAGTTCAGAACAGGCTGCTGCTTCTAGGTCCCTTCACAAGGCCCACAAAAGCTGAAGAGCATTCTCCACAACTCTGACATCTGGAGCACTCTCCTGCATTTCTCCATCTTGCCACTTCTGTCTGCACACCATGGAAGAGCCCACAGCTTGCTGCCCTGCTGGAACAGATGACTTTGTTCTCACTTGTTCTGCTCATTTTTCATATTTCATTTCATGTGGGTCTAAGTTTCTGTCCGTCTGTAAATATCCATGAGTGTCTGCCACTAGTCATCAATAGCTTTCCCTGATAGTTGTTTTTAAGCAGTACCTGTTTGATTTGTGAAGGGGCTAATGAATAATTGAATGCATTCTCTTTGGAAGACAACCACCAGAGCTGGCCCAAGGCTTCTTTTGAGCAAACCACCCTGTGCTGCCCTGAGGATGAAGTGCACACATCACACACAGAGCTGGCCTTTTCTGCCACAGAAAAGTGAACAGGATCCAGCAGAGGCTCACATGACCCACTTTTCCTGAAGTAGCTGCTGTTTCATACATTCTCATGCCCTTTGCTGGCAGCAGCAGCTGCCAGGCTGGTTTCCAGGGCTTTGCCAGAGCCCATTCTGCCATCCCCATGGCTGCCTCCTGTGCCTGGATCTGACCCTGCCAAGCACTGAGATTAGCCTCATTCAAAACTAAAGAAAAATGCCCAAATCAACTCTGTCTAGGAGTTCTACCTCTGCACACACTTCCACCTCACTAGAAATTATTTATCTATCAATAACCTTGCCTGCAAAGTTGAAACAAAATTATGAGCAGTATGTGTCAGTTCCCACCTTGAGTTCAACTCTTACTGAAATATGCTAAAAGAAGAAACCACCTCTGCCCAAATTGCCAAGGTCACTATTAATTGTTTCTCTTTGGTAAATGATGTAGGCATGTACATGCACACACATGCTCACAGACCTACTGCATTCAAAAGGCAAAGAACTTGTTTTGTGCTTCATTCGAATGGTCAAATTTTTGCAAGGATACTAGCAAAAAAAAAAAAATCAACTCTAAAGCCAGCTATGCACAATGCAGGGTGCAGAATGGCATGTAAGACCTGAGAATGACCCCAAGTTCCCATCAGGATACCCACCCCAGTGAAGTCTCAGTTCATGCTTCATAATTAAAAAAGATGTACTACACTTAAGAAATCCCTCAACACTCCATGAGCACAAGGCCAGAGTGATATAAGAGAACTTGTGCTGCTCCCTTGCTTTGGGATACACTTTTTCCTTAGCAATTGACCACAAAATGTGTAATAGTGCATGTTCATATGCAATGCATTCCAGCAAGCAAAGCATCAGGGATTTATCCACACAAAAGCTCCAGATCTCTCATTCCCCCTTCCTGCAGAATAAGGAGGAGGAGCATGCAGCACAATGAAGACTAACCCATTCTGGAAGGAATGCAGGTCTGCACTTAAACAGTGAATTTTGCTCTTGAGGTCATAAATACAATCCAAAAAGAGCAAATAATTTTGTAGAATTCATTATATCTGTAGGAAGAAATCCATGGGTCCATTTTCCAGAGTTGGGACAAGCTGTCTCAGGCCCAGCCCTGCAAAGCATTCAGCTGTGGGAAGGAAGGGGTGGCTTGGCAGAAACAGTAAAGCTGGTCAGGGAGAAAGGGAAAACTGCCAAATACACAAGCCCTGATTACAATTAGTACATTTAAAGACTCTTCTGTTATGAGATCTCTAAAAAGAAAAGGCTGGGGAATGTCTAGCCCTGTGCTAGTGGTATAGCTGGGTACAAGAGCTGCTCCAGGGCACCCACCTCATCTGCATCACAAGCAGCAGAAAAGCAATGGACATGGCCCCTTGCAGGGAATAATGTCCCAAAAAGGGGTTGATGGCAGCACAGGGCTGGCACTGGGGCTTTCCCAGAGTGTGGGAGAAGGAGCAGTGCCAGCCATCCTTCACTTCCCACCACCCAGCAGGAGATGGGACAGCTGAACATAAACAGCCCAACCGTGAGAGCTAAAATGTCCCCCAAAACCAAAGGATCACACAATGGAGCATAAAATCTACAGTCATGGCAGTTGCATTTATGTTTCCCCCAAAGCTCAGGCATGCCTGAAGTAGTACAGTTCTCATTAGTAACTGCTGTTATAATTTTTAAAAGGCTGTTCAATCATTATTGACTTAATACATCAACAAAAGACCGTAGCAATCAAGAGATTTATCAATGAAATCACAGAAAAGGCAGTTTACTTTCAAAACAGTCTAAGATAAGGATTCATAGGACACAAAAGGATGCACTGATCTATTTTTATAAAAACACAAATTACATGGAATATTTTATTAATTATGTGCTGTCCGTGCTCTCATACAAAGAGTACAAATTTTTCATTTTACTGAGTGAAAATTAATTTGCTATTCCCATGGCTCAAAAGACAATTATATATGAACTTGACAATCGTAATCAGAAATTATTAATTACTTGGTTGAGACTGTTATTCTTATAAACCTGGTTTCATATGCATGAACAAAATGATGTGCTCTGATTAGAGCAGGAAGCAGAAATAACAGCAACAGCACAAATGTCTAGAAAATGCCTCTGCAAACAAGAATGCTGCAAGATCTAGACATCACTTCAGTTAAACAGAGGCCATCCTGATGTGCACAAAGAACATGCACACAGGTAGAGGATGCTTGCTCAGCACTGCCAGACAAGGACTCCACTTGCACATTTACCCTTTAAGACACATTATGCAGAATTATCAACTATGTATAATTATAGTCTCCCACTTAATGGCAGAAGTGGCTCTTCCCACACAGACCTTGTAAAAGCTGATCTGCTTCATCAGGTTTTTATAATGTTGCATTTTTCACCCATTTAGATAGCATTGGATAAACTGACCTAAGACTTTATTGTAGAAGATAGATTCTCAAAAATCTACTACCTTCTTTATAGTAGCTCCTTTTATCCCCCAAGTTACTGTCTAGGTCTATGCAACCACTTTGTTTATGGAGCAAAATCCTACCCACATACTGCAATCCCCTTCAGAGCTCAAGGCTATTTAAAGCATTGCCACCAGCTACAAGGGAGAAGTTTCCTTATCTTTTGCCCCCCTCCTCTTATTTTTTCCCCCTCAGATTTTACGATTTGTCAGCAATACAGTAAAATACCATTGAACAAAAGCACTGGCATATTTCTACCACATGAAACTTATGCTTTTATGTACATATACTGCTTATGTACATATACTGATTTCAGTAGGGAAAAAAAATTTTTGCTATTACTGTTTGAGCAGGTTTGAGGATTTGGTTCACTAAAAAAAACAAACCCAACAAGACACCCAACAAGAATACAAACATCTAGAAAGACACCCAAGCAGAATCTCAGGTGTGTGAAAAGTTAGTTTAAACTAAGGCCAGCGAGTGCTATAGCAGAAGCCCTTGGCAGGGCTTTCCCCTTGCTGTGGAAAAGGCCAGAATCATCACAAGCCTGTGCAGTACACATGAGCCCATGTGCCCCTGCTCACGGCTCAGTGCTCACCTCACACCTGAGTGCAGCACCCTCTCCAGCTGTTAAAGGCACAAGGACAAGGGAAAGCACCAGAAACAGACTGAGAAATCCATGTAAGCAGCTTCCTGACAGCACAGATGACAAATGCCTTCCTGTGCTCTGGCCTACCACATGCCTTATCTTAGAAGCAACCATCCCAAAACACAGCTCCATTTTCCTGTGATTGCATTCCTTGGCTCTCCAGAGGAGATCAATAGACACAGCAGTGCTGGCTGCCTGCACAAGCCTGGGGCCATGCCATGGAAATCCCAGTGTGGCCATAAAGAGAACAGCAACTGAATGGGAAGCAGAGGAAGGAACAAAGCTTATCTAATAGCTCAGCTCCTCAAACCCCACGTGTTACTGACAAGGAAAACTTTACAAAAGGAAGGCCTTGTAAAATCACGGCTCAGACCTGTTACTTTGGCTAAGAAGAAAAGGACTGTGGGAAAGAGACTCAGCTGAATTAGGGGTAGAAAATCAAGTTCTATAACCACCACGTGTTCACATCGTGGCGTGTGGTGGTTGGTTGAATTATGTTTGTTATGCTTTAGAGCTGTGTAACTGATAATGGGCTCTCTGCTTAAAAAGGCCTGGCTTTTGCAATAAAGCAGCTCTCCTTTGCATCTGCCTGGGGACTCTGCCTCACCATGGACCCTCACCCAAGCAGTGCTAAAGGAGCACTACAGTAGCACACAGCCCCAGAGCAGATACTTCAGAGATGGTTTTGCTTGAGTGAAAAGTTTGCAAATAAAAATTGATTTGGGAGAGTTACACTGCTGGTACACATGGAGCTGTATGTGTACCCTATGGGCCCAGATGTTTGTTTTATTAAACACACACATTAGAGGAGACTTGCAATAAAGAATAGTGAGAATGACACCAATTTTTCTTTGGCAAAACTCCAGCAGGAAATAATCCTGTGTCAGCTACAGTTCTGTCCTCTGGTACCACACAGATTCAATGCACATGTTGGATTCATTTAAATACTTCCAAGTCTGTGTTTCATTGTTTTTAAAGACTTTTTTGCTAAAAATCATAAATAACCAATAATTCTGAACAATAGAACAACTTGATAAAAATGAGGCACAGTTCTTACCATGCACTGAAAGAGATTGTACAAGGAAAAGGAAACAGTTTCATGTCTTCAAACAAATAACTTAGATAAAATGTAGTATTAGGTAAGGTGCTAACAACACCTCTCATTTTAAAGGTAAAGGTTTTTGTCTGACACTGAATTATCTAACACTGAATCACCCCAGTTAAAGAAACACAATAAAAATTACTCTTCATTCCGGAAACAGAGTTAATGTATTGTAACATCTGGTGATCCAGGGAAACAGCAATGCATTTCCTAAAATACCTGGCATTGTTCCAGGGCTTTATCAGCATCCTGAAAATACAGGCAATTGAAAAAATACCCATTATTGCTGCATGATATGAATTTCAGACAAAGCAAAAAGTTCAGCATAATTCCATACAAGTCACATCCAATTTGGATCATGCCATGTAATAGCCAAGCAATTTACAAGGCTGAATTCTGTTTTTAGAACTGCAATAAAGTATTTTCATGTAATTTGTACAGCAAACTTAATGTTCTAGATATGGACAAGAAAACAAGAGAGGGTCAGACTTCTAAAAATCAATACTAATTTAGTAGGTGTTTTTGAAAACAAACCTGGCAAAGCACATATACTGCTACTCAGGAATCCCTGTATTAAAGACTCTGTCTTACTTACTGTTCATATTGAGAATTATCACCTAGATGGATGTGGGTTTGTGAACAATAGTCCTCATGTTCATTTTCTGATCTTTCTTGCAGCACTCTTGAAAACCTGGAAGTGTTCATCAGAGCAGAATGTAGCTCAGCTGCAAACAGAAGTGCTAATGTGTTTATCAGAAGCCACAGAGATGTATAACTAAAAGGCAGCTTGGGTTGCCTTCTGAGGGACAGAAAACACTGCTGGTAGGGAGTCAGAATTTTTCTGATGATACAGAAATAACCAGAAAATCTGGCTGCTCAAGGGCAGACAGGCACATTGACTACAGGATCAATTTGTGACCCTGCCACTGCAGGTGCTGTGTCAGACACAATTATGAGGGATGCCACTCTGGTTCTTGGTGTCCTGACCTCCCACACCACCAAACCTGTGTCCCATTAACTTTGCTAGGACTGACATTTTCTGTGGTAACTAAATCTGAATTAAAATCCTACCCTTTATCCTCTTGTAGCTGTTCCCTTGAAGTTTAGGCACCAAAATACCCTCTTTATTTTCTGCAGTCTTGGTCTTGAGTGTTCCTTACCAATAATGTCAACCCTATAAATTTATTTTCTCATTTACAAATAGCTGATAATTTTTTTGCAGCTATAACCCCCATAAAAGAAAAATACAATTTCTTTTCCATATTGTATTTTGTAACCACAAAGCTAGAAAATTAATTTTATAAGATCAGCTGATCGTGCCTTAACAGGCAATGCATTGTCCTTTCATCAAAACTAGAATTAGTAGAGCTGGGAAAAATTGTTAGATTACAGCAAGTCTGCTAAACTGCTGTGCATTCCATAGAATACTGTAATCCTCTACCATAAGATGAGAGGGACATGATCCCTTCAGTTATTTAATATCTTTTTTAAGGACTGATATCCAAAGAATTTTTTTTCTAATAAAATAATTTCTGAAAGTTACTGTGCAAGTCTGAAGAGTAAGATTCAGCAATACTGAATGCCTCTTACTAATGACCTACTTCCTTACTGAACTGGATCTTTAGCAGGACCAGTGAAAAGTTTACAGATAGGTCCAATTATTACAAGAATAAAGAGGCCCACGTAAATTCAGAACATGGTTGTGGTAGCACAGCAATGCTGTGGTTTTTATATAGTGCAATAGTATGGAATAAAGTGGATGTTGCCAAAAAGGAAGGCAGTATTTACACCAGGCAAGCAGCAAAATTGTCACCCACAAATTCACTTCCCTCTCACACACACAAGACCTTCACTGAACTTTGGACACAAGCTATTTCACACTGCTGGTGGATACCTGGCAGCTTCCAGTGGGGGTGAGTGAGGGGGAAGGAAATCAGAACCCTCCTCCTTCCCCTGTGCCCTGCCCACCTGCAGCACAGGGGGTTTGCTGCCCCTCAGCTCAGGGAGGTTCTGGGATGCTGCCCAAGGAGGAGATTGTTATGACTCTGATGAAGTCAGAGGACAGCAATAAACCACAAGGGAGCAGAGATGATTTAATCCCCATAAAGCCCATGAACTGCTCAATACCAGGCACCATGGTATCAAGAAAACACCAATTCAGCAGAAGTAAGCACTGCAGTTTAAAATACCTGTGAGTACTGAGGAAGAGGCTGAAAAATCCAGAATGATAGGAATAATCTGAAGATATGCTCCAATAAACTCAGCTGGTAAAGAAGGACTCAAACAGAAAATTAAAAGGTTAAATACAAACACCAATTAGAAATTAATCAGCTCAGTATCAGAAGAGCAGAGATCAGCTAGAGAGCTAATTGGATTCACAAACTAAAGCTAAAAAGACACTGGAGAGGGATGCAATAGTCTTTGAAAAGCATAAAGTTATAATGATCCAAAGAAGAGTACAAAACCCCCAAAGAAATTAGTAATCTTCCCATGAACACCTAAATAGGTGTCAAACAGAGCAAAGAAAAAATTTCAAACTATGAAGTTACAACTTCAATAATATAAAGTCTAGACTACAATCCACTTGTTTATTGCAACTACAGGGAGCAGAACAAAAAGAACCCATCTGAATTAGCACCACAAACCTGGACTGGGTCCCCATAGAAACTTCCCAGTAAGACTGGTAGAATACCAGAACCAGCTACATCAAGGATCTGTAAAATTCCCTAGTCCAAGCATTTTAACAAAGGAAAAAAACAAAAACCCAACGAAAACCACTCCCAACAAAATAAAAAAAAAAACCAGAAGCCACCCTGCAGTATAAAAACAAGAGTTACAAGACAGCTATTGGGACAGCAGACAAGTGCAACAAAGAACCTAAATTTCTAGAGAAACTTGCATCAAAAAAGAGAGCTAAAAAGCCCCAGGCTTAGGACTGCTCTGATATTGAGACCTGGGCCACGTGGGCAGGGGGGTGGGTGGAGGCCCCAGGTGAGGTTGGTCAGGGCCATTGAGGGCTCTGAGATCACTCAGAACCATCCCCACCTGCAATGCCAAAGTAATACTGGCAGTGCTGAGCTTTGCTCAGTATTACTTACCAAGGATAAATGTGACTTATTATAAAGGTCACTTTTATAAATGTCTTCAATATGTCTCTCTAAGCTATCCAGTATAATTATTAAAATTGTCTTGTCACACACAGAGAATCTAGTTTACTGGGTTGGTATGATTTAGGCTACATTTTAATGGACTTGTTCTGAGACAGTGATTTAAAATGTATTTGACATGACAGATGAGAAAATTGTTTATAATGTACTTCATTGCACACAGACTGCTTCACCCAAACATCAGTAAATATGCCAGTGCTGTTCTCTTCCACAGGATGTTTTCAGGGCCAGAATGCTAAAGCAGTTGCAGTACCAGGATTAACAGAGGGCTGTGAACAAGTATGACAGGTATGGCAGCATTTAGGGATAGTTTGGGAGGGTGCTTCATGACTCTTTTGGGAGATCATTTAATGTCTGTCTCCTGACCTGTGGGAAAGGAAAACCACTGGAGACATCCTGATGTTCACACACCACAGCCACTTTGAAGAAGGACATTAGATTGCTGTAATTCTTTCTCTGATAAAACACTCTTACCCTAAAGTTCTGGGGTTTGGTAATAAGAAGATGGAAAGATAAAGTGTTAGAATAGCTGGGATGGCAGGAAAAAAACCCCAACTTTAGAAGTGAAGTCAGGTGTTCAATAGAATGCCTTAACTTCAAAGTATTCTCTGAATACAAATAAGCCTAGAATTGTTACTGAAATAACAAAAGCTGAATCCTCACTTGACAGATTGACAGAATACCTCATTTATTATTGCATTAGTTTTATCAAGGATTCTTACTGTAGAATGCAGGTATGTGCTCAGATCCCCTTGTATTTGATATGATACAAACATAGAGAGGCAAAAACCAGCTTGTTTGGCACAAAGGGAGGCAGTAAATGTGTCCAGACACACAGATGTATTGGGAGGAGCAAGACACAGAAATAACACACAGGAGCTTGGTCTGGACATTGCACTCCACATTGTAGTGAAATTTTGTTCTTTGGGATCTTACTGACATTTTGCTGAAATCTCTTTGCAGACATTTCACAGGAGTTATTTGGAGGTCAATGCAGCACAGAGATTTAAACAGCCTTCCAGTGAGCAGAGGAGAAACAGAAGAACACAGAAATGGCAAGGGCAACAGAGACTGAAATTGTGGCCTTGCATGTTACTATGTAAGAGAACACACAGGTTAGGGAAAAGTTTTAAAGTGAAGGCAGAAACAGATAATGCAATCAGGAATACTCATAGTGTACAAGAAATTTCTCTTGATGCAGTATTGAAGCCAGGAAATAGGGTAATACTGCATGAAGAGAAGAATGAAATGCATCATTATTTATTTTTTTAGAGGGAAGTTTAAGTTGTGTGCCACCCAGAGAAAACCACATTGTCGGAAGCTTATCATCATGGCCAGGAAAACACCCAAACCAAACAAAAAAGCCAACAAACCAAAACATCCCAAACTGTTCTTTATGTAAATATTATGGCTGTTCACAGGTAACTTACATGTGCAAAAGTACCTCTAAACCACAAAAAATAAACTTTACTTATCACTTCTTTTAATAACAGGTTGGATAGTATCTCTTTAGTAACAGATGATAACAATAACTCATTTGTAAAACTCATAATATTGTCAAGTATTGGCAAGTTATGAGGTAAATCCTGTGTAGCTTCTATTTTAGCTAACAGAGCAGACACCTCTTGTATGATAAAGCTGGCACAGCTCAGGGTAACTGTTAGGGGTGGCAGGAAAAGACAACCTGTTGAAATTGTGATGCTTTTAATTCTGTAGGGTGGGTGTATAAAATAATCTGGTTGGGTTCTATATCTCTGGACTGCCTTGAACATGCCCACCAAGTGCATTGATCCAAGCTGTGTTGGACTGTGTCACCATGCATTGTGAGTTTAGTGTCTTAAGGGTAATTTGTTGGAGCAAGATTACTCTGAAAGGCAAAACCAGCTGTATACTGATGTAGCTCTTTTAAGCTGGTTACAAGTAAAAACATTAACTAATGACTGTACTTCAGCTAAATCAAGTGAAATTATTTTAACTGCATGATTTTCAACTGTTGCAGTTTTACAGAGGTCCCAGTATATATGGTACTAATTCATGTAAGGGACCTAAGCTGGAGTATGTATTTATTTTCTCATATTTGTATTAATATATTGCTGTGAAAAGCATTTTCATGACTCTAATAGTGTTAGAACTGTTCAAATGATACAAGCTGTGTGAGGGAAGGCCTGAGTCTCCTTTGCTGCTGCAGCAGTTCATTTGTGGCTGGTGCTGGACCCTGGCCCGCGTCAGGAACGGTGTGGCCAGCAGGACAAGGGGTGTGATTCATGCCCTGTGCTGTGCTCCGCTGGGGGCACACCTCCAGACGTGTCCTGTTCTGGGCCCCTCCGTTCAGAGAGGACACGGAAGGGCTGGAGTGGGTCCAGAGAAGGGTAACACTGCTGGGGAGAGGTCTGGAGCACGGGTGCTGTGAGGAACACTGAGCGTGCTCAGCCTGGAGGAGGCTCAGCCGTGACTTTATCACTTCACATTTCCCTCAAAGGAGCCTGCAGCCAGGGGAGTCGGGTTATTTTCCCAGACAACCAGTAAGAGGTGAAGAGGACATAGTTTTAAACTATGCCAGGGGAGGTTTTGGTTGGACATTAGGAGGAATTTCTTCATACAGAGGATGATTAGAGATGGGAACGGGCTGCCCAGGGAGGTGGTGGAGTCACCATCTCTAGAGACGCTCAAGAAGCGTCTGGCACCACTCAGTGCCACGCTCTGTTTGACAAGGTGGTGCTCGGCCTTAAGCTCGATTACCTCAGTGGTCTTTTCCACCCTAATGGGTTCCGTGACCGCAAGCGCTCGGCACGGGGCGGGGGTCGGGGCTGCTCCCCGCACCTGCGGCCGCGCCCTCGCCCCTGCCCCGC
>NW_005054398.1:1220922-1222566 GCF_000277835.1 Geospiza fortis
AGGCTCGCCCGCGGGCAGCGCTGCCTGCACAACAAGTTGCTGGTTCCAGGGAGGACAGCAACAGCCCGGCCCGGTGCCGTGCGGGCTGAGCCCAGGCAAGGGGAGAGCGGCCTCGGCTCACCTATCGTTCGTCAGGAGCCGGGCCGGCATGAGAGGGAAGCAGCGGTCTCTCGGGATTTCCCTGTGCCGTGGAGGGCAGGAGTAGGAGGCAGGTGCTGGGTTGGCCGGCCCCTCGCATCATGCCTGGGGGAGTGTGGCGTGGCCGGGTCGGAGCTGTGTTTGCCCGCGGAACGGAGCTGTTCGCTGTTGGGCGCTATTGGCGACCGTGATGTAGAAAAAACCTTTTCGCAATACGCGGTGAAGTGACGACCTCCCAAGGACGATCCTGCCGCGTCTGCATACGCGTGGATCTGTATCTGTCTCTGTGTCTGTGTCCGCATCTTCCCACGGGAGCGGTGGAAGGCTCGCGTTGGGAGCGGGGCGGTCCCGTGGGGCCATCCCGGAGGGGAGCGAAGGACGCGGCCGCCGCTGCGCAGCGCAGGCGAGGATGGGTGGGCGCTGCTCCGCAGCCTCGCTGTTCTCCGGGCCGACCTGGGCCGTGCATGGCTCCAGCGCTCCGGGCTACCTGCCCCGGTGAGCCCTCGTGTCCAGGGCGAAGCAAAGCGCAAAACCTCCCTTAGTGCGAGGCGGCGTTGTGTGCTTGCAGCGGGGCTGTCCGTGTCCCGGCTGGGGTTCTCCTGTGTGCCCGGTCCCTCTGTTTCTCCCGTGCTCTCCTAGCAGGTACTGGGGTTCTGTGTGCCCAATCCCTCTGTTTCTCCCGTGCTCTCCTAGCGGGTACTGGGGTTCTCCTGTGTGCCCGGTCCCTCTGTTCCTCCCATGCTCTCCTAGCAGGTACTGGGATTCTCCTGTGTTCCCTGGGCCCTCTGTTTCTCCCGTGCCCTCCTAGCAGGTTTCTGTCTCTGCGTGCAGCCTTGCCCTCGGGTGTCTGGAGAGCCCAGCACAGTGTCACTGCATGGGAACACCTTACTGAGAGCTGGGGCCTCTGCTGCCTTTATGCTCACCTTCTATAGCGCTTTTGTTCTGCTGACCAGCCATTTCATTTTAGGCTTTTTTTTCATTTAGGCTTCACTTTTTGTGTGTTAAAATGCTGCTGTGATGTCTAGTTAGGAAGATTGTGGGAATCTTCATTGATTGAAAAAACCTCTTGTCAGATTAAACAATTGTCCGCTTCCCTCCAAATATTTTTAAAGTTTATGTTGTAGACCTATTTTTTGGGGCAAAGTTTGAGCCATATTAAATTTCAAGGCAGTTCTGGGTTTGGAAGTATGTTACTTAGAGGTGCTGAGGAGTTCTGCATTCTCAGAAGAGCCCAATGGCCATGGAACCATGTCCCTATGATTTAAAAGCAAAGAAGCAACATATTTCTGAGCTTGCTCTTGCTTGTGTAAAACATGACTTATTTGTATGTTTATGGCAGTGTCTTTTAAATAGGAATGCAAGCTGCCAGTGTTAATTAAAAATACCTTACAAATTGTAGCATAGGAAAAGCTTCCATATCTCTATGGTATATTGGTCAGCCATGCTTCCAACAGATCAGCTGTTAGACAAGTTAACTGAGAGTTAAGTTGGGTGAACTACCATTCC
>NW_005054398.1:1224493-1243448 GCF_000277835.1 Geospiza fortis
TTTAACACCAGACTTTTAACTGTGTACAGTGAATTTTGTAGCTTGCTGTCCCTGCTAATGCTGCTGAAAACCCATTTCACAGTAGTCAGAGAACCATTTCCCTGGGTGTGCTGTGTGCACACATGCTTATCTTGGAATTGAGTTTGAATTAGCCTGCATACTTGAAGCAATTGTGATAACATTTTGATATTTTCCACTTCCAGTTGCAAGCTGGAATTTCATCCCCAGAGATCCACCCCCTCGATTCTCAAAGCTCCAGCACCTTTTTACTCAAGCATCTTCATAAAGCTAGAAAATGCACTGACTGACTTCACAAGGTGAGGGTGACTATGCAACAGTAAGTCTTGTCTTAAAATATCTTTACAGTATTACTGTGCTGACTTGCTTGTAGTCCCTTTACTTGGCAGCTGCCAGTTGATTTCCTGCCAAGATGGGCCAGGCTGGCACTTGAAACTGCCTTCCTTTCATTCTCAGTAGGTAGCTCATCTTTCTGTGTTCAGGCAGCAGGAAGAAAGTGTGGTCTGAAGTGAATTGTAAATGAACCTTGTGTCTTTCTCTCTGGCAACTTTTGTAAGGTTGAGATTTCTTATTTTTGTGGAAAAGTGACATGTAACCCAGGAACAAGCAGCAGACTCTCAGGCTTCTAAATCACAGTAAATAACAATTGAGGTGATAAAGAATCAACGGTACTACATGGACTGATTACTTTTTTGAGTTGAATAACAATTTACATTTGCCAGCTGTGGTAGGTTTGTTGCTCTAATATGTAGAAGAGTTTAGCTTTTTCTGAAGTATTTGGTGTAGTGGTGTGAGAACCTCTTAAACAATGGCATTGTCTTCAGTTGTGTAATCCTTTTCTTATTACATATTATTTACTTTCATATAATGATCTCTCTTTACTTTTCTTGAGAGTTGATAGCTGTAATGGGGTGAGTAACCCTTTGTCTCAGCAGCCTTAAGTCCAGCCTGTCCTGTGGTTTGGTTTCAGTCATGTTCTGTACTATCAGGAAAGTTCTGATTTTTCTGGAATGTGAGATTTAAAATTTGTGTATAGTTGACATAAATATAAGCATAAAACAGTTCCAAAAATTGCTGGCTTGAATTTGTTCAGCTGGAAACATTAATTAGGCTTAAAGTAATTTACAGTGAGTACCTTTTACCTTAGTTCAATTTATGTGTGCCAAGTGCTGTGCACCAGGAAATGGCAAAGTGGCACTTGGCAGACAGAACAGCAGCAGGAAAGACAGATTGTCAATGTCTGACAGAAGTGGTGTTTTAGAGAAGACCTGTGATAGTAGGAGGGATGGTCTCAGGAGTGTGATGGTGGTGTAGGACTGATGGGCATCATCCTTAGACCCAATGAATATGTTCAGATACCACGACAATCAAAATTTAGCAATGGGTCTATGAGTGAATGTATGAATAAGTGAAATCAGGAGATCTAACCTGAATATTTCAGTTTACTGTAGCTTACAATTTCTGTAATTCTTGTAATTCTTTGTCATTTGTGACTGCAAGATTTTCTTAGGTGATTTTTTGTTGTGGTATAAGGACATATCTGTTGACAAGGGCATGTCTGAGCTCCCTGGGGAAGGGCTTGAGTGGGAGTCATTGCTGCACAGCCAGCACGCAGGGCCAGGCAAAAGAACCAGTGGTATCTCCTGGGTCAGGGTATCTCTAAAAGCATGGGTACAGGGAGGAAGAGATCAATGTCCAGCTTCAGTTGAAAAAAGCAAAGGCTGTGGGAAATGAGATCACTCTGTTGTGATGTTTAAAGTACTCTTTGGAAATGTTATTTGCAATAGCTGAGGATGTACAGACGCCAGGCAAGAACCCAAGATGTTGTAGTATGTACCAACTCTGAGGAATATTTGGGTTTTTTTAATTTAAAAAAAATTGGTGGCTGTGTTTGCAGTTGTGAGTAAGGTCCAGATAAGCCTGGTTGTTTGCTGGGCTGGTTGTTCAGCTGCCCTGTGGTACTAATGAGACTTAAAAGCAGCTGATTAGTGTGGGTGTGTGTCCAGAAGGGCAGAAGCTGTGAGGAAAGGGTAGTTGACTTTGCCTTGTGAGCTTGGGCAGACCAGACTATGGATGAAGTACAGAACAAATCCAGACAGTGAGGAGGGGATGTAATGAGTTTTGAGTGAGGGCTTTGTATGTAGTGGACCTGGACATGTAAGGGGGAGTTCAAATGGATCACAGGTGGTGTACGAGGGAGTGCAAATTTACTCTCTCTGTCCTAGGCAGAGAATGTATTTTTAGAGTTTTCATGTCAGAGCTTTAGCTGACACTGTGATACCAGTCCCAAGGGAACTGCAGGGCTTTGGTGATGGAGAGATGAGGCAGAAAAACCCCTTGATGGTGGTACAAGTGTGTGGTTGAGGTGAGCTGCTTATGCAGCAGTTGTGCACCTGGGGGTTGTTCAGCACAGCTGAAGGAAGGGTGGATGTGCCTGGGGAATCAAGCACACCAGTACAGCAGCAGCTGTAAGGCCAGGCTATGGCAGTGGCTCAGTAATGAGTGGGAATATCTGTGTGGGAGCAATGTGTTCCTGCCTCAATGCTATTATCATTCCTTTTCAGGGATAAATTGCAGTTTGAAGCATTACAAATGCCATCTGTGTGTGAGGGTAAAAATCCTCTAGTACCACTAAACACAAAGCACTGTTTTCCATGTGGATTTTAGTATAATCAGTCATTGCCTTAACTTCTCTGGGATAATATTGCCATCATCTAAGGCAATAGTTTAGAAAGTTTTTTTTTGATCTCACACCCTTATCAGTAAAAGATTTGTGAGCACACACACCAAAATATATATGTATTATTCATCAATTTGCACACATACTACTCAACTGTTATTATACACATTACAGAACATACACAAAAATGAGAAATTAATAGAAGAGAAGACAAATAGAATATGTTTTATTTTTAAACAAAACTCAGTTTTTACTTTCATTTAGGAATCATTTAGTGAGAGCTATGTAATTGAATGTGCCTCTCAAAATTTTTTTTAAGTGTTGGTTTCTCACTTGTATACAGCCATTTTAAGGGCTGGTTCTAGGTTCAGTTTAGTTTAGTTCAATACTTGGTTTTAATGACTTTCCAAGCCAAATAAGATGCCTGACAATGACAGATCCAAGTGGAAGAAGTGCCTTGTTGGTTTAGTAAATAATGATACTAATTTTCCAGTCCCATACGCTAATTATGCAGAGATTCTTCTTGGAATTCATCTATTAAATTTCTGCCTTCCCTGATGCCAATCAGTTCTTCTTGCAGGCTAATGGAAAGATGTTGCATTCTTCTCTTTTCCTGAAGCACTTCTTTTGGAAGATTTTTAAACAGTGTTGGAGTTTTAAAAAAGATTTAAAAATTTTTAAAATTATATACAGCTTTCAGAGGTTTTTATAGGAGGCTTTTTCAGTGGACACATTTGCAAACATCTGTTTTCAAAACAGTCTCTGTAAAGTGAGTTTCTTCTGGAAGGCAGTTACCCTCTTGCTCCCTGTTACAACAGGCTGTCAGCTTCACCTTGAAGGGACACCTTAGGTGTGTATTTATTTGAAAATATCTGGTAAGTAGGATAGTGCAGACAGCCCCTTCTCAGCCCAGAAAAGAACAGGCAGTTTTGAACAGTTGCCTTTGTAGGAAAAAACACATGGTGTGTCATTAAGTGTGACAACTCTTTTAGGCCCTTTGCCACAAGATAACTAGCAAAACTTACTGTGGGAGTATGAATTTTGTGGTCACTCCCCATCTTGTTACAAGGTATTCTGCTGCTTGAAGCTCTAATTTTTATAAAATTATATAATCAGTGACATCCTGAGCACTTGGTGCACTCCTGCCTCCAGCATTGCTGTGTTGGTTTTTCTATGAATGATGCAGTGAAAGAATTTCATGTGTGGTTATGGAGTGACTGCTTTAACTGGAATAAAAAATAAAAGGGTTCCAGTGTAAAGGTTACAGATAAAATCACGTAAGTGTACACTTGCAGAGTTTAATAAAACATTGTTTCTAATAGAGAAATAATTTGCTGTTGAGTTTACTTTGATACATCGCTCCTGGAGTGGCTCACAAAAGAGAAGTTCCCAGTGTGTTTCACTGGTGAAACAATCCAGCATATACCCTAATTTGAGGCGTGTCAGAAACATCTGTAAGGTCAGCCAAAAGTGTAGCACACCTCCTACACTGCATAATTTGTTCTAATTCTTGTTTCCTCAAATCTTCAGCTGTTTTCTGTGAGTCTTCCAGCAGTATTTGCTGACAAATGAATGCCATATTGTCTTCCATGTATTATTTCAGCCATTTTTTACTGCAGTAGGAAGACCAAATGGTCTCTCGTGCTATATGCCTTTGTTTCTTCTGCTGTAAAGTAAGAAAGCTTTAAAAAGGCTTTTGAAGGTTTGCCATTGAGTTCAGGTGGTTGGGGTTTTTTTAAGTGAAGTACTGTATTAAATATCACATGACTTGAAGAAATTGTAAAGATTTGTCCTCACCTCACTGGGTACTTAATTTTTAAATATCTTGCTAATCATGATGGCTTCATATTATCATTATCTAATATCTCAAGGCAAAATGTGTATTTACAGTGAGGTTCATCATTAATGATGGTAGATGTAAATCCATATTTCATATAATTATCATCATCATTCCAATTTTTTTGGCCAACTTTTTGTCAGATCTGATTAGATTGTTGATTTTTACCTCATAATTTGTGTGACAAGTAGTTTTTACTGGGAATAGGAAGTCAGCTGTTGCATATGGATTTTAAAGCAAAAAGAAGATCTGTCTTGGCATTTGTGTATCTGACATAGTGACACTTCAGAGTCGTCGGGATCAGAGGTGATTTTAGGAAGGTTTGCAGCTGTAGGGGGCCTTAAAGGGCCCTAAACCATTTGTCTGTTTCCCTGGTTAGAGTTCTTTGCCTTCATTTGTCTCGTGTTACCATACTTGAAAATAGAGTATTTAGTTACTAGTCCACATGTGTTGTGACAGCATGCAAATTTCTGTAAGGATGCCTTTGTTAATTGTGGTCTTAGGTTGTGCCAGTAAAACCTTTAGAAATAAGCATTCCTAAATAATGGAAGTTTTGTTGCTTTTGGTTTTCTTTGCTTCTGGGACTTGTAAGGAGGGACAGCAATTCTTCTGGTTTGCTTATAGCAGCCAACATAGTGTAGTTCCCATCCTGCCTGAGGCCACAGCAGATAAATTCCAAGTACCTGCAAAACATCTGCTATCAAAGCACCAGTGCTGTCTTGGTACCCACCCAAAAAGTGTATCTTTTCTTGTACAGCTCATCTTTCTGTAGCTGCCAAGGAGTGAAATACAATTTTTGCCCTGAGGAAGATGGAAAAAACAAGGTGGGATTGCAGATAATTGTGTTTTGGGTAGAAAGAGAAGATAAAGCAGGGAGTTGCTTTTAGGAGTTGTTTACAAGACACTGAGAAGCAAAGGAAGAAAAGTAGAATGAGGACAGAAAATGATAGAATAGAAATAAGAATGAGAAAAGCATTTTAAAATGCTTTTCTGCAAACTGTAGTTACAGCTTTGTAAAGACTGAAGGTTTCTAGCAGTGTGTATTGACTAATTGTTTTTGGTTTTGTTTTGTTTTTCTGGACTAATTTGACTCATGCCAAATTTCTTGCTTCATGTTTACATCATTATTTTAAGCACAGCTATATTACTGCTTGTCAAATACTCTTTATGTTATTATGACCAGATGCAGAAAGCAACCATGTCATCACAGAAACAGACCTTACAGAATAGCTGCATTTTGTATCAACACTTGTTCTGATGTCTTCAGTAGTTTTGCTGTTTCCTTCTGAATTTGAATTGTTGTGTAAGAACTCTCTAATTTAGCTTTCTCTTGTTTGGCACATTTTTCTTTACATGTATTCTGTGAAATCTAACTCCTCCATGACATGTGATGAGTGAATTAGGGTCCTTGAGACTTGAAATTTGTCTTCCTTCTGAGTCTCTAGTGTTTAGTAGAAGTTTTGTTTCTTCCTGGTCAGTGTACAGATGCTTCAAATACTTGTGCTTGTTAGGAGTTGCCATTTGAATCTAAGCAATTCATACTTTAGATATCTCCAAGTAGCTTAGAATTAGAAAAGCTTTCTTCTGGCAACATTCATGGGATATTCAACTAAGCAATAAGAAAATGCTTCTTTGTAAGTAATAAGCTAATGAAAGCCTAGTATTTGTATAATCAGGTTTGCCTGAGGAGTATGGCTGTCTTGTCAGTAGCTGTTGGAATGCTGCCTTTGACTGGGTAGGAGACAATTTTGGGTGGTGTGAGTGACCGTTGGCTGGTGAAACAGCTGCACGTGGGGTAGAGGAGTTGGGGCAAATAGGGCAGGCCACTCTGGGCTTCTCTCTTGGAGCTCTTGTTGCTGCCATGAAACCAGCTCTTTCTCCACAATGCATCTGATGCAAAATGGGGTTAAACTCAGCTGTTTGCATGAAAAATACCATTATCATGCTTGGTGAAGAATGTACACAGGTGCATCTGGGTCATTGTTAGGCAGACCCTGGTCCATAGTGGATGTCTTGGGAACAACAGAAATGAAACTCAAGCGGGATGCAGATCTTGGTGCAAGTCCCACAGTCTAGAAGTGAAAGGCATTGTTAACAAGGAACCTGTGTTCAGCAAAAAAGCTCTAGTGATGTGTGGAAGGCAGAAATCCTGACTAAGAGTTAACTAAGGAGGGGATTTAGACAAGACCTTTTGCAGTTCCAGCATCCTTTTGTTGCCTGCTTTGTCAGGTAGTACTTGTCCATCATGCAAAGCTTTAAATGACCTGTTCAGTACATGGTGGCCAGTGGCTGATATCTCACTGAAGGGGAATGAAGTCTGAGTGTGCTAAAGGGTCTCTAACATGGGTGCTATACTGCAAATGAATAATACAGTGCTGTATCTTTCTAGCAGAATGAGTAAGGAACTAAAGCCCTCAAAGCGAGTATTTATTGTAGAAGAGTTTGATTCCTTGAGCTGGAAGATATAACTTAATATGTTTAGCTGTTTTCTGAGAGTCTATGTCCAAGTCTGCAGGGTGCTGCAACTTAATTTGTTTGTTTATACTGCTGGTTTCTAAATGTCTGTTCTTGGCTTGTTTGGGAAGTCTTGCAATAGTTATTTCCTGCAGCTGAACAAAGGAGCAGTGTTGAGTGTTTGAGAGAGTGCTTAGCAGGTAGTCGAGAAAAGGTACTTCCCAGTAACTCAGCTTTGAAATCCTCGAATTGAAAAAAAAGTTGTTTTCTCACACATGCTCTGCTTTTCCCATGCATGCTCGGCTGTCTTTAGTGATTCCAAATCCATAGGAACTTGGGTTTAGTCCTACATAAAGCCGTGTGTAGGCAGGAGGAGGTTTGCCCACTTCCAGATCTCTATGAGGTATGTGTTAATGTTGAATAACTTCTCACATTGAACCAGCTGGTTGCATTTTCTGAGCTGTTGTTTCAAATTCTTGTCCTGCTGAGATACCAATGTGACTGCTTTGTTTTTTAAGGTGCTCTTAACAGACATACAGGCTGGAAATGCAAAACTGAGCTAGTAATAGCTTAGGTCTCCATGGTGACCATGGGATCCTGAAAACTAAGGAAATGATATTTGACTTCCTAGGGCTCTAGGTTACTCCTAGGCCCTATGGATTCAGGCTTGCAGTGGAAAAAGTGTTTCTTCAGGCAGAGTAGAAAACTATACACAATATAGAACATAAGCCCCAGGTTTGTAATTACAAGAGAGGCACTGTGGTGGTGTTCAAGTGAAAAAACCATAGGAAGCCTTTGAGGAGGTCTACAGAGATGAATTACCCTTTACAAATTACTTCAAAAGAATCTTATAAATAGTACTCTGGGCTGCCTCCATAAAGTGTCAAAAGAATGAGCTTGCTCTATGACAGTTCCTGCACTTGAAGGCAATGTAAGTTATTAATGAGATAGTGAAATTGTGCTTTCTGGTGCATATACTTGATATCTTCTAATCTACTGAGCTCAAATGTTCAGTTATTCATGGAGGCAAAGTCATTGAAGCACTATTGAAATCTGAGGATGAGGAGGAACAGCTCTGAGGAAATGTGTCTGTAAAATGAGCACATATGATGTGTCACATCTGTCTAGATGAGTACCAATACAGCCTGTGGCTTTGGCAGTTGATTACTTACTATAATTCAACCCTCACATCAAAATAAATTCACTTATTTAGTGCTGATGGTCAGAAAGAATAAATATACATTTATTTTGAAAAGTGGAAATCATTTAACTTCAAGATGGTTTGTTTGACTTTACAAGGATAAATAGACCCAGGAGTACGTGCTGTTGATTTTGAGTGCTTTAGCATAGTTATTGTGAGTCAGAGACCAGGACCAGGCTTTATGCTTCAGTGACAGTGTCTGGACATTGAATTGAAATCTGAACTATTTCTGTAGTGTTCTCTTAGGTAGAATGGAGTAACATACCCAGCATCAATAAATTACTGGCATTCATTTTTTTGTTTCTGCATTTTCTTTTGGAGAAAAAAGGTTTTGATAGTTGAAAGCCAAGTTCTCCTGTCATTTGATGCTTTCCCACAGCATGGAGCCCCTGTGTGGGCTCTGTGGCTTTTGGCTGTCAGAGCTGGGCCGCCATATGGGCTGTGGGTATGCAGCTACAGCTGAAGCCTCAGCTTCAGCCACAAACAGTGCGATTTACAGAGAGCCTGGGGGAACGTTTTTTTGCTTGCATTGCATATGCAGGCGTGGCTAAACAATCAGGATTTTACCTTTCTCAGAAGCATTACAGACTTGTAATTGCTCTGTCAAAGGTAAAGGCAGAAACCTTGATGGGCAAGGGGAAAGTAACTTTGTGTGTCACAGCAAATTGAGTTCCTGAAATGTCAAGTTTGGATTTGAAAATTTAATTTGAAATACGGACTTGGAAGGCATATTCTGACCTACAGCTTGCGTTTGAAGCTTTATTAAACTTGCATCCTCTACCCTTTCTTTCTCATGCCCTTCTCCAATAATGTTTCATGTACTAACGGAGCGTGATAGAAGTAACAAATCTGAATTGCTGTATTCTGATGATACTTGAGAAACTGAGGGAATGGATGTTGCACACCATTATTAGTAGTGTGAAAAGTCTTCTCCTCATTTGCAAAAGTATATATTTTTTCAGAGGAAAAAGGACTAATATATTCCAATTGTTGCATTATTAAAAATAAAAACAAAAAAAATTGGCAGCAATTCAGGAAAAGTTGAAAATGCTCCAGTTCCCCAGGGATATATTTATCTTTTTGTACTCAGTGTTGTAACTGACCCCAACTTGCAGTGACATGTAACTTAAGTTTATTCCAGCTTCCTAAGCATTAATGACTTGGGCTTGAAGAAGTAAATAGGTTGTAAATAGGTTTTTAGATTGTGGCTTGCTCTCCACTTGTACCTGGGTTAGGATTTGATAAGTTGTAAGTTTGGTTAAAATTAAAACCAAGATGATTTTAAGCTACTTGTTTGTTTCTAATGGCCAAATAGAGAAAGGGGAAAGATCTTGCTCAGGAGCTTGCACCTGCAATGTGAGCAGCCCATTTTGGTGTGCTGCAAGTATTATGCATTCTTGAAATTAAAATAGATCCAATCTCAGTTATGTTCTGTTACTCTTGATCCTAAAACTCAAAACTAAGTTTTTTCCATCCTGGTTATTGGATTTGGTTCTTCAATTTGTGCTGCCTCACTCCTTCCCATACCCCAGGTTTTTGGGCATTTTTTTCCCCCCAAACAGCTGCTTGGAAGCATTACTGAAATAGTTACCAGCTGCATATTGGTGTACAGCCTGGGACAGTAAAGGGGTCATTCCTTGGAAGGTGTCTGCCTGCATGGCAAACCCTCATTGTTCTACACATTGCTAGAGTTTGAGTCTTTCTATTCCGTAAAGAGATAATCCTCTTTTATTAAAATTAAGACTTGGGAAAAAAATGTGTCCCTCTAGCAAGGTTTGGGTTTCATCCCTTGGGATGAATACCATAAGAATAGTTTCCTGTGTCCAGCTACCACTTGCCCTCTGTAAGAAGCAGCTCTTTGTTTGAAGGCTGTCAGGTTACAGGGCAGGCACTGGCTTTTCTTTGGTTCCTCCTCAGCTGCTCTTAATAGGGAATATCTTTTCCAGTTGCCTCCTGCTAACACTAAAGAGAACCCTTGTTTTGAAGTGTGGGTTATGTTTGGCAACAAATATCTAATGCCAAATCTTGCAAGGAATGTTTGTCACCAAGTAACAAACTTTATTCCAGCCTCACAAAGCACATCATCCATAATGAGCAATTGTCATTAATGATGTTTTCTTCTCAGATTGTCTATTCTGTGTGAAAATAGGGGTCTTATTCATGTACTGATGTTTATTGAATCTTGCATCACAGCACATGAAGGGCTGGGCTTTAGACATGCAGCAGTTGTTTGCACAGCAGTGAGGAATCTGCCCTTGCTGTGGGTGGGACAGGCAGTGTGTGCTGGTGCACACAGAAAATACTGGGAACCTGGAGATGCTCTCTTGGTGGCATGTCATCTTTTTCTTAAACACAGTTTTCAAAAGGCTTGGGGCGTGTTAACTCCACACAGGAGGGTGCTAATTCAGCTAGTGTCACACTTCTGGCCCATGTTTGAAAGAGAATCTCATCAACAGTTAGTATCATTTAATGTGTATTTTGTGCTGGAAACCCTTTTGTTTCATTTCAAGTGAAGTTCTATTGATATGCTGTTAGTTTATGACAGCCTTTCAGCAGCAGTGACACTTTTGATGCCAACTTTCAAGAACAGAATTCTCATCAGTTTTCTGTATTATGTACTCTTGTAAATATGGTTCCAAAGATTATTTCCTGCTTCAGAGGATCAAATAAAATGCAGAGATCTCTACTGATTATTGTGGCTGTGATGAATCCCTGGCCCATCCAACAGTGCAGAAAACTGTTTTACAGTCTCTTGTGTGCAGAAACACCTACAAGCAAGCTTCCTGATGGGATTAACTGCTCTGCTGACCACTCTTCAGTTTTTCCTGAAATCAGTAGCTTAAGTGAACTCTAGTACAATATCTATCTGCTTGATGGAGATGGGGCTGAAAACTATTTGGGCAGTGTATTAACAGATGACTTGGTTGACTTCCATTGTTCTTCTCAAAGTTTGAACTTTCAAAGTTTGAAAGCATTATTATATTCATTATTTTAAATTTAAATGAGTTAGAGAGTGTTAGGAGAGATTCTGCCTAATAGTGGGACAGAAGTTTTAATCAACTGTGTGTTTTGATACTTTAGTTGTGTGAAAGCAAATTATGTATATCAGTTTGCACACTTCTTTTTGGTGTTGAGCTAGAAACTGGAAATTCCTTTTGAAAGAAATTCTTTCTGAGGAGTGAAGTCTGCTTGATGGAGCACACTTGCAGCCAAACCAAATTGTCAAATGAGCCCAGCCAATGCAAAATCTAGTCTTTCTTTCAGCTGAAAAGCTGTGGGAAAGCTAGTATTAGTTTTCTTTGTTTACTCCTTATTTCAGTGCCAGGTGCTTCCGAATTCACTGCATTTGGCATTAAAATAAATGTTCTACACAGAACACTAAATGTTGACTGTTACTAATTTGTGTTGTAGAAATGGTCAGTGTGTCTTGCTGGCAGATGAAGCCTAAGAATGTTGTGTTTGGAATACTTGGACCTTTCATTTTTTCCCCTTCCCTGCAGAAAAAGTTGCTTTAAGAACTGCCTGTTAAGTTGGAAATGACCTTACTTGCCTTCAGTTATAAATAGCAGTAAAAAGGAAGGGGATTCCCCTGCTGTCAAGCCCCATTCATGGCTTTCTATTTTGGTTATAGCCACGTCTTACAATGAGTGCACTGTGACTTCCAGCCTTCAGCCTGCTGCAACAAATGTAGTTGCAATCCAAAAACTGTGTGCTTGAGGTCATAAGCAGGTAACATTGCTCTGGTACAAGTTCTTTTTGTTTCTTTTTTAGTTGGTGGAGTTAAGAGATGCCACCATATGTATTGAAACAGTGCCCATGTGCTAATTTGTGTGCCTCATGTGTTCCTTTGGGCTCTGTTGAATCAGGAGAAGCTGTTAATGGTGAAACACTACTGTGCTAGAAATTTGAAGAAAGAAAATCTTGTGTATAGGACAGCTTGAAAGGGCAACCCTTTTTCTTTGTTCATATTGCTTTCTCTTAGAGTGCTGTGGTTCTTGTGCTGTTGTGGAAGGAAAGCACTTGAAATAAATGGCAAAACATCTTAGTCATTATCTTGGTTTTGATGTGTGTTGTTTCTTTAAGATCACATTTAAACATAGTTTTAAAAATCAGCTCTATATAGTGTTAGTGAAGACACACCCTAATTTGATACTAGAAGTGCTAACTGTTCTCAGCCATTTAATTATATATGTTGTGTATCTCACTAGCTGATCAGTTACCTGATTAAAATACATTTTTGGCCAAATGCAGGTTGGTATTGGTGTCCAGTTTACACCCCACCTTCAAGTCACACTGTTTATATCTTCAGCTGTGCAATTATGTGAATGTGTTGGGAGGAAGCATTTGATCATTTAGAATATGATCATATGATTGATGCTTGATCTTGCAAGTAGTACCATTGGACAAGAGGATTTCTAATCAAAGGTTTCTGTGGGTTGTATGGGAGAACAGCTCCTGTAAAGCAGTGTAAAAAGCTCTGTATGCATGGCAGGGCATAATTAGTGATACTCCATTATTTTGTACATCACTATAACCTGGTTTTGAAGGGAGAATGAAGGCAGGCTTGACCTCTGACTTCAAGTGCTAGTTAAATTGATTTGACATAAGTAGTAGTTTTATGTCATTTCCCAAAACAAGACAACAAAACCGTGGGCGAAGGTAGAATTAGTTTGAAAAACATCATCTGTTATGGGCTCATGTCAATCCTTTTCCATCCTTTTGCTCATGTCAGACAAACTAAAACCAGATTTGTCTGGTTCAGCTTCTCTATGATTGACACAAGTAGGTTATGAGTGGTGATTGTACTTTCAGTTGTTGAGATTAAGAAGCAGCTACAGTTGTGGGTTTTTCAGTGCTCTTCAATTCATGAAGGAAGCTGCTCAGCTTCATCTGCTTCTCTTTGCAAAGCTGTTCTGTTGCAGCCAAGGCCATTGTTTACATGTACCTTGCATAAATTGAGTATTTTGTCCTGTATGAAAGTGAAGAAGATTGTGGAATGTGTTCTTGTTAGTAAGTTATAATTGTCTTGACAGAACATTAACCATCTCCTGAGACAAGCATAATTTTGGGGTAATTTAGATCATCAGATTTAGAAGTATTAACCACCATCAGCTATTTATTACATTTTTGTTTTAGAAGGAGGCAGCAAAAGACCAGAATATTTGTATAAGTATCAGTCTGGGAGGATATATGAAATGTAATTAACAAGCTGATCTGCATGGAAATGGAATCAGTTTTGTGTGCTCTATCTGAGATGGCTCTGATGGTTTTTGAGTGACCAGCTTATCTCTATTCTGTATGTATCTGTATGGCAATGTATTCTTTCCCTGACTATGTAACCATTTGAAAGCTGGGTCTGAGCAGTAGTTTTCACTCAACACTGCAAGGACTTGGACATGCACAGATTGAAGCATCTTTTAATTCAACCCCGATGTCTTAGAAGAAGAGTCTGAATTCTGCTCTGCTTACAGTGTGCTGCTGGTATTGAAGTGCAGATTGACTGCAATCCCTGATCTGCAGTGGGCACTACATGCACAGGAGAAGGCATCTCTGAGTAGTCATTGTGGAATTTTGTAGCATAATACTACGTTCTGTATCTCAAAAATACAGGGATTGTAATTTCCACTTTGGGAACAGCTAGTCTTGTAAAAATTCCCCAAGAGTGCAGCAAGTTCACCCAGTGCCACAACAGTGCTGGCTGTGTTGTGTTCTCCCAATTTCCCATCCAGAGGATTGCTGAAGTCTTACAGTTGCAGTGCTGAGACCTCAGAATTCAACCTGGCATTTGATGTTTGAGGTGCTTTTTCACTAAAATCCCTGACAGGCCAGCAGTTCTTAAATAAAGTGAGGTTGCTGGTGGCAACAGGCACAGGATCATTCCAGTAAGAACTTGGGTAAGATAGATACCGAACAATAGATTACAGTGGAGGTTTGTTTTGAGTCTCCAGTTATTTCTGACATGGCTTCAGTTTTCTTAAATAAGATTAGCATTGCCCTTATCTGTAAACTCTTGAGATGAAATGATTTTAAATAACTTGTACATGTTTATGAAGTACTTCTTTGTAATGAGCCTTAAAACTGAAGGAAAGCTATTGATGCACTTTATTTTCTTTTAATCAAAGGGCAAAA
The DNA here is from genome assembly GCF_000277835.1 of Geospiza fortis. Lineage (NCBI taxonomy): Eukaryota > Metazoa > Chordata > Aves > Passeriformes > Thraupidae > Geospiza > Geospiza fortis. The sequence continues at coordinate 1,238,813 of NW_005054398.1, forward strand.
AGCTAATATTTTCTATTAAGTTTTGTACCTTACCCTCAGTAGGTGTAGGATAGTGAATTGAAGGGCAGGAGGGCAGGTGCTCATGCTGGGAATATCTGATGTCTTTTGGAACGTCTGGCTTCACTGCCTGGAAGAGCAGCAGCACTGCAGTGAATGGCAATGACAGCTGCTGCAGTTTCAAGACCAACAAATGACTTCATTTCCTAGATTAATTTTTTTTTTTTTTGTGAAAAGTTAAGCACTTGTAAATTAATGCTTGCAGCCTCTAACAACACATTGTAGTGGCATGTTCATTCCTCAGTTTGGGAATAGTGAAACCAGTCAGGGCTAAAGCCTGTGTATCTGCAGGCATATGCAGGGTTGCTTTTGTGTTTGCATCACTGGATAACACCACCAGCAGCTTCTAAGTCCTGTTTAAAACCTTGCAATTCTTTTAACTTTGTGAGCATGTTGAAAGTTTCAAGGGCAAGTATTAAAGTGAGAAGTATTTGTTAGACTTGCATAATGTGAATTTTAGTGATTTGAAAGGGAGATGAGGTCCGTGAAGAAGCACTTCAGTTGTAGAAGATACATTTCTTCTCAAATTAACATTTTAGAATCAATGTTTTAACAGTCTCAAAGACTAAAAACCCTTTTAGGATTGCAATATTTACTGGCTGTAGTGTAATTTCTTTGCTTAGTTTGCTGTGTGAAGTTTAGCCTAAATATGTCAATGCTGAATTGATGAGTTGCATGAGAATGAAATACGGGAATTTTAGAAATATGTAAAAATTGGCATTTCATAAAAGTACTCTGTTATGATTTGGCAAAAATATTGTAGTTTTTGACAATCTCAGACTTTGGCCTTTAGGTTCATGGATGTCAATGAGGACAAATGACATTTATAGAGAAGCTGGATTCAGAAACAGTCACTGCTTGAAGCGTTCCTGATTGGCTGTAGTGTTTTATCACAAATATCTTGAAAATGAAGATACCTTGTCTAGAAGTAAGTGTTGGGTAATAGAAATAGTGGCACTGCAAATATTAAAATTATCTGTCAAGAGTTTCTTCTCCACACATCTCTAATATGGACTTTCTTGGAAGCATTGATCAGATGCTGTAGGTTTGCTGTAGCTCATGTGTGTTTGGGCAGCAGTTGCTGCTGTCAGGTCATTCCAGCTCAGTTCTGCAATTTGAGCTGCCCTAGTTTGTTATTAACTTTACTCTGAAGGACTGAAACGTGGTTGCTTTACTGCCACAAGTCAAGTTATTCAAGTTTTTCTGTTATTTGGCTTGGTGTGGCTGTCATTTTGAAAAGCAGTGTCATAACATGCTGTTTCTTTCACAAACCTCTTAGCTTAGGTAAAGTATTTGAAGTGTTTTTCTCCCCACAACAGTGCTCTGATGTGAGTTAACATCTAAGTCTTGCTTGCTGCTGGACTGTCCTGTAGAGCTGTTGCATTATTCAGAGATCCCAGACTGGCAGGAAGGAACCAGTAAGTACAATGGTATGGGGGAATATTTTACTGGCATTTAATGCTCTGCATACCTCCGAGCCAGATAGCACCAGTCAGAGTGATACTGTGTGTGCTTTGAGAAACCTGGCAAAACAAGTGGCTAGCGCCAGCATTTATTTTATTCGTAGCTTTTATTCTTAGCCTTAGCTGATCAGTAATCAGAGTTTAGGCACTGCTATCTTAGAACTGTATTTTACATCTGCATCCCTTAACATATTAAATGAAAAAGAGCAGAAAATATTCTTTTAATGTATCTATCTTCTTTACAGTCTTACCATCTTAGGGAAAATATTTGACTGCATAACCTATAAAATTGTATCAACAGGAGGAGGGACATTATTCAACAGTATTCAAAATAACAGTGTGATCAGATTTAATTTGACAGTCTGGAGTTTGCCATGAGGAACTTTTGTCTTTGACAGGACATGATGTGTATGTGTTGTTCTGCCTCATCTCGGTGTTCTTGGCATGTGAGTTATTCACAGGAGTTATTTGTACACTGGTACATGGTAAATACATAGGAAGATTTGTGTTGTGTAGTACATTTTGTTACAGTTGCTTAGTTTGGAAACAAGCCGTGTCATCCGAGCAGCATTGTTTCTAAATGCCCAGGGAGTGTCTTGGTAGGTGGCATTTCTGACAGTCTGGTATTTCTGCCCAGATGTCTGAGCTGGCCTCAGGAACTGAAGCACGGTAGCTGCAGCAGCTGACTTGATTTCCCCACTGATCTCATGCTTAGTGAGTTCTTTTGCCTTTTCCTTTTCTGGTTCCCCTCTTGGCCACCTCTGCAGCTGGAGCTTTAGCAGGTAAAGGCTGAAAGGCCTTTCTGCTTTAGGCACATGCAAACTGTGTCATCACCAATGTGTGGTTTCTATGATGAACAGCTGAATGTATCACTCCATCTCTTATTTCAGACCCCTGAGGCTGGGTCCCTAATCAGCAGCCTCAGGGGACTACTTGGGTGCCTTTGCTGCTTTGTGCTTTGTTTTGTTGTTGCAAAGTCATGGATAAAACTAGGAATATCATATTTGAACAACTACTCTGGAGGAAATGGTATTATCTGTAGAGGAATGGGAAATGAAGAGAATGGTTACTGAAATAATTGTCCTAGCAAAAACAAAGAAAAACAAACATCTGGGGCTTTTTGAGCAATTCATTAGGTTCTCCTTGCTGGGAGTGCCATAATAAACACTGCATAGTATTCCAAGCATCTGTCATGCTGCAATAATTGGGTTCTAGAGAAATAGCTGAACTGAAAAAAACCTGGTTTTTGTGGCCAGGTTTTCATACTGTCATAGTTCAGAAATGGGAAATGCTAGAATATTTTTTATCATTGCCTCAATTTATTATTAGAGGAGGCAGAAACATGAAAATCCTTCAGTCAAAATGTGATTGAAATGTGATGGGAAATGCACATCTCCCTTTGAGAGAATCTATTGATGTCTTCATCAGTTATCTTGCTCTGAAAACAAAGGTTTCTTCATCATGTGACATGTGTTTCAACTTTTTAATTTCTATTTTTTTTCTTTTTTAATGAAGATTGGCATGGTAATTTACTTTCCCCAGTATGTTGTTTGAGGCGATTTTTGGGCACAAGAACATTCAAGTGTAAGTAAAATTAATTTTCTTCTCCCATTCCTGTCTCCACTGGCATGGCTTTCTTCTGTCAATACAGTCAATTCCTAGTATTAGTTATATTTAATTGTCAGAATACTGACTTGATTTTGAAGTGCAAACACTCTGATTTACTGGAATTTTCAGCACTGAAGATTGTTTCAGCTGCTCACTGCCCTGCTGATATTCATCTCTGGTACTTGGGGCTGCTACTATGTATACATCAATGCTCACAACTATTGCCAGGAGGCTTTGCCTCTTCTGTTCCAGATTTGAAAACAACTAAGAGAAAAAAAGTATCATTTACTTTCTTTCCTTATCTCACTCTGTATATATGTAGAGTAACTCTTAAAAGCTTCAAGGTTAATTTATTTAAAGGCTTAATTATGCTAGCTTTTAAGAAGGAGGACAGAGTGTAATAAAATGGCCTCTCCTACAGAGGGGGAAGCCCAAATGAAGGCAATCTCCACGGCAGTGTCAGTCCAACAATAAAGTTACTGTTCAGGCAGAGCTTCCAGCTTGGCTCTTTGGCTTGTGAGGGCTGAGCTTAGGGCAGCACTGAAGCTGCAGCCCAGGCATTCTTTGTTGTACTCAGGGCTCGTGCTGTGGCACCAACCCCACAGTGTTGCCCAAGTGTCCTTGACTTCTGTTCAGATTGAGTTCCAGGAAATTTGCCAATATGTTGTTGTTCAGCTTCTTCAAAAACCTACTGCAGCCTCAGGTTATGTATTTGGGTGCTGCTGCCAGGCAGGGTTTGCTGCAGATAGGGTTGGTGGCTGGATGTTAACCGCTACAAAATGTGCAACTTTTGGTTTAGTGTTTTTGTGCTGGCTGGTTCTGTAGTTCAAAGATTATTCTAAAGGTTCTTTTAGTAAGAAAGAACTGCTCACAAAATAATCTAATCTAAGATGCAGAGCCAGTTTAAGCAGCCTAATAAAGAGAACTCCAACACTATGAGTTTTAGAAAGGTGTGTCAGTTCATGCTTGAAGAAATGTAAAGCTTGTAAGAAATTGGTGCTGACTGTAAAGCTAAAGGAGTGTTCCAGGGGGTCTATCCCTACTGCCTTTTCTAGCAGTAGGGAAATACCCCTTGGAATAGGCCTTGAAATATTTGTCCTGAAGTTAAAACTGAGGCATTATTCTTGTTTTAGTATTTAAAAAGTCACAGTTAAATCAGGTATTAAATGGTGTGCATTTCAACTTAACTCCGTGCACACTGCTTCACTTTCTCTGAACCTTCTAGACAGTAGGAGGGCCTTCTGTACCTGTCCACACTTTAGCAGAATTCTTCTTGCTGTTACTCTGTTGTTCCAGAGTTGTCTACCTCTCTGCTTTTTCTCCCTTAGATTATTTATGTGTTGTTCTCGAAGAAAAACAGTCTAATTTATAGGACTTTGAAGATGATACTGGACTTAAGTGTTACTTGGTAATCAGGCATATTTTATCAATCAACTCTGTTATATCTGAAGAGTTTTCTGATGTTTTCTGAGATCTGGCTTATAGAGGAAGCCTGTTTTCTGAAAGCT
>NW_005054398.1:1243471-1295692 GCF_000277835.1 Geospiza fortis
CAAATATTTTTTCTTTGTATGTGCTTTCCATACTTCAAATGAATAGATAAGCAGTTCTAGCCAATTAATTTCAGGATGTGTCAGAAGCTGTTATCTTTGTACGTAAATGATGAGAAGTTAAATATCTTTGGAAATGTGTAAAGAAATATTGAGCTTAAAATATCTGCTTTGACCAAGTTAGCTAAATGGGCAAGATACATTTAATAACTAAGGGGAGACAGAAGGAAAGCTTAAATATTTTAGGAGCTCCTCCAAAAGTCTGAGGAGCTACCAAGTATGCTGGGACTGTAGTACCAAATAATGATACATAGTGTAGAGTGAAAAATCTGGTTTTATGTTGTCAGTGCTTTTATTATCATTACAACATAGTTCTTTTCCTGGAATTTGAGGAATATAGGAATTAAAAATGCAGCTAACAGAAGGAAAGAAACTCTGAACAGCTTCTAGTATTTGGGTGATCATTGACTGATATTTGAAATAGTTGAAAAGAATTACTCACACACATCTATGATTTGTAGAGTCTTTTCATCAAGAGTCCTTTAAAGAAAGATCTTGTTTAGATAAGAGATGGGAACAGAGTTAAAGTTGTACTTTCTGGAGTTGAAGTGCTCAACATTATAGAAAAAAGCTTCTGCCTGAAATAATGTAAGAGAAAGAACATATTAGTCGAGTTTAATCCTTGAGACTTCAAAGATTTTCAAGAAATGGGAGTGCCTTATGCATATTCCCTTTCAGCTTACAGAACAAACGTTTCCCTGTGTGGAAGAGCTCTGGAGCAGGAGCTGTTTTGCCCCCTTTGTCAGCAGCTTTGATTGCTGCCCAGAACTGGGTTCTCAGCCTTCTGCAAGGTCAGTGCTGCTTTGTGAGTGAGGCAGCAGCTCAAGAGGGCAAAGCTGTGAGAACTTGCTCTGCAGCTTAGGATTTTTTCATATTTCTGCAATTCTTCTTTGATGGGTGGGACCTTTATAAACAGCTGTCATGATCAGATCCTTGAAAAGTCTTGAGAAACTTTTAGAAAACTCTAAACTCTAAACCTAGAACAGACTCTGCAGCATAACCATGGATATGTTTGGTCATGAAAAAATACTTTCCCTTCCTAGGTAAACAAGTTAATATATACTCTTATAAGGCTCTTCCAAGAAAGCTCAGTGTAAATTGAAGAATAGATTGCTTTTGTTTACTTGGAATCTTAATTTTATTTTGCTGTTGGGATTTACAAATGCTACCCCCTCAAAAATCCAGTATGCAGTTTATTAAGGTATTATGCAAACCAGAGCAAGCTTCCTGTTTAGCAATTATGTGTGCAGATGTTGTGTGATGAGTTTTTTATTTGAATTCTTTTGCTTTCACTAAATGATTAGATATCTCTCATTTTGAAGTGGATTATAAAATACCAGACTGAATTTTAATTGCATATCTAGACCTAAGAGGGGCTAGTTCCAGAAGGGGCTTTCATCCCTGGGGTGTTCATTGGTATCCTGTTTGTCTTTCTTCTGTAATACTCGTGCCAGAATGGCTGAAACTGAATTCCTTCCACCCTGCCTTTGCTTGGGCTCTGAGGAGATCTATTCTAGGTGACAACAGTAAAAGAGAAGTGTTTGTTTACTAGGGAAGATTAAATAGGTGACACAGTGATGGTGCTTGGAGCGTGGGACCAAAAAATCTCTGGAGGAACAGGCCACAAAGCCTGTTGAATTACAGGGTGGAGAGAAGCAAACTGAAGTAAACTGAGTTGCTCTGGAAAATATCCTTCAATACACAGGGAAGAGCTTGATTTGACTTCCTTGTGGGCGCATTTCCTTGCTCCATGTGCCATATCCCTGCTTTCAGTGTTTCCATTGTGTGCCTGTTAGCACACATCTCCATCCATGGGCTAGGGTAAAAAGGCATCTTAGGACCTCAGCAAGAGACCAGAGTGAGTGAAATTGTATCAGGATTCCATGGGAAATGGCAGTACAGGCTAGGGTACTCTCTTGGGCATTTAGGTGTTTGTTTTTTCTGTGAAGTGCTTCAGATTATGCTGCTGTTGTCTTCAAGTGGCTCAAGTGATTTGAAGTTCATATGAGTGATGTCAGGAGGGTGACTTGTGCTCATTTAGAAGGTGGTCAGGGGAGTAAATAGAAAAAAAAAATCAAATATGCATTAGTGCCGTGGAAAACCAATTTCTGACAAATGAATTTTGCATTTTTCACTGACTGTAGCACTTCTCTGTGTTTCTATGGCTTGAGCTTTGATGATGCACTTGGGTTACTTTCAGGATAGCTAATGTGATGTACAGTCTATGAAGTTAAAGCTGTAGAGGTCTGTTGATCTAAAGTTCCAACACTGCTGCTTGGCTGTCAGTGGTTGAGCTGAATGAGGAAAAGTAGGAAAAATAAATGTCTGCCGTTTTTCTTCCTTATTAGAAGCACTGAGGGATCAAATTCAGTCTTCACCAGATAGAAAACTCAGTAGGGTTTACATTTACTCAGTTTACATTCAGTGAGAGGCCCCTTGGTTTTTAGCTGTTCACTTTGACTCTTTCAAACCATCTGGGGATTCTACTCAGCCTCTCTCTTCCTCCAGGGAATGTGGTTAAAAGAAAGGTGTCTGCAAACTTGTCAGTACAGATCTGTCACTGTCAGGTTATATCTGAATCTTTATCTCATTATTGTGAGCTTCTGTTTAGTTTACCAGGAGTTCAGCCATCCTTCCATTTATGCAGGAGAAAAAAAAAATGAAAAAAATCCTGCATTTTCACTGCAGTTGTTCTAATGTAAAATTTTTAAACTGCTTAAGTCCATACTTGGATCACCTTGAAACGAGAATTTTGAGGTAAATTAACTGGAAGGAGAGATGCTGGGGTGTCAGCCTTTATTTGATGCTTTGATTCTTCTAATGCTGCAGCTGCCTCTGCATCCTCTTTTTCTCCAAAACACTGCAACTGTTGTGGTCCTGGCTGTTGTCTTCAGTGTACACCATTGCTTTCTTTTAGCACACTTAACTTGTTCATCACCTGCATGCTGTCAGCTTTCTCTTTTTTGCAGCCTGAATTTCTTGACTTGGCTTTCTGCCTGCTGCTGCAGAAGGCTCCTTAGGGAGCAACGTCAGAAAGGTCAAGCTTCTTTAATATGACAACAGTGTCATTTTTTGTTACTTTAAGTAATTTTTTTCTCTTTCCCATTTTCAAATATTGTAAATTATTTTCTAAAATTACCCAGTGTAATTTTTCAGTTGTTACTTAGAGTTGGTAGTAATTAAAGGTGCCATGCATGTGGTTGAAGTCAGTTTTTTGGTTGGGAATTAAACACAGGTAGGATCTGCTTAATACTCCTAACACTGATTTAGGTACAAGTGAGGGGCTGTATTTCTTCCCATTTCATCCAAGTGAAGTTGGTTCAGCTGAAAATCTGAGCTCTGAGCATGGGTCAGCAAATGGGTGACTTTTCCCTAATAGTAAAGGACAGGGACTCAGCAAAAGCTGTAGTTCTGCAGTGGATTGACTTGCATAAAGCAGTTTTTTTGGAGAGCCACAAAAGGTGCTTTCCCAGGTGTTCAGCCTCCTGTAGTTGTGTGTCTCAAGCTTCTTATCATCAAATGTGAATGCCACAGACAGTTTTTTCACAAGCACTACATGGAAGGAGGAATTGCTGCCAAGCCCTTCTCTTTATCTTCCCCTTCAGCTTGCTGTTTTCTACCCTCTGGTCTTCAGGTTGCACAGTCATTCCTGGTCCTTTTCAAGGCTGTATATTTGCTTTGGAAAGGGCACTGTTACTCCTCTCCATATCCAGAGAACCAAGGCAGCTGAAGCAATCTCAAGCTATCAAGCACCTGTGCAAGGCTGTGAAAGATTTCATAGCTTTATATACAGAAAACTACTCAGTTCTGGTCCTCTTCCTTTTGTGGTTTGTGTGGTTGGTTGCCCTTTCAAGGGTAGAGGGCTTGGAAACCACAGGACTTCGCTTTTATCTGGGCCTGATTGAGGCTGTGGTGGCCCTATTTATGTCTCAGCCTGGTGGACAAAGGGTCTTCTCCAATAAGAGGGAGAGCAATTAATCTCCTCCCATCCTTAACTGAGGAATTGGGCACTTTTGAAGGCTAAAAAGTGACAAACAAGGTGTCCAAGTTTTCTCTGGTAATGCCTGATTTTATATCTCTATAAAGCTTAACCTACTCCACAGGAACTTTCCATCAGGACTTTCATGTTTACTCTTAACAGTCCTCTTGAGCATGTGCATTGCCTTTTAGATTTAAGTAGTGTAATCTGAGAGGAGAGCAGTGTATCAGCACTAAATATATCCTTACAGCAGAGCCCAGGAGTGCATTTGAAATCTAGATTTTGAAAATAAGAAGGACTTTGTTTTTTATAAAAACACCATGTAAACAGTTATTTTTATGTGGTAGTGTAATATTATTTTAACTTATTTGTACATTCTCCTGAGGTACTACTAGGGGTATAGGAGCTGGTATGATGAAATTAATGTGAAGAAAATCAGTTTAGGCTAAATGGTAGTGTTCAGTTTGTGGGGACTATGGATTTGCTTGAGTAACAAGATGTCAGAGTGTAAGTTGTAGGCTGTCATGATTGTCATGTAATGCCCTAATCTATTCCATTTGATGGCAGAAATGGTTGAAATTGTACTGAAGTGTCCATAGTGGAATATGTTAATTGAATGGTAATGGAGAAACACATGGTTGGTGAAAATTGTTGTGTAATTATTGCATGAAATTTTGCATGCTGATTAAATTTTGTCTTGTCATACAAAATGTGGCATAGAGTAGAAATAATGACATGAGAAAGCCTGAGTGACTGCAACTGAATTTCATTGCATTTTATAGCATGTGAGTGCTGAAATGAAAGACGCTGCTGTTTGGCCCCTTTTTTGTTCAAGTTTTAACTGTTAACTTTCTATAGCTGAACTTCTGTTGTATTCCAGAGGTAAGAAAATGACCTAACCTAGCTGGATTTTGCTTGGTTTTGAAACCATAGCAGTTTCAATGTAGGATTCTCCTGACTGAGCACGTCACACATGGTGAGGAGAGACGCAGCCGGGAAGAGGCAGCTTTGCAAACTGCATTTTACAGATGAAACCTGTGGGAGCACATCAGGAGCACAAATGACCTTCAGTGGTGGGACAGCAAGCTCTGCCCTTGACTGGATTTTTCTGCATTGCAGATGCTCTCAGATAGGTTGGTTGCAAGCTAATGTTCCAAAAATGGACTTGGCTGTCAGGTCTTTTTCTACATAGCTCTAGTCAAGTTATGGAGGTTTATAAGGAATTGTGGGCAGACATGAGAAATGATGTCAGCTCTGGGAGGCAGCAAACAGGAAGGGAATAGGATGCCAGCTTCCTCTTATGACAGTTGGTTTTGGGCTTCCACTCAATAAATAAATAATTTTGAATAAAGCAATTTGTAGTCAAGGTTGTTTATCAGGTAGGCTAGAAATGATGAAGATAAACAGTTAAATGTTGCTAAGAACATTTTAAAACTTAGATTTCCCTGACTGAGGATAATTACAAGTAGTCAACAGGTTTCAGATTTGGAAATCTCCCCATCTGGAGAGCCTGATGGAAATTGCTTGCCTCTTTTGCTTGCTGGTTGTTCATATTGTTTGAAAGGACTGTGTTTTATCTTTGAGAATGCTAGGAAAGAATCAGTGAGCTTTGGTTCATTGACTGTAAGCTCTTCCACTTTTGTCTTTCCAGAAACTCTGCATGTAAATGAGGTGGTATTTCATGGCCTAGATTTTAGTGTTTGCCTGCCTCTTCGTCATGCTCACAACTCTGTGTGAAACTCCAGGATTAGAATCTGGTTTACTTTCCTTCCCCTTGTCTAGGCTGCCATTTAGCATGCCTGAAGTGCTCTCTTGGATAATAGTGCTAAAAAATGTACATATTCACCTTTCTCTGGTTTTGTAAATTCCTTTTCTGTAGGCTCATCTTAGACTGGAACAAGTAAGACAGTGGAAAGCTTTGTATGAAACCATGCCAGAGTCAGGAGTGATTAAACTGTGCCTTTAAACAGCATAGCTGTCAAATTACCTGAAATTATCTAAAAATGCTCTAACAAAGTATGCATAGCATATTAAAAGGTACAAAAGGTATTAATCTTGGCTAGAGCATGCCAGTGATTCCCACCCCCCTCCCCATCTCTAGATGAAAACATTAGCAGAAACATTTGCAGCCAAGCAGAAAATGCAGCAGCAGTGCAGGCTGTGTTGTAGAGTTGGGCTGGAGTTCTGATGCCCCTTGCTTGCACAGTGTGGGCCAAGCTAAATCAGCTGATTTATTGATTTATCAGTTAACTCTCTGAGCATGGTCTGCCACACCTGGCATTGTGCATCCACAATTTAGCTGCTAAGTGAAGAACACTGTGCATACTGGTTGAAAATACCTGATTTTTCAGAACTATTTTTGTAAGAAAGAACTTTCACCACAGTTTGATTTAAGAAAAAGAAATGCCCCCTCAAACTTGAACTAACAGCAAAACAACCCTTGCAAGCAGTTTTCCAACAGAGAACTCCTCTATTCAGTTTTTAATCTAACACTATACATTCCTTAGAAATAATTTTAAGAGCAATACCAGGATGTCTGGTTGTCTAGAAAAAGAACTCAAGTTTCCAGTTATCTTTAGCAGGTATCAAATAGCACAGTAACTAATTGTCTTGGAATCACTATTTCTGATTTTTAAATTTAGTTTTGTTTGGAACGTTGGCTGCTTGTTGATGAACATTCTGACAGTAGTGTCTACAAATCTTAGTTACAGAAAAGATAGAAAAACAACTATTCTGAGTATCATTCAAATTTACAGCTTGTGTGGGAAGGCAAATTCCTTGGGAGACTGAATCAAATAGTCCCCATAACTTTTCTGGAAACTGTCTCATTTTTGGAAATTTCTTTTTGTGTGAATATTTAATTTGGAGCAGGGACCTCTGAAAATTTAGTTTTTCTAGTTCATAACCACAGAAACACGGATTTTTTTTTTTCCCTCTGGGCTAAATTCACTTATTGTTCAATCCTATCACCCCAGTGCAGTGTATTGGAGTAAGGTCACAACTGGAATTTGACCATGTGGCTGAAACGTGCTCTGCTTGTTGACAATGTCTTCTCATTCTCCAGCTCATATTGCTGTGCACAATGCCTTCTGTGAAATAAAGCCCTGGAATTCCAGTGGAACTCTGTTCTGGATGACCGGATTAAAGCAGGGCTTTACGGCCACAAAGGAAGATATGGAGGTACCATGTAGCTTCAGTAGGTTTTTACTGCTGTCGCTTTGAGCATTCGCCTGATTGTGCACTAGGGTTGCACATATGGTGTCTTCTTCACAGGGTAGGTTAGGGCATCTCTGGTTTGGTAGTTTAGGGCATCTGTGGTAGTTTAGGGCATCTAGAGTTTGGCATCTCTGCTGGAATTGCCCATTTAAAGGCTGACAGCTTCCTCCAGCCCTCAGAGGGGTGACTGCATTCATGAAAACAGTGAGAATGGACCACATGACAGAAACAACTGCTTGGGTTTTGGACCAGTGGGAAAGCTGGGAGTGCTTCTAAATCCCCTGTGGAGAATGAGAGATGCTTTGGAACATGTCCTGAAACTTGGTTCTTTCAAAGGAGTGCCTGGTAGGGGGAACTGCAAAGCTGTTGTGGAGCAGTTGCTGCCAGAAATGAAAGTTAAAGGGGAAAAAACCCTTCTTTGCAACTTGAAGACGAAAACTTCAGAGAAATTTGGCTTCAAGTAGAGAGCACAGAAGTTTCTGGGAGAATTATAAACCACCCCATGACCTTGAAGAAAGCTACTGTGTTTTTGTGAGGGTATATTTGACTCCCTTGTGATGAAAACACCTGAAGTTGCCAAGGTCCTGGTTGTCTTTACACTGGTCCTCTTTGCAGCTACTTCCATCTCTGAAATTCTCAGGAATCTCTTTTATTGCCTTAGTATTGCAGCCATGAGGGAGGTGAGCATGGCTAGGTGTCCCTTTCTTCCCCAAAGCCTGATTTCTGTGAAGGTTTGTGCAGCAATGACCTGTCTGTTCAACCGAAGCACAGATGTCAAGGCAGAAGCTTCTGCAGATACAGCTGTTCATTTATGCTTTTACTGTTATCTTGATTTTTTGTAAATTTTGATTTTGTTGTTTTAAAAGTCTACTCTGTGATAGTTTTTCAGCACCCTTATACACACTTCCTTTGTATAGAGGCATTTCCTCTGAACTCTTTTATTTCATGTATCAGTATTACTTATCACATTAGTTTTTTGTCTTACCATTTTTTGAATGTTCTCTCTGCTGCCTGTGTTACAAACAGGCTAGGATTGTTAACATTATACATACCCATATGTCTAGTGATAATCATGGAATAAAGAAATGAAAAAACCTTCACTTCTGTTTTTTACCCTTTTTCTCCTGCTTTTCCTTTGACTAGAAGTTCAGTCTTATAATTTAATTGGAGTAATTCTGTCACTTCAGGCATATATGTCCTTGGGACAAGAAGGCATAAAAGCTCAGAGACACAGACTGTCCATCATAAGGCTTTTTTACTTCCTCAGCCATCTGATGGTTGTGAAAAAGTCTTTTCTGTCACCTGAATTTTTTTAAGCCTTCACTTCTGGGTCCATGCAATCAGAGCTGATACTCTCCACCTTCACAGATTTCTGTACAGCTGCAAAGATTCAAGGAGGTAGCAACAGTGCCAGAATACATGAGCTTTTCTCTAGTGCACTGGCTAAGTTCTAGGCAGCTGTGGGGATTTCTTCAGATTTAAGATACTGATCCTTGGTCTCTTCCCTGAGGGGGAGCCTCTCCCCTCCAGCAATTCAGAAATATTTCAGAAGAATTGGATATTGTAGAATTGAGTATTTTACATTGCTAAAACTTTGATCCTCTGCCTGTTGTGTGTGTTTCTGAAGCTGCTCTAATGTCCTGCAGCATTTAGTCTTTGTTTGATCCTACAGTGGTGCTTCTAAACACAAGACTCGATCTGTCATTGACACACTCTGACTGATGTGTCCCCTGTCACTTTCTAACCATGAGAAAAGCTTCCTCTGTAAATATTTGCCAGTTGCCAGTTCAGGGCAGCATTCCAAGTGGCAAACATGTCAACCAGAAGTGTGTTTCTTCCCACATGCTTCTCCTCATGCCAGTCCAAAAAGAGCATTTGGCTTGGACATTCTTGGCAGAATTGCTTCCAAAAGCTTGTAGTCCATCTGCTCCTACAGCTAAGTGCTGTCCAAGGAGCCAGTAACACGTGGTTGTAGAAGACTTGAGTGTTAATCATTCATGAGAGCAGCTGGAGTGAAAGTAAATCCAGAGCACAGCTCTGAGTTGGGCTGCTCTGAATTTTCAGACAAGTCAGAAGCTTTACTTCCAGAGTGCACTATGACAGAAGTGGAATCTATCACTTAAAACATAGTGAGGAGTACTTGAAAGTTGTTATGATAAAATCCATTTAATATCTAAACCACAGATTTAGAAACAGGGCAATAAAACAATGCAAGTTGAATTCAGATATTGCCACTTGGCCTGTTGGCCTGTTGAATGTTACCTACCAAAGAACAGTTGCATAATTTCACCAGTTTTCATGAGCATGCTCACTTGCTCTGTTCAGCCCAAATGACTTTTGTATAATGTTGTGCTAATCATTTACTTAATGTTGTTTCATGCATTTCTGTGATCTGTGACCAAAGTGAGTGCTACTGAGCAGGTATTTTACTTGTTGCATTCAACAGTCATTTGCATTCTTGATAGACTCTTTAATTTTAAAATCTGTGCCTTTTCCCAGCAAAAGCTCTCTGGGCAGAAGTTTCAGACTTTTTTTGCATCTCTGATTAGTTCCTGTTCTCTGATTGCTGGGTTCAGTCTGTAGCTGAGCTGTTGCATTACTGGACCTCCAGATCTCAATGTTCCAATCAGCCTCATTTGTCATTAACTGGGCTCTGCCTGGATTGGCTGCTGCTCTTGTGACACAGCTGGCGTGTCTGCAGACTGAGGTCAGTTGTCACCTATGTGCTAACTTGATCCAATAAAACCATTACAGGCAGAATTGGACACAGGTTGTGATTATCAAAGTTTGCTTTTTGTGCAAATTCTGAATATGGTGTTTTGGCTTTTTGGCAGAGAATGGAAGAAAGGTTAGGGAGTGTTGGATGCAGTAAGTGAAGGTCCCAAAAGTTTGCTGTGTGCTTCAAGCAGCCTGCACTATAAGTTTTGGGTTGCATTCATCTTCCTTGTTAAATCTATTTTTTGCCAAAATGTTGAATATGGGCTTTATATGCTTGGAGAATTAATACACAGGAAGCATGTCTTTTCTAAAGTGAGACTTTGGGATGAAAACCAGAGAGATTTTAGCAGAGCTGTTAAGATGACTCAGCTGAGTTATAACAGTAATTTCTCCTTTCAAAATCTGGAAGCAATAAACACTTCAGATGTGCTTTTCTAATGCAGTGGAATCAGTCCCTTGGGCAGACGTTGCAGGAAAAAACTTTTGGAATTAACTTTGGATATCAACTGTATGTTATTGTGAAAATACTGAAATGCAATATGCTGAGTGGAGCTAAGAATGGAATGTTTTACCTCTTCCTTTCTAAAGCCTTCATTCTGTGCATGCTGATGTTAGTGTTTCAAAAAGACCAGATAGGAAAATTGCTTGATTTACACATTGTTTTGGCTTCAACTCCAGGACAATGAATGGAAAATCAGTGAAAATACATCTTTCTGGGATCTCTGTTATTCAAAGTATTAGAAGTCAGTTCATTCTTCCGTACAAACAGTTTGGTGTGTTGCTGGCATGTTGAAAATGCCAAGTAGTTATGTTCTAATTTTTTGTGTTTGGTGGTTTTGTTTGGAGTTTTTTGGGTTTTATTTCTTAGCATGAATTCCTGCAGCTGTTAGCATGGGGCAACCATGCTAACCCTCTTCTCAGTGGCAGGCAAAGGGCATTGTCTCCATCTGCAGCTGCACTGTTACAGGTCTACAGTCACCTAAACAACTGAAGCCAGCTCCGAGTGACTGAGATTGAGTGCTTGAAGTTTTTTTGCAGTATTTAAGCAGCTTATTTGACATGAAGGCAAACAATGCTTTCTCTTTAGCAAATTGCCTCAGGGTGACCTGATTTAAATTTCTACACAGCAAGATTATGGGAGTCTGGGCTGGTGTGTGGAGGGAGCTTACAGGAGGTAACTTCGAGGTGAACCACAGTGAGGCAGGAGGTTAGAAATGGAAGCAGCTCCTGTGTGGGGGTGATTGGAAAGGACATTACTTGGGATTTGATGTGTACACATCTGACTTGGTTCAAGACTGTATCAGTGCACAGGTGTGATCGAGACTTGGTTGGTTTTTACCCTATTGAATAAATATATTTATATAAAAACCCCTTGATCTAAAACCACCACATATCTAGAAGTAGGGGAAGCAACTTGGTAAGGATTATTTCATGTGCTGCTATGTAACTCAGGTGCTGTTTCATTCCAGAAATGTGTGCTTGGAAAGCTCAATGTGTCAAGAGAAGGCATCTCTCCTCTATTTACTGGAAAGGGGGAGTGAGAAGGAGGTTGGGCTTCTCATATTTTCAATTTCAATTGAGTATTAACTGTATGCATTTCTTAGGTATGTGTTTTCCAGCATTGCCTCTCCTCCTGCCCCCACTGAAATAGCCCTTCCTGACAGTGTTCTCCCCTAGGACACAGTAAGTGCTGTTCATCCTGTCTGTGGACACTGCAAAGCATCATTTTTGTTCTTCAGGGGACTTGAAGGGAAGTAATTAAAATGACAGGAAGTGCTTGGGACTGAAAGATTTATGTCTGTGGAAAGATCTTATGAAATTCAAAGCATATTTGAATCAGAAAGAATTGATTTGGCAGCTGCATAGTTAAAGAGCTGCTGTTTCTTTCTGAAATGTTAACTTAATGTCCTCCAAGGCAAATCAGGCAGAAGGGGAGCTGCTTTATGCATTTTTGGTATAGTGAACAGCACTAATGCGTGCAGTCTGCAAACATAGTAACTTCTCCCTTGCTGAGGAACACTAATAAGTAGTAATGATTAAAGCTGCCTTTCAAATTCCCTTCCCACAGTCACATCAAAAGACATGTACCTCCTTCAAGAAGTATATGCAGGAGGTAGGCACTGAGCTTCTTCATCTGTTTGATGTGTCTTCACTCACTTGTATAAATGGCTGTGATTTGGAGAGGGAAGTGTATTGAAAGTAGTTTAGAAGTCATGGCTAATGTTGAAATTTTGTATGGGAGGCTTGATACCAAGTCCTGGTACTGGGAGAACACGGACTGCAAGCATACAAGAAAATCAACAAGTTGTGCCTTGGCCTTTACTTCCCCCAGAAATGGTTTATTGGATGTTCTCCACGTTTCCTAGGGTTCTGAAGTTGTGTCTTTTCCCAGGTGCTGATGTGGTTTACACCTTGGGGTGTATCTATACAATAGACTTCCTCCTGTTGGAAATATGAGTGTGCTGAATTGATGGAGTGTGGAGGACACCTAGCTAAGGTCATGATGAGCTCTGGGAGAAGGCCACGTATGCTTGCATGTCCGAAATTAACAACATATATGTACATATGTGTATGTATTTAGAGTTGGGCCAGAATCACTTCCTCCCACACCTCAGTGAAGCTGCATTTTGTTTGGTAACCAGGTTTCATTCTCAGGAGGTCTAGGACTGGTTCTGTCTGTCTGTTTGTTTGTTTGGAAATTCTCTGTAATGCAGACTGGCCTGGCCCATTGAAGCTTTGTTGGTATGCTAAAAGAAAGGAATTAATTTTAATTTTTAATAAATTTGTTTTGTATCATTCTGGTTTGAGTTCAAAATACTTTCTCACTCCATACCTCATAAATTTCTATGCTAACATGAACTTTGAATATTTAGTGTAGTTGTGATTCGGTGTATTTCCTTGCAGGATAGTTGATGTGTTGCCTAAATTAGTGTTTAACAAACTTGGTGTGAAGATATGGAAATTTTACAAAGCACTGCTCTTTAAAAGGAAGCTCTTCAGTCTACTGTAGTAATGAGGATAGCATAAAAATGGAAAATCCAAATTTATATCTGTTGAAGCTGGCTTTCCAACGCTTTGGATCTGGACTCTCTGAACTATTACTCTGCTGACCCTTTGGATGCCAACACAGAGCAGCCCAGCTTTCTAGGAGTGTGTTTGGAAAGCTGGCAAACTTGCTGTTAGTCATGCCAAGGAAGTAAACTGTATGTTTTGTCTGCTGCAGTGTGAGTGAGCCATAGTTCTGTTGTGAACAGATTTAGCTGGCAAGCTTTGTTAACTGCAGACAGCTTGAGCGTTACCCCATCAGAATGGCAGGTGCCCTGTCTTGGTAACATGCTCTGAAGAAGTTGTACCAACAGCAAAAACCTGGTGCTGTTTTGTTGTGGGATTGTTTTGGTTTTTTTCTCTCTCTCTCACCTGCCCACTGAAGGATGACTGTTGTTATTTTATTGCCTCTTCAGCTCACGCACCAACCCTGGACATGAAATCTCAGCTTCTAACAGCCATATCGCCAATGACTTTGTTTGCAGGTATTGAGGCAGAAGTGGATGATGAATTGCATGTCATTGTTCAGGGTGGAAGTGTTCACATTGCAGACAATCTCAGTGGGGATTGGGAACAGGGCCTGTTGTATCCTGGATTGATATGCCTTTTGGGATAAGTAGTTTGAAGGGAAATGTGAACCCACTGTAGAATATTGAGGAGAAAGGTTTGAGGCCTGAGTGATTAATGACTCAAAAACAAAGCAAAAGTGCAGGTTTCCATATTGTTTTTATGGTAGTTGCTTATGACAGCTGAATTCACACCTTTTCATAAAGGTCATGCAAAAAGTACTATTTTTTATTTATATTGCCATAGGAGGGCAGAAACTCAGCAGATGCCACTGAACCAGTGAATCTTTGCCTTAGACTGCTGCATTAGTGATTCTGTCATGTTTAGCACCATAAATGGATGAGAAACCTGTTTAATTTTGACCTGAGTGCAAGTACATATTTGAATATCCAGAGTGTACAGCACCACAGCATGAGAAGAAAATAGTCCCTTTGCTGGGGGATTTCTGATATCTGGGGTTGTTTTCGCTGCTCAGCTCCTGGTATTCTGCAGCTGTTCTAAGGCAAGCTACACTGGCTGCTCTTATGAAAGCTTGGCTTAGCATCTTCTTTGCATTTGTAAACTGCTTGCAGACGGTCTGTTTTGAAATAAAGGATAACATTAACATAGATTGCAAATTGTAAAAGGTCAGAAACTACAGGTAGTGTGAATGGTACCTTGGTGAGGAAAGTGCCATGCACTTGTTTTTTGAGGACCTGTTGTTTCACATCTTTACCTGTCATTTTAAATTAATATGCATTGTATTTATTAAATAGTTGCAAATTTTGTGTTTAGCTCTGCTTTTAAAAGACTACATTCTAAGTTCAAATCTATATGTGGTATTTTCTCAGGTCCCCATGGCAGGAAGGAAATGATGAATCTGACTACATGTTCTTAGAAAGCTAATTTATTATTTTATGATAATATGTTAAAGAATGCTGTACTAAAACTATACTAAAGAATAGAGAAAGGATGCAGACAGAAGGCTTAACAAGATACTAATGAAAATCTTGTGACTCTCGAGTCCTGACACAGCTGGACTGTGATTGGTCATTAGGTTAAAACAATTCACATGTTGGATAAACAATCTCCAACCACATTCCAAAGCAGCAAAACACAGGAGAAGCAAATGAGATAATATTGTTTTCATTTTTCTCTGAGGCCTTTCAGCTTCCCAGGAGAAAAATCTTGGGCAAAGAGGATTTTTCAGAAAATGTGACAGTGACATCTACAGCCAGAGATTTTGGAATAAGGGAGAAGCCGTTGAGGCTGTAGTAGTTAATTCCTGGCAGATATTACATAGTAGTGGTTGATGGTTGTCATTGTGTGGCCACTCCTGTGCTGGGGCTGGGGTGTGAGGGTCACTCATGTCAGGACAGGAGAGTGGGGGGGTTTGAGATGTGGCACTCCCAGTGCCCTGGGCAGGGCAGGAGGGCCTGGCTGCCTGAACTTCACCCCATCCCTGTGCACTCAGGTCAAAAAGCCTCTCCTCTGCCTCTCATCAGAGGAGAGGCTCTGCCGTTTGATGCCAACAAGACAATGTTCTGGGCAAACGTGTTTCAAAGAACTTGCCAAGGGTGACTGGATGTGAATATTTGCTGTAGCTTTTTCTGTGGTAGTAGCCATAATAAGAGTAATAGTAATAAAAAAAAATTAAAGTTATCATTTAACCATAATAGGAGTACAACTTACTTCAAACAAGGTTGCCTTTCTCCTAGACAACAAAATTGGAAACTTTTTTTAAAAATTTACTTAGAGGGGGAAACTGGAGTTCAGAATAAAGTTCAAATAATAACTGCTCCTTTATTAAAAATTATTGATTGCTCTTGAAGAGCCCTGAACAGAAGGCAAGTAATATTTGCTTGACAAAAAGTTCATATTCATGAAAACAGAACAGTAATCACAGAAAGTTGGGTCAGCAGCATAATGTAAGAGATAAAATTTACATAATTTTGAAAATTAATCAGAGTATAGCTGACTTTAATGATCACAGCAGATACTTTTTCTCTGCTCTATACTAACATGAAGCTTTGAGAAGAAATTAATGCCAAGCTTTGCTCTTGTGGTGCAGAATTTACTTGTTCTACCTTGTCAGACTTCCTCAAAACCATTATCCCAGATGTGCAGGTTGTTGTAAGGATTGATAGCTGAAATACAGTAGTTAAGATCTGATAGGAGTGAAGCTGTAATAGGTCCTGAGGGGCTGAAAGCTGAGTTTTGGCAGACCAGGGCAGGGATAAGCTACCACCATCTGTCAGGTTCCCACAAAGTCTGGCTTGAACCAACACTTTCAAAACTTCACCATTTTTAAGAAATAACATTTTGTTCCAAGTAGGGAAGAACTTGGAGAGTATACTTGGAGAGCTTTGGAGAGTATAGTTTCATATGGGGCATAGTCAACTTTGCCTAAATGCTGAAAAACCTTCTAGTAGGTGAATTGTGATCATTTATGAAGCAGTCTTGAAGCAAGTACCAGAGACAGGTAAGAAGGAACTGGAATTTAAGGAAGTCACACACTACAGGACATCTGAATTAGTACCAGCCTGAAACAGCCATTCAATATCTTTATTATGTGCAAGGAATATAGTTTGGAACTTGATCACAGAACTAAACTCCTCAATGTTCCAGATGTCCTAAATCAAACTTGCCAATGTCCCAAAGTAACAATTCCCCTGTCTGTAGCTTTAAAATATTAAGCTGTTAGCAGATTCATTTAGCAGAGGTGATACAGTGAAGGTGAATGCCAACAGGATTAAAACACACCCTGTGTAACATGGATTTGGATTTGGTTGTGGTGAAAAAAACCCAAACCCACACAATCAAAGAAGCACAAACAAAAAGAACAGCCCACAGAACACAGCATAGGAAAAACACACATCATAAACCCAAAGGAAATACGTGGGCAGAAAGATCTTCCACTTTCAGAAGATGTAGTATGAGATGATGCTAGAATTCATGTTTGATCTCAGTGAGCCTGAAATTCAAATGCTACTGAATGAAACTGTTACCACCAAGAATTTACAGAATACCTGGGAAATATCTATAAAGACAAAATTGTAATTTACTTCTAATTCATAGTGTAGGAATCTGCAGCAGAATTGAGAAAGTACATTCTGCTTCAGTGCTTTTCTTTATTCAGTTTTCTTGTTCTGTAAACAACATCACTAGCATTTGAAGCAAAAGCATTTCATAGAAGTGTAGCTATAGCTAAGGAAAGAGAGGAGGAGGGGGGCTTTCTATATTCTCCAAATATTGAGAAAGCCCTGTGTAAACTTCTGCAATTAGGTGCTTCACACACTCAGTGCTTCCACCCTCCAGTAATTGTAAACAGATCCCGGGTTCAGGGCAGCTGCTTTGCTGACTGGGCTTCTAGGCAGTCTAGTTCCCTCTCTGACTACATTCCAGGAAGTGAGGACAATAGAATAAAAAAACAGTGATTAATAGGTTTATTTAGGGACTCTCTATCTCCCTGTTGATAAGTAAAAAAATATATGGCTGCTTCAGCAGTAATTAACCCACTTGCAAAATGAGTGTTGTTTTCACAGTCATATTTATTCCAGCTAGTCTTACAATATATCCTAGTACAAGCAGCTTTTGTTCTCTTCAGACTCCACAACATATATTCAAATTTCTACTCTTAAGTATTTTGATGACATAAAATCTTCTATTTAAAATTGTCACTTTGAAACATGGTATTCTATTCATTGAGTTATTTTCGTAGTGCATGCAAATTAATTGTGTTGTTTCATCCCTTGATGTAAAATGTTAAGACAGCAGTTGCCTTACCCCCTTCCTTCCTAGTCTCATTAACACTTGAGTAAGTAGATAGACTCTCCTGATAAACTACAGAAAAATAACTTTCTAGTTACCCATGTTTGGTGTACAGCTTGGAAAAAACAAACTATTGGGGTTTTTTTGTGTTTGCTTGATTTTTCTTTTCTTATTTTAAGCAATGATTCTCTTTTGGAACTGCATTTGAAAAGGGCAAATTTCAAAGCAGTTTCACAACTATTTAAATCACCATGAAGGTAACAACATATAGTGAATTGGAAAATTTATCTGGGGGCCTTTGTGTGGTGCAGCTAGAAGGCAGCAATATTGGGATGGTCACTTCCTTCTCTGCTATGTCTGGTTTTGCTCTTTGCTATGGTGTGTTCTACAGGCATTCAGGTTTTGATACAAGTCCAGAAGGTGTCAGCCTTCACTGGTGGTGGTTCTGAGTAGAGGTGTAGATACTTCAGCTGCTGCTTTGTGCTTACAGAGCACGGGGGCTGGAAAGGGCTTCTGGTGTCTGTAAACAGACTGAGAGCAGAGACAGGGCAGCTGCAAGTGACCGAGCTACTTCACAAGTGCACTTCACACAAATTTTAGAACTTTCCAATATATGCAAGTATGGAGAATGACACAGTGATGTCCAGGCAGTGGGGTGGCTGGTGAGTTTATGGGCTGGACTGAACAGGAATTTGGCATGTTCCTGCAATGCAGATCCTTGTCTTGCAGATCAATCCTTATGCACTGATACAGCCACCTCAGGGAATGCCTCAGATACTCAGATTCCTGTGAGCTGAACTTGCTTTTATCCTCACCTTCTGTTTGAGGGGAAGCCCATGAGGTGCAGGCTGCTGGCATCCCTTTAATTAGATGTAATTGTACATTACTTATTACTGGGAACTGGGCAGGCATTGAGAAGTTGGATGAGTGTGATCAAGGATCTCAATTTCCAAGTAGAAAATGACTGCATTGCCTATTTTAATGCAGGTGCAGGTGATCAATTGGGTGCTGAAATAATTGTGGTATGTGTCCTGCATTTACTCTGGCCTGCTTTAAATCTGTTAACCTGTAGTTAATAGTTGTGTTGGCACAGAGCTGATGTTGCTTAAAAGAACACTGAAAGCAAAAAATCACTTTTCTAACCAACCAAGACAAGAAAAACATTAAGTGATGAATTTGTTTTATCAGAAATGGTTTTGCCAGCTTTGTTTGGTTAAAATTTGCAAGAATTCTTTTGTTGCTGTGGGCTTTTCTCAGCTAAAAGGCATTCCGTGCCATGTAGCTGTATGAAAGTGTAACTTTATTCTTTAACATCCTGGTCTTTCTGAATTGATGCATAAACTGGTTTCAAATTTAGGTAGCTGCTGTGGGTCAGAACTTCATTTGAATTTTTAGGTTGTCTAGGAGATATAGAAATGGGATGAGAGCCTTCCATAACCGCACACATGGAACACAAGGCTTTGCCAGCAGCCAGGCCTGGGTAATGCTGAGCCTGGGGGTGTTTGGGGATGCTGGGAGAGATGCTGGTGTTTATTGCAGAGCACTCTGGGCATCCAGAATTGCTAAATGGCTTGTGTGCAAGCTGATTTGCCCATCCTCCTTATTATTATTAAAACATTATGGTATATTAGCTTTTGTTTAGAGTAAAAGCTGACAAATGATCCTAAGAAACTTAGGGGGGGGAAAAGAAAACAAACTCTAATAAAAAAAGCCTGAAAATACCCAAACAAGAAAACCCACCTCCTCAAAACAGCCAAAGCCTTTGGAACAGAGTTTGTCATCTTTTAAAAACAAAACAAAACTCCGTTTTTGCCTTTTTTTTTGCGATCATATTTTCAGAAGGGAGATTGCCCAGAGAGGCCTGAGTTGTGGTGTTTAAACTGTTATTCCACACATGGACAGTAAACCATGGAAAAGCAAGCTAATGCAAAAGAAATGGTTTTGAGAGGTCAATGTGATAGTTTGATTTATGTTAGCACCCAGACTTGTGCTACAAGTGTTTTCATAATTGACACTTTTGGCAATTTCAAAGTGTTTACCTGTAAAAAATAACGAATTCATTTATTATGAGCTCTTATGTGTGAGTAATTTAGGAGCTTGGACTGAAATTTATTTTCTTGAGCACAAAGACATGTTGGCAATGCAAATTCTGACTCCTGAAGGGAAAAGGAAACTTACAACTTCCTGAGTTGTTTTCTTTCCAGTGTGTTGACAGATGAGGTACTTGAAAAATAGAAATTATTGAACTGGGGATAAGGAAGTAACTTGTTTGTATTTTGTGTTACAGACTTGGTTGCTGGAAGCCTTCCATGTGATCAAGCAGTACTTTCAGACAAACTAATTTTCTATTAAATGAAGTTTAATTTTGAGGTAAGGTCCTGTTTAATTTTCTTTGTTATGCATATAATGACATAAAACCTACAGTAATTTAAAAGCTTGTGCAGATTAGTATAAAATTTTCTGTAGGGAGAATGTGAAATATATACTTCTGTGACTGTGTTTATGAAGAGAGAATCTGAGCTGAAAAATAAATGTGATGAATGAACATTGAAGTGCCAAATAAATATTGTAATTAACAGCCTGGAGATTAACCTGACTATGACAGACATTGACTGTTTTGAAACAGTTGCCAGGGAGACTGGAGAATATGATCATGTAATAAGTGATTTCTCTAAGCCTTGAGAAAAAGGGCCATGCCTTTCATTGGTATGAAACAAATAGCTGAGGAGATGACTTAACTCTTTCATCTGAACACATGTAAGAGGTGGCAAAAAGAACAAGGAAAAATCATTACTGGGATAACTTCACAGATACATCACCACTTCTGTACTGTAATGCTCTCAGAAGAGAATGTCACTAAATGGTAAAATTGGCTTTGGGCAAGATGTTGATAAATCTCACCCCATGTTCTTCATCTCTTGGAGTTACTTTGACCTTGTCCACATTACTGTTCTAAATGTGGCTCTGGCTTTGACTGCTCATCTGGAAATGGAGCTTGAAATACTGAAAGGTCACTAATGGAATTTCGTCCTGCAATTCTCCATGTTTGAAAAATGTCTTCAGTGAACTTTCAAAGCAGCCTATAATTAAAGCAACGTGTCAGTTTGTATCAAAGATGTCTAAGGACAAGGTTAAATGAAGGTGGTTTAGGTACATACTGAAGTAGGCTTTGCTATGAAAAATAACAAAATGTGTGAATTTAGCTTCAGCCATTTTAAGGCTGCCGAGCTGACTTTGAGCTTAGTGGTGAGATGTGCTCTTGGTGAGCACATTTGGTGTAGGAGGGGGTTTGACTTCACATTAGCACACAGCTGGCAGTGTGCTAGACTCAGTATAATCCAACTGACACGTAATGTTTGCACACACTGTCACCCCCTGTTAAAAGTTCAGCTGTGTTTCATGATTTCTTTGTTCCTCTGTCTCTGCTGTAGAAGCAGTGGATGTTTTGGGGTTCAATCCTGTTCCCTTCTGAAATCTAGGTTTTTTCTCAAACCCTGCTCATAAATCTTTATAAGGACCACACCACCTTCTGATTTCTGTCCTTCCTTATCCAGTGTTGTGAGCTTTTTTTTACCTTGGGGAGTGCTCTTAAAGTTGGAGCTCAGTCTGTGTTGTCCTGTTCTGTGGCTGTGACAGAGATGTTAATTTGATGGGTGCAAGCACACTGTTCTTGCTGAGCTTTTCTGTTTTCATTAATGTTGCTGATTCTGGTAGTAACTGAGCTTTCTGCAGTCTCTAGCTCTAGATCTTTTTCCTTTCCTCGGTACTCTTTTTTTAAATTTTTTTTTTCTTTTTATCCCTTTATTGGTTGTTCAGAGCTCTTTTGACTGGCCATTCCCTGTTTATTTCTTCTTTTGGAAGAAATGTTCTTTTTAATAAAAAATAATTTAGTAATCAAAAAGCAGAATCTGGCATCTCTGCCCGAACCTGAGGTTCAAAAAAAAAAAATGTTTAGAGCTGGCACTCAGCCTTTGAGATGGTGAGAAATGGTGAAGTTTTGAGACATCTTGTTGTGCCTTCCCTTCCCTCTCTGTTCAGGTGCTGGCATCAGAAAATGAAGGGAGCATGCACTAAGGTCATTCAGCCTTGCTGCAGTAGCATCAGCCAAAGCATTATTATTCTAAAAATTGTAAACTATGACAGGTAATGTGTGTGTGGTAAACCATATTTGTGTGTGGTAGATCTCAGGGAGGTGATGGAGGTTGGAAGAGCAAGAAAAGGTTTTTTTTAGTGGCTATTTAAACCCATTGGAAGGAGATTGCATGATCTTTTCTCTTTGGCATGGCACCGTCTGAGTTGTAGACTGTGTGTAAACTTTCCAGCATTGCCAGGATATGGTGACAGTTCCATGTGACCCATTCCTAATGAGGGATATATGTTGGATTACAATTGCTGTCTTCACTGACATGAAGGTTTTTTTATTTTTACTATTTTTTTTGTAAACTGTTTTCTATCTCCATGATGTGAAAATTGATAAAGAGTGGTAATTTATTAAAAAAATGGTGTTAATCTCATGTTGATACCAAATTGTGATAGCTTGTGAGAAAAAATTGTCTAGATAGTCCTACAGTAGATGGAATAGAGACCTGAGTGTTTAAAGGGTAGAAACATAACTGAATTAATTATAATTTAGATTTAAGTAGTGCTTGGCTTTGTTTTGAATTCTCCTGCTAAAGCAGTGAACTTACCTGATCCTGAACTATATGATTTTAAAGTGCACTTCATTGTTCTGTATGTGGCTGTTTGAACATAGAAGGGATTTTAGTGCATTCTGTGCTCTTGAACAGAGTTAAAAATGGGTTATCTTGCTTAAAGAGTACCTGTAGCTGTGACTGGGACCCACTTTGCCATGCTTTCCCTAATATCAGTGACAGTCAGTCTCTAAGCTGTCAACCTGAATTTTCACTAAATAAATGAGCTCTTTACCAAGCCTCCTGTCTTTTAAATGGGCCTGCAAGAAATAACAGTTTTCCAAGTCAGAAATCTCTTTGCCTTCATCTTGAATTTGTGAGGATTCTAGGTGAGGAGTTGAGGCTTATTGTGGAGATCACAGTTTGGTTGCCAGCATGACAACCAGTTGTGGGAATCCTCCACGTTTTCTTGGCTTACTTGATAAATGGAATGCTGACTTGCTAAGACTACTCTTACATTCATTCAAATAGCATTTTATAAATGTTTAATTTTTTCTGCCTCACTTCCTGTTTAAGTGATCTGTTTTAAATAATTGAATTAATTGATTTTTGGGACAAATGGATCAAAAACCTACTGAGAGCAATTTCAGTGCCTGTTAAGTCTACCATTTCAGATAGAATCAATGAGAGCAGAGAACCATTCCATATAAACCCCATTACAGGACTGGCAAAAAATTACTGTATTTGAGCCTCACTAATTTTCTTCTGTGTAGCAAAGCTGTTTTTGAAGACTTATCAACCCCATCTAATTCTGAATGGTGATGCTGATCAGAATTATCAATGTGGATTTACTTCAGTGATTGCAGTAGCTGAGTGGATTTCATATTATTAAATAGTTCAAATTCTTTAAGAAATTAGTAAGGTTGGTTATACAGCCTGTAAGAAACTCAAGCCTGTTAGTTGCCTTCATGTTCCCTGAGGTAGATAATCAAGTAGATGTGTGTGAGGTAACTGTTGACTGCTGTTCTTCTTAAAGAAAATGATTAAAAAGTTCCTGGGCAGCATCAGATGATGTTCAGGAGGGTGAAAGGAAAGCAAAAGAAGAATCCATATATGATTTACCATGACAGTTCATCTGGGACTTTGCAATAGTGTTTCTCTGCCAAAACATGTCACTTTAGAAAAGAAGTAAAATAGAAAATGCAGAGTAATAGTTAGAGCACAGCAGGTGAACCCAAGAAGTCATGTCCTAGCTGTGTCATTAAATGACTCAGGAAAGAACTCCAAGGGATTTATTACATCTGACTTTGTGGTGCCTCCCAAGAATGGCAGGTGGAGCTCTGAAGTTTGAGTGGTGGCTTCAGTTTATGCAATGGGGAGGAAAAAAGCATTGAATTGAGTGTGCTCAGAGGTTGTAGACCTAGGCATAAAAGCTTTAAAATTGTCCTTCAAAACATTACAGTATTTAAGCAGTTGAAAATAGTGTGAATATACAGAACTGTTCTAGCCTGGATTTAACAGCCCATTTTCTAGTTCAGCCTGTTCTTAGTGTGATTTAGAATCTAGGTGAAATGTTTCAAATAGTCATATCTGCTGCTTTGGAAAATCAGTTTTCTATCAGCCAGACCTTTCAAAAGAATAGGGACTATTTTTAATCATCATTTATTTTTCTTATCCTATAATTTACATAGGTGCTACAGATTGGATAATATATTTGAAGCTGTATAAACAAATATCTCCCACTGTAAGCAAGTTGCAGTGCTTGAGGTGGACCTAGATTTACCTTATAGGAGTTGAGTTTAAAAAAATAAAGCACCCCTCTAAAACCCAACAAACCCTTTAAAAAGAGGGAAAAACAAACCCACACCAAATACAAATGTCATCTATACATCAGATACCATTTTAGTAATAGTCTGTGCACATATTTACTCCAGTCCTCCCAAGGACTCTGGGGGAGGAGCCTGGCCAAAGGATGTGATTCTCTTCTGGTTTCTACAGAAACTCATGCTTCTGGTTTTGCTTTTCTCGTGCTGTCTTCTTGCAAAATAGGAAAACAAAGTCTGGAAGGCCTCTTCAAAGACGTGTCACTGACTGCCACAGTGAAGGCTCTTGCTGCTGAGCCTTGTGATTTCTGTGTTACAGCTAGCTCCAGTCAAGCTCTTGGCTTATCTTATCTAAAAGCTGTTTCAGCTCTGTCTGGGACAGTGACATTCCTTCTGTAGTTCTTGTAATTCATACTTCCTTTTGAAGATTTATACAAGCAAGTTAGTTTGCAAATATGCCTTTTGACTTAAAAAGCAAGCTGAAGTTCAGTTGCTAATAAGCTGACTGTCCTATAAACAACTCTTAATTAGACCCAAATATTTTGGTCTCTTACATAATTCTGCTTAAGGGAACTTCCTTGCTGGGCTCTTAGCAAAAGAGATGCTGTTGCTGAATGACTATAAAGCATGGACTGAGAATGGTATCTATTAATGCTAATAATTACAGCCTGCTCTCATAGTTACCTTTCAAAGCTTGTCCTGGTTCATTCTTGTTTTGCTGTGGGGATTTTTTTTCCAAGTAGTTTGTTTGTGAAATTTAGTGCTGCATGCTACAGCTAAATGCAGTAAATTTTTCCTGAGATTCTTGAAGTTTTTTAAGGCAAAAAACTTACCAGCATGTGTGGTGTGTGTATACAGCCATAGTGGTTGAGCAGGGATTTTCTTAGGGCAGGGGTGGCATGTGAGAGTTCTTGCATTTTAATTGTCTGTGCATGCTTGCAAACAGAATAAACCATGTTTGGTGCTGCACAGTGTTAAGTTCCCTGTATTCTAACCAGTGGAAGGAAGGGTTATGCTTTTTTGGTTGCTTGTTCAAACATCAAGAGTTCTGATCAGCCACCCAGACAGTGTGTGGTGTCTGAGGTTGTCAGGCTGCTTCTGGACCCTCCAATTGATATCTTTGTACTTGCTGCCCATTTAGAACTTCAGCTTTTCCTCTCTTGGTTTACTGCTCTTACCTTCTGCTTTAAGCTGATTAGAGGGAAACTAAGAGATATTGTTTTGTTTCCTTTCTGACCAGAAGAGATTCTAACCTTAATGACAAGACAACTTCCAGTCCAGTGCTTACAAATGTGATATTTGTGCATGAGTGATAGTTACCCCTGAAAGCACCTCACTACACCGTTCCCAGTGGAATGGCAACAAGCAGTGATGAGATCTTCACAGTGTCTTGTGCAGCAAGGAGTTGATGATGGCCTTGCTGTGACATGTGAGCATACATTTCAGGCATACAACCCACAGAGGATAGCTTGGTTCCTATACTGGATAATCAACTTAGTCTCAGAAATACTGTTAATGTCAGCCCTTAAGAGATTGTGGTATAAATGAGTTACAGATGGACAGTGCTGGAGCACTGAAGGGAGGGCTCCTTGAAAGGTGCAGTGTCACCTCTTTTATGGTAAGATGCCAACACAGGTGCCATTGTGAGTTCAGAGTAAAATGGGTGTTGTTACTCTCTGTGCCTGTCTGCCTGCCTTGTGCTTCCATTATGCTTGATTTTTGAAAGGTGATGCTTTCATTTGCATTCATAATTTTGGAAGCACACAAAGCTATCAGTTCTGCTGGGTTTGTACTTCAGAGAGCATTTTGCTCACAGAGGTCTTAGCAGGCACCAGTCCACTAAACAAATAGAATTAGATGTTCAGCCTCTGTGAACAACACAAAATGTCATCTGTCCTGTACTGCTGGTCCCCAGTGCCAGCAGGTAGTTGGTAGGAATACTGAAAAGAGTGGAGGACTTGTGTTCCATTGGATTTTGTTACAAAGTTAGTCTAGTATAAAAACACGTAGCTTTGCCTTTACCAGCATGTACACATACAGGCTTTGAGGCTGTGGCAGTCTCATGACCTAGATTTGTGTTTGCTCAAGCTTGAATGAACCAGTTAAGAAATATCTCCAGGGAGACAGACCTTTACTAAATCATGGCAGAGCTTTGCTTTAACCATAGCACTGGCAGTGACAACTTTGCTTTAGCTGGGTGGGTGTGGTCCGTGTCTGGCACTGGCAGTGGTGGCTGTTCCACCTTTGCTTGGTTGTGAAATGCAGCTGGTTCTGGGCTATGTGTTACCTCAGCTCACTTGGCAAGGATGGGAAATGCACATGCCCTCGTAGCACTGAGCTGACATTGTGCATTCTCTGTTTGCTTAGCATTGCACTTCAGAATATGCAGATAAAATCATGGCCTTGTCAGCTCAGACACCATAGATATGAGGGTAGGAATGGTACAAATTAATCCAGGTGAGTGGGTAAATGATCAGGGAGGTCAGTGTGCCCTGTCTGGTCTCCCCTCTAAATCCCCCTTCTCCCTGCATCTTTGTTTTACTGTTTTGTTTTATTTTATTTTATGTTTTTGGCTTGAGGGTAGTTGATACCTGTTGAAATTGTGATACAAACTTCTGTCCTTGTCAGTATTGGGAGAAATAGCTATTTACCTTGTGTTGCATGTGTCTTGAGAGGCCGTGTAAAATGCTTGTTGGGATAAGTTTGCTGCCCCTTGCTTTGTCTGTGTCCAGCAGCTGATGAGCTCAGTGCCACCTTCCCAGCCCAGCAGAGCTGGACTCTCAGGTACAATTTGGTTTCTTGGGAAACCTTTTCTGGAGTTTCTGTAATTTTGGTTTTATCATGTTTGTTATCTCAGCAAGGAAGGTGTTGTGGAATGGAGACCTGTTTTGTACATTACCTGAGGCTTACATTCAGAGTATTGGTTTGACTTGTGAAATTTTCGCTAGTGTTGAGTTGGATGCTACACTGGTTTAGTACTCTGTTAATGACCAAAAATCATGGAAGTTCTCTAATTAGGGCAAGTCTGAACCTGATAATATGTGCGTCATCCAATGCTTTTAACATTTTAACATAGATGCATTCACAAACAGCAGACAAAACTCATTTTTGCATATTGTTAGAGAAGGCTTTTTAAGAGGCTGGTTGGGAAAGCCATTTGTTGGTGAAGCTGGAGTGGAACAAGGAAGTTTGAGAGTAAATCCATGCAAAAACTGTTCATTTACTGTGGTAGCACAGACAGTGTATAGAAATTACTATTTAGTTAGAAAATACCCTTCTAGAAATTAGTGTTGGAACTGATGGAGGAAGAGATGCAGTAGGATATGAATAAATTCATTTGTTACTCAGCTTTGGCAGTCCTACTAGATGTTGGTTAGTTCTGTTTTGCTCCTCTTGAATGACACCAGGAGTAAAAGCAATTTTAAATTAATTTCCAGTGGAAATTAAGGGTGGGGGTGTGTGTTGTTTTGGCATCAACTTTCTTCCTGTTAATTTGGGAACATTTCTCAAACAAATATGTTGGAGCCTTTGTTCAAAATATTAGTTTGTGACTTGCAGTAGGCAACTTACAGATTTATTTCATAAAATAAAATATATTTAATACCTTTTAATATATAATAATACTTAATATTTTTTTATATATAATAATAAAATTAATATCTTTTTATATATAAGTGTTTCATCAAATAACTTTTTTTGTATTTAATGTTCAGATGGTTTCACTGAAAACACCTACTTTACAAGGTATGAAGAGATGTTTAGTTTTGTAAATATCGGTCCTTAGATTTTCAGAATTTTCAGATTTTTCTCTTCATTTTTTTAATGAAGAGAAATTATTAAAGAAAAATATTTTACCTGCTCATGGAGTATGTATCTGTT
This sequence comes from Geospiza fortis, assembly GCF_000277835.1. Lineage (NCBI taxonomy): Eukaryota > Metazoa > Chordata > Aves > Passeriformes > Thraupidae > Geospiza > Geospiza fortis. Next base: position 1,271,137 of record NW_005054398.1, read on the forward strand.
CTAAGGCCACACCTTTGTGATTTATGTAACAGCATCCCAGCTCTGGTGAGAATGTAGGCAGGCAGAGAGCTTTGGGGAGGACGCAGTGGCTCGGGTGAGACTTACAGGAGGCTGTGCAGATGGAAGGAGGTGTCTGCTGGAGCTCTGTCCTGCTAGGGCCAGGGAGCAGAGCCCAGGGTGCCCCAGCTGGGGCAGTGTTTGCCTCCTGCTGCCATGGATGTTCTGGCTGAGGGTGTGTAATCACTCCTTAACCCAGAGGCACACGTTCCTCCAGCCTGAAGTTACTTTTAAGAACCTTATTGCTGCCTCATTCTTGTTTTACTTTTCAGTCCTTCATAACCTCTTGGGAAAATATCTTATTACTTTACTTTATATCTTATTATCTTGGATAATATGTGTTTGAAATACTTGTGCTTGTTTGCTTTGTTGGTGAGGTATCTCTGTGAGCACACCAAGGCCTGCTCATTTAATTCAAGCACTGCTTAGAATTCTGTTTTGTTCAGATGTTCCAGAACGTGAGCCCCGTGATGGTTCAGCTCAAGGCTTTGACATGCACACTCTGATATATATCTGCAGGCACTGGGTTCTCTGAGTTATGCTCTGTGGCTTTTTTAAGAGCTCAAAGCTGCTGCTATTCCTCCCAAAGCTGTCAGATTCATAATTTATTATTCCTGTCTCCCACCTTACAAGCACAGATTAGTCACAGTCTGATTTAGAAATTTCCTACTTTATTACTCACAGAGAATTAGACAGTACCAAGCAAACTGTTCCATGTAAAATTTTCTTAATTTTCAGAATCCTTTTAAGTTTTGGTCAGCCGTTCCACAGACAGAGTGATTTTGGGGGAACAGAGAGTCCATTACTTGCACAGAGAAATATTTAAATGATGTGAATCAATGTATAGAAGATAAAGGGAATGTGGATGATATTTTCCCCTTGTTTTTCTCTGTGATCTCAGCCCTTTTTCTTGACCAAGTTCTTAGATCTTTTGAGAAAAAACAGCTGTCCTGTTCTGGCTGTTACCCAGGAGATGGAAACTGCCTATCCCATTTATTACTGAAAGCCAAATGGAGAGATTTAGAGCCTGAGGATAATCTGGAGGAGGCAAATAAAAACCTTTTTCTTGAGTTTGAGAAGATACTATTGGAGGAAGCTGATAAGTCATGAGCTCTTTTTCAGATGAAGCATCCTTTGGTGTCTCTGAAACCAAGAACACTGAACTGAAGGAAACCAGACCACTGATATATTTAGGTCTTTCCTTCTTTGAGTTGAATCTGACCCTGGAAAAAAAAAATAGGAGTGGTGGTGGGAGCACACAGTAACAGGTTCCCAACTTGTAAAAGTGCATTAAAGATATCAGGGATAAATTTGTATATCTATTTATATAGGGAAGGGAAAAAACATTCTTTTGCAAAGTGGAGAACCTTAGTTGAAAACTTGTATGAAGGAGAGCCATCCAAAATGTAGAAATAGTAAAAAGAAAAGTAAAAATGGAGCAGCTTAGCTGTGGATGTTGTGGACTCCCATTTTATGGAGCTTTGTCAGAATGGATTAAATGAGCATCTGGTAGGGACAGCATGGGGATGCATCATTTTACAATGCAAGGCACTATGCTAGGCTGCCTTGTGATGTTCTTTCTGCCACACACGTTTATGGGGTGCACCATCACAAAGTGAAAACACTAAAAAGCTGAAAACCGAAACAATGTACTTTTAAAAGAACATTCTCTAAGACACAGGACCCCTGCTTGTTTTTAAGTTAGCCAGCAGAGCATTGTGTCACACTAACAGAGTACACCTTGCTGCCAGGAAGCCATGGCCCTGTTGCCTTTACTGAAAGCTGGTGAGATGAATCCCATGGCTGGGGTGTCACTCTCAGTGGCTTCTGGCACTTCAGAAGGGACAGGAGTGAGGAGAGGGGAGGTGTAACCCCCTACATCAGGAGAGGGTGCCAAGAGCTGGATCTGAAGAATGGCTGTGAGCAGGTTGAAAGCCTGTGGAGAAGAATCAGAGTGTGAGGAAACAAAACCTCGTGGTGGGTGTCTGCTGCAGGGGAGCCACTGACACAGTGCTGGTCCTGCTGGGGCACTGCAGCCACTGCTGCAGCTGCTGGAGAAGCAGCACTGTGAGCCTGGGCAGTGCAGGGCCCCAGGGAGTGCAGAGAGGGGAACCTGTGCAGCAGGTGATGGACATCCCTTCAGGGTGATCCTGGTGGCCAGCAGGGCTCAGCAGGGCTGCTGGGTTTGGAGGCACTCTGGTCTGGCAGTGTGAGAGATGTGGGTCAGATGAAGAGGAACGTCAGGCCCCTGATCTTGAGGCAAACAAGCTTCTAGCTCTTCAAGTTAGTCACTAGGATCCCCTAGGAAAGTCCTGTTTTAAAACACACACATCAATTTATGCAGAAATTATTTGGGGATTCTAGTGCATTCTGTATTTATGGAGAATGGATTTAAGTTCTGGTGAGTTCTTGGAGATGATTGTGGAAAGTCAGGTGATGGAAGAATGGTTTGGACTGTTAAAACAGCAAGGGAAGACACTGGAGACAAAATCCAGACTATCTACAAAATGAAAGAATACAAAAAGCATCTGTAGCTTCCTGTTTCTGTAAAAAAATGCTGTCAGATTTGGTGTAGTTTTTAAATACAGCTGAAATGAAAAATAACTCATTCTTGAAGCTCTCTGTAGCTGTGCAATAGGCTAAAAACATCTAGCAGGTCTATGTGGAGACTTGAGAAAAACCATAACACTATATTGCACATTTCAGAATCTTCAGGAAAGAGTAGTTATGTGCTAAGAAAATCCTACTTTTGATGAAGTAGTTATTTTAAGCTGTTGGTTACAAGCTGGTCTAGATGATCTAATACAAATGTGTTGAGAGAAAAAGAATTTTCTGTCAGCAGTAAATATGTTGCTGATATACCCAGTAAGTGTGTTGGCTTTTTATGCACCATTTTAACCTTTCTCAAAGAAAGTATGAACATTTAGTATGTGTACACAAGTTTTTGAAAAATGAATTTCCATTACACCAAGAAAAATACATGTTTTGGCTAGTTTCTATCTTAATGATCTTAATGAGACTTTATATAGAAGTGCAATTGAATAAATGCAATTTTACTGAACTAGTTTCATTTGTTTAATGAAAAGCTGATTATATTAAAGCATTAAATGAAAAACTAAGCAACAATACCACTACTGCTTTTTCAGGTGCTTTAGTAGGAACTTGCAAGTGACTTGGCACCATGGTGGCTCTGTCCCTGAAGATCTGTGTCCGCCAGTGCAACGTGGTGAAGACGATGCAGTTTGAGCCGTCCACCGCCGTGTACGACGCGTGCCGCGTGATCCGAGAGCGAGTGCCCGAGGCTCAGACAGGGCAGGGTGAGCTCTCAATTCTCCTTCCTCGCTCCACTGCCTGAAGTGAAATGGACATGAACCCAGAAAGGGTTTTTGACATTGTCCCGTTTCTTCATTTATTTTTTATGTTGGAGAGTGTTGAATTTGCAGGCAACCCTGACGTGGGAAGAGATGAGAACCTTGACTCCATGTTCAGAAGACTGATTTATTATTTTATTATATTAAAAGAAATATATTAAAAGAAAATTATATATTAAAACTACACTAAAAGAATAGAAGAAAGGATTCATCAGAAGGCTAGAAAGGAATAGAAAAGAATAGAATGATAATAAAATCTTGTGACTGACCAGAGAGTCTGAGACAGCTGGAACCAGCTTCAAACATTTCTCTTGGCACATTTTGGAGATGCCCAGCCATCCTTTTGTAATTTGTGCTGTCGCTTCCTTTGCTGAGGCATAAAATAAGTCTGTGCAGATTTTCTTAGAACACTTTGCCAGAAACACTGCTTTAAGTAGGCAATACCAAACAAAATGCTCCAACAAGGAAAGCAATTTCTCATCTTTAAGGCAAACAAGATATTTATTTAAGAAATCTAAAACCATCCGTTGTAGGAAAACCTTTGTCAGGACGAAAGGAAGAAAAACAACTGTTGTCAAAACCCAAAACTCTCTGACTGCCCTAGAAGACTCAAAACCCTAGCAACGAGCTCAAAGACCTTAGCACAAAATCAAAGACACCTGCACCTTCAATTTTAACCCATAGAAACAATTAGCAACTTTGAGTGAAGATTTACAAGCCACAAAAGTTTAAGTAAAATGATAACTAACTTGTCACAAAGTGAAAAAGTAAAATTTTAAAGTTTTTAAAATGGAAGCTCAAAAAGCAAAATAAAAAAATCTAATAATATCCTGTCCTTCTTCTTGCCCTCCATCTTCTGCTATAATAGTGACACTTCTAAATTAGTTTAAAGACAAACTCTCTAACATAAATAATAAGTATTAAAAATTATTATAAATAAAGTACACATAGTTTCTAGTATAAAAAACTAACACCACTCCTAAAGCAGTCAGTGTGCCTCAACCCAACCTGCTAAATAAACATCAACAAGTCAAAAAAAGAATGTATTAAATTTAAAAAAAACCTTAAAAACCAAAGCTAAAAAATCTCAACTTCTTCTTCAATCGCAAAATCAAAAAAAAACAACTCTTTAATACCTCAAAAGCCATTTCAGCAACACAAAACCCAAGGCTGGTGTCCCTGGGTGGGCACGACTCTTTGAGCTCTTTTCTGGGGTTTTGAGTCTTCTAGGGCAGTCAGAGAAATGTTTTGGGTTTTGACAGTTGTTTTTCTTCCTTTCGTCCTGACAAAGGTTTTCCTACAACGGATGGTTTTAGATTTCTTAAATAAATATCTTGTTTGCCTTAAAGATGAGAAATTGCTTTCCTTGTTGGAGCATTTTGTTTGGTATTGCCTACTTAAAGCAGTGTTTCTGGCAAAGTGTTCTAAGAAAATCTGCACAGACTTATTTTATGCCTCAGCAAAGGAAGCGACAGCACAAATTACAAAAGGATGGCTGGGCATCTCCAAAATGTGCCAAGAGAAATGTTTGAAGCTGGTTAATAACTAAAGTCACCCTGCTGTGCATACCATAGTTACCATGGTGCTCCATGTTAGCCAGATGTAACTCTCTGTACCTACTGAGCAAATTAGGTGAATGCAGACTGGGAAACACCATGGACAAAAGATCTGGTTCTAACACAGCCAAAGTTGTCAGAAAATTCAGATACTTCAAAGCCCTTTGGTGCTGCATTGGATATCATGCTACCAGAATGCAATTCTTAAAGCAGGTTGTTCATTGAGGTTTAAGCTCTCAAACTCTACAGCCATTTCAAAAATCTTGTTAGAAAAACTTGCTAGTAATGGACTTCATTACTATTATTGAGAATTGCTTCAGTTTTCAGATAAAAGTTGTGCATTTTTACCATGCTGGTCTCTCAAGGCAGTGATTGTAGACAGCTGTTGAATTTGGAGAAGTTGAGTGATAAATATCCCTGAACATCATGAACCTCAAAGAAAAGCCAAGGAGTCCTCAGATTTTATAGCAGGGTTTTTCCTTTACTTATGGTTGCAGTGCACAGTCTTCAATAAAAGATTGAGTGATGAACAGAAATGTTTCCAACACATCCTTTCCCTTTCTTGGTGGCTGTTAAAATGTGTGTGTTTGCCTGTTAGTTCAGGAGACTCACAGTGGTGCAGAACAGTTGACAAACTGGTTCTGCACGATAAAAAATGTCCTTATGCCTGTCAGCTGTGCCCATTTCACTTCTCCCACAAGCCTGGTCCCAGCACAAAGGTGACCATGATTTTCATGTGCACTTGCACAGCTCCTGCTGTTTCATTTCCAGGTGCATGCACCACAAATGAGTATCAGAGCACTCTGTGCTTCCTTGGTACTTCTGTGCTCTGGGCACTTTGTCTGCTCCTAAAGGTCACAACCCATTTATAGGCACAAATTCTGGAATCTTACAAATCTTACAGAAGTGATTGTGTATTGAATCTGTATCATAAATGTCCCTATATGTACAGATCACTTGACCTTTCAGGGGAGTTTTTAATTAGGGTCAGCAGGGAAAGTTTTTCATCTTACTTAGTTGTTTATGGAAGGGCTCTTCCTTTTAAATTGGGTCTCTGTAAGTCAGTTGCACTTCTATCAATTATGTTTAAGGTCTTTTATATAATTGCATAAGTAATCATGTGTTTAAGGTAAATGCTGTTAAATGTAAATTATTACTATGCATGGCATTTAAGGATGAAATATTACCAAAAAATTGTAGGTATTTTTACCTGGCTTTCTGGCCAAAGGGTCCTGACACATGGCTGACAGTAACAAGGTGGGGCCCAGAGCTGCTGCAGCAGACTCTGCACTGCTGGCCATGAGAAGAGGCATTAGCCTAACCTGCAGAGCTGCAAACAGAGCAGGCTCAGCTGCTGAGTGGCTGGTTGTTGTTTGTGAAGTATAATCTGCATTGATTCTTCATGCATGTGGATAGGCCTTAAATTAACAGTCATAATGCTTCGTTTTGTGTATCTGGAGTTTAGGCCTTAAATTAACAGTCATGATGATTCATTTTGTGTATCTGGAGTTTAGTCTTTGAAACCTAAGCCTGGGTTTGGTTTTGTGTGGCAGTGAAAATTTTATCATTTACTTCTGAAAGAATCAATTGACATTGTTTATTGTCATTGTTTAGCCTTCAAAAATACAAGTTTTTGCTGTGTTTGCCATGAGTATAATTCTAGAAGCCTTCTATATTTTTAAATAGCTAAACCTGAATCATCTACCCAAAAGATTCCCAAGTTTATAATAAACTCATTTTGTGGAGGGTTGAAAGCAAACTGTGTTTTGAAAATAGAGCTGCTGCCTGAAATAGTACACTGTGGTTAAGGCCAAACTTGCTCATATTTTTGGCTAGTCAATTCCAAAGCAGGACCTGTGAGCATTTAAAACAGGTTGTCTCAAAAAAAAGTAGTTATAAATATAATACACAGAAGATGTGACATGTGAGGATGTGATGGCACAGTGAAGCTTTTTTCCAAGCCTTCTGTAAAGCCTAATGTACCCTGCTATCTGCTACTAAACTAAATTTTTCATGAAGCACAGAAAAATATTCTATCCAAGGTTACTAAGAATGGAAGGTAAATGTAATGTAGGCTTAACCCTGAATCTGAATAGCCCTGAATGAAACCATGTTGGCTTTATCAGGTTTGGTGTTTTTCAATGTGCCTCTGTCTGTTCTGTCCCACAGCCTCTGACTATGGATTGTTCTTGTCAGATGATGACCCTCGGAAAGGGATCTGGCTGGAGGCTGGGAGGACCCTGGATTACTACATGCTGAGAAATGGGGTATGCTGCGAGTCTCTTGCTTCCTGCATCACCGTGTTCTTAGAAATCTTGTATCCTAAACAGCAAGAAGAATGTGCAGCATTTGGAGGGCTGGGGGGGTCTGAGTCTGTTCCTGAACTTGACCCGGTCCTCTTCCTTGCTGTGCCTCAGAGATCAGTTTTTTCCTGCACTCAGATTGTGATCATGAGCAATGTGGTCAGTAGTGTCTTCAGAGAATGATTAACAGAAAGTTGAAAAATAACTTTGGTTATATCCTTTATATTTGACATGACCTTGTGTTAGAGGTGGTTTCTTGTGTGCTGGAGGTGGTGAGGTCACACTGGCTCCTGTTCTGGCCAGCTTGCTGCAGCCACAGCATTGCAGTCCTTTGGAAATGCTGGACTAGATTGCACAGCACAAGGGTACTTTGGTCTATCCTGCCCTGACTAGGTCTTGCCACTCAGAACAATCCTTGAAAAATGACATTGGCAGATCTAAAAGCAGTCACTGCTCAAGTTTATTAAATGAGTACCTTTGCCTATAGTGTAACAAAGGAAAAATCCAGCTTGGAGGGTGGGGAGGGAATCCTGTTTTAGGCATCTAAGGTAGTGCTTTGGCTTGTGGTGGCTTCCAGAAGCATTTACAAACAGTTGTGTTTACTTCCTAGGATATATTGGAGTACAAAAAGAAACAGAGACCTCAGAAAATACGTATGTTGGATGGTTCAGTGAAAACAGTCATGGTGGATGATTCTAAAACAGTGGGTGAATTGCTGGTTACCATTTGCAGCAGGATAGGTAAGGTTTTGGGACCCACATGCTTAAGAATTTGTTCTTCTGTCATATTTCAGTTTTGATTGTTAGGATGTTATGTGGCTTGAAATCGGTATACATGTGAAAAATTTAAATTTGTTTTAAGTTACTACTTACCAAACACTTTCTTGAAACCTGTTGTCCAGGTTTTATCAAAGTCTGTAGAGAGTCAGCTGTATCCTTAGACTTCAGGATTTAGCAGTTGAAGGCACAAAGTTATCCAACAGTACAGGTACCAATTTTTTGTTGTACATTACATTTATGTACTCTTTCTTGCTATGAGATAAAGGTTTAGAACTGAATTTATATTCAGTGTTAATTGGATAAAAGAGGGACATTGCTGACCTTGAAATGTACTCAAGCTTAGGAGTGTGTGTTGTTATGATTGAGTTGATCACAGGGTTGTATCATTTGTATAAATACACACAGAAGGCATGCAGTGCAGCTGGTCAAAAATGTGTGATGGTGCTTATAGTCTGTCTCAATACTTAGCTAAATAGACATTTTTTAAAACAAATTTGTATTTAATACATGTACTATAAGTATGCATCCAACATGGATTGATTTAAGTCTTAAAACTGCTTAAATCTCATTTAGAGTTCAAGCAGCCTTAATTTGATTTATATTACTTTACTTGGAAAGGGAATAATCTACTTCAGCTTTGAGGTTTTGTTGGATTCTAATGTGCTGTAACTAATTTACCTCAAAAATTAGTTTGATTTATTTTCATGAATGTGGTCATGTAGGTGAGCATTTAATTTGCTGTCTGGTGTAACATAAACATGCTTTCCTAAACAGTACAGAAAAATCAAACAGAACAAAGAAATTGGAACAATTTAGCATATATGCTAAATATTTTGAACTGATTTTTCATTCAGTTTCATGTAAAATTCACAGGAAGAGTTGAGTCATAACACTTTAAACAAAAAAATCATGAATTTCACATGGCTTCTGTTCCTCACTTGGCTCTGCCACATTTCTTTTACATCACGGGCAAGCTGAAATTACTCCGTCCTCAGGAAGCAATTGTAGGCATCCATGAACGGAAATTTACTATGGCCTGTCCCCATTTTTGAATTTACAGTTGTTTTACATTCCATCATGTTTTTAAACTGGCAGCTTCTCTTGGGTAGGCACCAGAAAAAAAATACCTTATACTCAATACCTTTCTGAAAGTGGCAAATGCAACATATGACAAAGAACTCATGTATTGCAAAGGTGAGGTCAGATATTGGATTTATTTATAATTCCAGGAATAACAAATTATGAGGAATATTCATTAATCCAGGAGAGCATCGAAGAGAAGAAAGAGGAGAGTACAGGAACACTTAAGAAAGACAGGACCCTGTTACGTGATGAAAGAAAAATGGAAAAACTCAAGGCAAAGCTTCATACAGATGATGATTGTGAGTATTGTGTTCCAGGGTAATTCTTGGATTAATATCTGTCCACAGTGTGATGCAAAGAAGCCCTGCAGTGGCCATTCAGTGTGTTTCAGTTGGTTCCTGGCTGTGTTTTGCATCCCTTTTTTGTGTAGTGCTGTCTGCAATTGAGTATTTTTTAAATTGAGTGAATGGGTAAGTTTGAGAGTTAGCAGGTGTTTTGAGGTGCATTGTGGTATGTGTTCGGTAAGGCTATTCCAGCTTCAGTGTGAAGGGTTGTTTTTGTCCCTTCATTGAAGTTGGATATTTAATAATTGATGCCTACTGAAAGCCATCAAAAGGTAGTTTTGTGTTTGAAGGTGTAAGTTTTAACTGTAAGTGAAATTTGCCGAAGAATTAAGACAGTCTTTGATTTGGTTTGTGTGCTAAGTCACTATAACTGTGTTTTCTGTTCTACTGTAAGACGCTAAGGTTAACTGTAAGTGGCAGGAAGGTGTTTTAAAATTGTGTTCAGGGATAAGAAAGGTAAACAGAATCGTGTTTTAGAGGTAAAATGTGGCACACTTATTTTGTTGTGAAGCTTTAAAGATACAAATTTACTAGTAACATGTTACTGTAGTTGTTTCTTCAATAATAACAATGTTTATGTTATAGTATATCCTTGTTTCTCAGCAGCACTGTTTTACAGTTCTCATTTGTAGCAAAGCTTCAACACTCATGCCTAGCACTAGGAATGAAAGTAACATTTCTTGTGGAGTTTCCTCCCACAGTGGAAATGCCGTTTATCCCATGAGTGTGACAAGGGCTGTGACACTGCAGCAGTGTGGGTTTAACAGTGTCCCTGGCTGTGCCTCTGTTGGACTGGCTGGATCCCAGTTCCCCCACAGTGGAAAAGCCCATTATCCTGTGGGTTTGACAAGGGCTGTGACACTGTGGCAGTGTGGATTTTACAGTGTGTGTGGCTGTGCTGCTGTTGCAGTGAACTGGCTGGATCCCAGTTCCCCACAGTGGAAATGCCCATTATCCCATGAATTTCACAAGGGCTGTGTGGGTTTCACAGTGTCCCTGGCTGTGCCTCTGTTGAACTGGCTGGATCCCAGTTCCCCACAGTGGAAATGCCCATGATGCCATGAGTTTCACAGTGTCCCTGGCTGTGCCTGTGTTGCAGTGAACTGGCTGGATCACAGCCGCACCTTCCGCGAGCAAGGCGTGGATGAGAACGAAACGCTGCTCTTGAGACGAAAGTTCTTCTATTCAGACCAGAATGTAGATTCAAGAGATCCTGTCCAGCTTAATTTGCTCTATGTTCAGGTACAGTGCTTTCTACCTTGTCTGAGGAAACCCCCATGGAGGTTAATTAGAAAAATACACTGCTCAAATACTCCACCTTCTAGAATTCCGGATGTGCTTTAGTTTTGCTCTTCTGTCTAGCCCTCCAAAAACACATGATAGTACAGGGGCTTTGCTGGTTTTTTTAATCCAATGCTTTGAACCTAGTAATGGACACTGAGCCAAAAATCCACTGGCTTTCATGTCCTACTTCCTTAAAATTGATACTTGTCTTTAGTCCCAAGTTGCTCTTTTTAGTTCTTCTCTCTCTTCTCTTCTCTGGATGGTGCTCTGTGTCATGTGGAACCTCAGGCCAGTGTTGTGAACAGCTTTTCTGTTTCTCTTCTGCCTGATCAGTGAGAGAGCTTTTTCTGCCCAGACAGCACACAAGGCAGGCAGGCTTTCCATCAGAAGGGACCATGTCATGTAACACAGTAGGATTCCATCTGGAGAAGTTTCCTAAACTCCCAGAGGGACTGTGCATAGCTCAGCTAAGCCAGGAGCTTTATGCAGAAGATAGTATTTAACTGAAGGTGCTGTTGCAGTTGCCTGCAATTCAGTCTGAAAAAAGAAAGTAGGCTTTAAATTCTTTGTTAAAGTTTTGGGGTTTTTTTCAAAGAAAAAAATTGAAAGTTTGATAAAATGTGCTATTGTTATACTTGATGTTGCTATAAATTGCATTTTTAAAATCTGAGGCAAAAGGTAAGGCTGTTCTATTGCTTGTAGAAGAGCTGTACCTTTTTGAAGTATTTTAGAAGACTGTCCCACTGAGCTGCTCTCCTGCCACTGAAATATTTCATTCAGGCTGGTGTGACAGTATGTGTTGATAATGCTTTGTCATTGCTTTGTCTATGGGTAGGTGAGTCTTCTACTGCCAGAGCTATAAAATCTGTCATCTTCAATGACCACCAAATTTACACAGAAGGAAGAAAAATGCTGTGGGCCTGTCCTATGGCCATATCTGTAACAGTAATTTTGTTTTTACCTTATAACTATGGAGATCTCTTTCTCTCCTGTATGAGGCAGTGGTATGGAGGCTTTTCAATGTGTGTATTTGCACACACGTGCATCTCTACATGTGTGTACATACACAGAAGTGTCTGTGCAGGTTGTATTTTATTTACACATATACACAGGAAATGGCTGTCAAATTCTCTTTTTGATCAAAGCTGATACAATCATAGCTTCAGTAAGTCTCCATACATACTCACCATGAAATAATCTAGCCCTTTGTTTTACTAGTCACATACACATGCAGAATGGATTAACAAAGACATTCAGAAGGAAAAGGGTGTGTTGCTGGCTGTATTGGAGCTTTCAAGGAACTGGAGATGGGTTCAGCTGTTTGGGTGTGTCTGACACATCTTTGTTTGTCCCCTCTAGGCTCGTGATGACATTCTGAATGGCTCCCATCCTGTCTCCTTTGAGAAGGCTTGTGAATTCGGAGGCTTTCAAGCACAGATCCAGTTTGGACCTCATGTAGAACACAAACATAAACCTGGATTTTTAGAGTAAACACTTCTAACTTCTAACTTTGGGTGACCTCAAGTGTAACTAATGTTGAGTTGTCACAGATTAAGCACATTTTATTACTCCAAGCAGAGGTAATCAGATTCAGTGTATTTTCAATAGCAAATCTCCCAGTGAAAGGAGCTTTATTGCACAAATCAGCAGCCTCAGCTGATGAGGGGACCTTTGGCAGTGGCTTATCAGACAGCACCAATAAGGACACTGGCTCCTCCCAGAGTGCCAGTTAAATACACTTAGTACCAGGAAAGTACACGAGTGGGAAGGAGTTTTGTCATTTGAATAAAGTGAATACTCCTGTGTGTGGAAATTAAATTTCCCAAACTTTTTAGTGGCAATAACCACTTGGTCAGATTCAGCCTCTCGTGGTGTTGTATGAATGGAATTCTAGACCTGTGCTCTTTGTTTCAGGCATGGACACAAGTCCTGCTCACAAGTGGCTCATCCTTTCATCTTTATTGTGATATTTAATTTACTGCTATCAGGAGGGCAAGTTAAGTTTGACTAAAATGTAGATGTCCCGTTTTTCTACTGATTTGGATGTTCTGATTGCTTTACCTGCAGTAGAATTAACCAAGGGCTGAAGTTTGAGGAAGGCAATGTAGGAAGGTGCCAGAGAGCTATTTACTGCCCAGTCCATCAAGCCTTGCCTACATGAGGCTCATAAATCCCTTAACTGGAGGCACACAACAATGGGTGTGTATTTAGTTTCTGTCCTGTTCCACTGGCAGTGCTCAGTGCTGCCTCAGGCTCCCTTTGTGAGCCTCTGTGGGGTTTATGGTGTCTCAGGGAAGCCCTCTGAGGTGGTGCCTTGCTGTGGAATGGGCAGTGCTGCAGCTCTGGTTGTCTGAAACACTTCACTTCTGAAGCCTATTCCTGGAGCAGCAGTTCAGTTATGCAGATAAACATCTTTCAGTTCCAATTAATGATCAGCTTTTCCTGTCTGTGTGCTCCTGGTTGGCCCATGAATCTTTTCTATTAGAGCTACTGATGTCTAAGAATTACAGGGGCCCAGTGTAAGAGCTTCAGTGTACTCCTGGTTTTTATTTCCTAGAACTGTGGCCAGTTACACAACAATCTTTCTCTGGGATTTGTCCATTGTCTGCTTATTCTTCCCTTCTCTCTCCACTCACTGAGGAGTATTCCTGCAGCAAACCATTGGGTATTATGTCATGATAAGCTCATGCTGTGTCATGGTAATGATTTCAAGAGTTAGATGTTCCCTGAAATAGTTGCTTTTAATTTTTAAAGCAGTAATTTCCCACAAGCTTAACCTGTGGCTTTTGCAAACTGCTGAACAGCATTCAGTTGCTTAAATTTTTTAGGATTTTCTAATGCACTGCTTGGTTTTTTCAGTGGAAAGTTTCTTTCTCTTTTCTTTTTTTTAAGCTCCCATGTAATAGTGAGTGTGTTTTATGGTGTACTGAAGCTGCTTTGTATGCAAGAACTACTTGTACTTTGCATGCAGTCCTGGATAGTTTGGAGCCCATCATGGAACAGTCATCACTCATATAATGTGCATTATGTTTTTTAATCCTAATAGAGATGAAAGGTATTAATAATGGAACAATCTGTTAGAAAAATAATGTTAGTCCAGTGGAAACCATTTTGAACCAGAATTCCAAAATTCAGAACCTTCTTATATTGAGTAGGGCATTTTTCTCTGCTCTTGTTTTATTTTCATTTAGGCCTTTGATTATATTTGAACCAAACTTGGCAGGTAACCAAGTGTAATTGCTCTCTGTCCTGGTGTTTAATCAGTTTCATAAAATTAAGCATTTCTTATTTGGAGGTAATTCAGTTTTTTCCTCTGTAGATGAACTTGCTCCAGAACTGTAAGTCCCTGGTCATTGTCTCCTAATTTGAAGTGCACATGTTTATGATTTAGTGGTGATATCTTTATTTTACATAGCCATCATGGCAGCCTTGTTGTGAAACCTCATGTTTTTGTTTTGTGAGTCTAAGTGAGCCAAGTGATCCTGGCTCACTGTGAACAATATAGAGAAAAGTGTAGTTAAATGCTCATTGTTTTTTCTGAAGATGCATCTCTCATCCTTTCAGAAAAAAAACCTTCATTTTTTTTAAACTTTCGTCCAACTATTTTCTACTATTTAATGCATAAACATGCTTTTCAAGTAAGAAAGTAGTTTTCTTTTATATAAACTATATGCTGTAGCTCAGTATGTGAAATACATTGGAGAAGGATCCAGTCACTCACTACTGAAACCTTAAGATGCTACAGGTTCCCTTAAGGAGAATCCGTCAGCTTGTACAAAAAATAGAACAGAACAGTACTAGTATGTAATGATATTGTTTGGAAACAGCTTAGTTTAGTTGCCTGTCTACAATATGTTTGTGTAGAGACACCTTTTGTATCTTTTTTTGTCGTTGCTAAAATATTCTTGGCACAGATGAAGATTTTTTTCTGCATCTTGCTAAGACGTTGGTATTGGTTCTTGGAATTCCCTTGAAGCTCATGCCAAAGTAAATTGTGGAAGCATTAAACTGTCAATTTAAAAGAAGTCCTCCTTTGTGGTACAGATCTAGTTTTGCATGGCACCTACAGAGGCTGCCCTGGGGCTGAATTTGCTGAGAGAATATCTAATAAAGAGCTCCCACTGCTCCTGTGCAGGTAGGAAAGGAGCACCTCAAGCTGCACACCTCCATTCTGGGCAAGCACACTGAAAAACAGATAACTGCACATGATGAGTGAGCTTGCTGCTGAGCTCAGTTCTTCAGTCTAACCTGGTTTGCTGAATGAAGCTGTGTTTTTCAAGAACACATTTGTGCTAATGAGAAACAATCCAAGTGTTGGCACTTATGTAACTTTTTAAGGAACTAGAAGATGAAACTCAGTGTAAACCAAGTGAAATCAACCCTGCTTGCTATTAGCTGGGTTTTGTTTTTTTCTGAGTTCAATGTACACTTTTTAATATGTGTAATTTAAGGGATTGAAGAAGGCTAAATGATATTTCCATTGTTTTTGCTAGCTCCATTAAAAAGCTGCAAAATAAAGTGAAACTATGTCTGTAAAGAAAATACCTGGATTATAGGTAGAATTAAATAATTTCAGTCTGTTCACAGGGGCATTTCACTCTTTCAGATGAGGTGATCACTTGCCTCTTGATTTAAAAGTAGTGGAAGGTGATAGAAGGAAAAAACTTCCAATCCAATTGCCACCCACATGTGCAGGGATATTACAATTGCTGTTAGTGGACAAAGCACAAAGTTGTTTTCTTAACCCTTGCTGCTTATGGAGCTCCAAATAATGCTTGCTTAGCAAGGTTTTTTAAAGTGTTATATTAATTAAAAATTAAGTAGGCAAGCTTAAAAAGGTAATGGTTCTGATAGTTTTTCTGTATGCAGATAGCTGAGAAAATTAGCTCATAAAAGATGATTATTTAGAGGGTATTGATAGCTAAAATTTATTTGTTCATATAAATCGATTTCCAGAATGAAACTTTGTTTAATTCAGGTTTGAGTTTGTTGTTTTCTTTATTTGCCTTAGAGTTGAATTTAACTAAACTGGTTTGAACCTGTGAAATTCTGTATAAAACCACCAGTTATTTCATAATAGATACACCAGCTTTTTAAGATAATAAACTGTATTCAGTTCTTATCTAGAGTTTTAATTTGGCTCTTCAGCCTTCCCTACCCACGATGTGTCTTTGTAAATAAGTCCCCAAGAAGAGATTTCTTTATCATGGATAAGTGAGATGTAGCTATGAGAACATCAGAAGAAAGATTAGCAAGGACAGTTGTTCTTACTTTGTTTCATAATATGGAAAAGACAAAATGTGTGATCTCAGTACAGAGTAGTATTTTTGAAGCACAAAATCCTAATTTAGTATTTTGATCTATTTTTTGATTCTCTGAAATGGTAGTCTTTTGTGTTTGAAAACACAAACAAAAAACCCAACAAAAACACCTTCAAGACATAAAAACAAAGCAACTCCCACAGAACAGCTGAGCAATATTTTGCCAATCTTGTTTAAAACAATCCATCCTTCTCCAATGTCTAACTTTGTATCCTAGTAGGTAGTCTGGCCTTCAGTGTTAAGTGTTGCTTGTTCACTGAATAAATCAGAATAAGGAGGACATTCTCCAGTCATACTTTTTCTATGATTCTTAATAATCCAAAGTAGGGGGAATCCTTAGAGACTAATTATTTAAACTGTGCAAGTTTCTTCAGGTGGAAAATGACCTGCTGAATATATGACATGGTTTCATCAGAGTAGAATATTCCAGATAGGAAGGGACAGTCCAGAACAGTTATTTGTTAAAGGATGATGCTGATATGCCCTCGGGTTAGGGTGAAATCTGGCTGAGATCAAGAGTTATTTTATTGTACAGCAAGGAGGGGCAGATGAGGTGTTGAAGGATTCCTTCTGGCTGAACTCTGCCAGGGAGGCTGAACTTGTTTGATTTAATCCCTGTTCTGAGAGCCTTGCAACCTGAGTGCTGCAGAAATTAAAACTGCTTCTTTTCTTACTTTGGGACAACACAAAATAACACAAACTGGTATTAAGTGTCCACTTAAATGAGTGTCTGGTTTTTCAGTACAGTATTAGTGCTCTGACACTTCTTGGATGACAGGGAAAGGACTTGTTCCCACACATCAGTAAATCAAAGTGCTGCTGTAGAGTAAGAGTAGTGTCTAAACCCAGAGCTGGCTCAAGCCTCCATGTCCCTTGTCCCAGATCACACTAAGTGTAGTTACATTTAGATATTAAACCTCTGAGCTGCTGAGAGACATCCTATAATTTAAAATTGGAAAGTGTCCCAGCTGTTGTTTATTTTTGATGAATTTTCAAAACATCAAAAGGTGACTACATGGGGCAGCATCTCAAGTGGTAAGGCAACCACTTGCTCTTGCTCTGCTCGGTTTTGTTTTGTTGTGCAAGTATTTAACACCCACATCAGGAAGCCTGGGGGACCTGGTGCCAGTGAAGATGTATGGAAAGCATCCCTCCTCCAGGAGCAGCCATTAACTTTGGAACTTCTGTTTTGTTTTTCCCCTAGCCTGAAAGAATTCCTGCCTAAAGAATATACCAAACAAAGAGGGGCTGAAAAGAGAATATTTCAGGTAATTGTGAGGCTGAAAAAAACTACTATAGTTTCACTACCTTTATAAGAAAAATCTGAAATTCCCAGGTGTAGTCTTTGTATATATACAAAGAACTTTGAACTATATAGCTCTCAGAAAATGAAGTATCAAGTATTTGACAGCTTTTATTTTATTTCTTCAGCAGGTTTATTGTCCTGATAATTTATTCTTTACTGATGGTTATCCAATGCAGAGAGCAAAAATTAAGTATTTTTAAGATCTTTTTGTCAGTTGCATTGAAATATAAAGATGAATATTTGTATTACAATAGACACGTGTTTAGGAAAGCCAGTTTTAATTTCATGCCTCATTCAAACATGAGCCTCAATTCTGCTTGTTAATGCTTCAGTTCAGTGGTGTGTGTGGGAATCCCCCCATTGTAAAGGACTGGAGCAGTTAAGTACAAATGGTAACATGTGCTGGTATTGTTAGAAGTGGTCTCAATCTGAGTTCTGTAGATGGACCAGGTGACTGCCCACTGAAATACAAGTTTGGCAATACAATGGAAGTTGGAAAATTCTCAGGTCAGCAGGTGAGATGGACTCTTGTGGCTTCTGGAAGGGCACACCAGAGATCTGTGGTCCCAGCCAGGGAGACAAGTTCAAGGGCAGGAACAGGTCACATCCTTTCTTTTGTCTGCCACACTCCCAGCTGAAGAATCCTATAAATCAGTGAGTCTGTTCTACCTTGAGTTTTCAGTACTTCCTTGTGATGAGTGTGTCTGACACTTTCTGTGCGCCTTTAGGGGGTGCAGTGACATTGCAGTTTAAGCAAAAACCAGATTCATTCACTTCTGAGTATCACAGCCAGGCTTTTCGGAGCATGGGATTTTTGCCCATGTCAGACATGACCTAGGAGTAGTTTCACTCTTTATGTGCTTTAGTGCATGGCCCAGAGGCTCATCAGTGAGGGCACTGATCTGGGCAAGGAATAGACAAGGTAGCAAATGTGAGCTGTCTTTTTGAAAGAAACTCAGCTGTTTCCCAAGCCACGAAGTTCTGGAGCTTGGCAGGTGCTCCATTTGTGCTCCTTGTTCTTTGGGGATCCTGGTTGTGCTCTCTGCTGAAGCTGACAGATGGGAGCAGCCTGTGTTCTTGGGATGCAGGAGGTTTTTGGAGTTGCATTCCCCTCCCAGTGCTGTCCCTTGGAAGCTCCCACGCTGCTGAGGTGGGAACAAGTGGAATCGGAAGGCGTTTCCCATGTTCCTGCTGCTCCCCCTGCTGCCATCAGTCAGCACCAAAGAGGTGCAGCCGGCAGTTCAGAGGCACGTGAGGGGAGGATGGGGGGATATGGGGAATCCCACACACAGGATTTGAATAGGGAGACATTGGGATGTGGATTTCAGCACAGTGGTCTGGATAGGAGAGCAGATGCTACTTAAATTTAATAAATTTAAATACATAAGATGGGTACGTGTCATTACTCACACATAGTCATCAATCTACTAATGACCAAATTGTTTAAATAATAAATGGAGACTGAGTTACAAGACACACTTAGTTAAGTATTTCAGGCCACACTATTCAGAAAAATAATTTTTTGTTCCTCAGCTGTAGAGATATTTTCCTGTGATGGAAAAAAATTTAGATAATGCTCCAACTGGCAAAAAAGGCCCATTGGAAGTGCCTGCAAGACATGAGAAATTGTCTCAAGTACAAAGTGTGAGGCTGTCATGAGTCAGAAGTTTTGGGTAGAAAGCAGAAATAAAGAATCTATTTCTGGGAGGAAAAAAAAGGGTGCAGGTACACTTAAATGATGTTTAAAAGCTGAGTGAAGAGGCATTAATTGTATGAAACCTAATGATGTCAAGTAGCAGGAATACCTAGAATGTTAAACTGTGTCAGAAGGGGTTTAATGTGCATGGTCTGAGGCACAGATTGAACGGTTGATGGTCAAAGAGGAGTGTTCTGTTTGCCAAGGTTAGTTATTTTCTCTCATGTGAGGCATTATGTGATAGTTTTGCTAACATTTCTACCCAGTATTTTTTTTCAAATATTCTAATTGTGATGATTATGAACTAAGCATCCTGAAATAGATAAAAGCTGTACCCTTTTCCTGTTTATTTCTAGAAAGCTTTGGTTCTGCCTAATTGATACTGAATTCTCTTGCAGGAGCACAAGAACTGTGGTGAGATGACAGAAATAGAGGCCAAAGTGAAGTACGTGAAGCTGGCGCGGTCCCTGCGCACCTACGGGGTCTCCTTTTTCCTTGTTAAGGTAACACAGCTCTTGCTGGGACCATCCTGGGTCCTTGGTTATGGATTATCTCAGGTCCCTCTCTAAGCTAAGGTTTGCTACCTCAACCACTGAGATATTCCAGTTTCCTGGAGGAGTGAGAACAGGGCTTGTGTGGGATTCACATTCTCGGAACACAGAGGGACAATTCTCTCTCTCAGCTTTTTTCCTGGAGAAGCAGAGAAGAGAATGATCAAAACAGTTCTTATCTCATTTGCTGCTGCTGTGTTTGTGCACAAGTGGAATGCATTATGGAAGATTGTTTACCTGAAGGGATTTGGTAATTGGGTTCTGGTGTGAGTGTTTTGTTTTCTTGACCAATCACTGCAAGCTGTGTCCTGGTGGTTGGTCAGGAGACAATCACAAGATTTTGTTTAGTTGGGTTCTTGTTCAGTTTCAGTTTAGATGTAGTGTAATATAGTATAGAATAATATGGTATAATTAATTAATTAGCCTTGTGATATCATGGAGTCCTGCTCATCACTCTTCCCACCCATCAGGAGAAATTTCACCAATAGGGTTGTCTTTTGAACTGAATAGTAAAGGTGCACTAAAGACCACAGCTTCTTAATTAGTGCATTGCTTGAAAATCATTGTCTGTAAACAAACTCAGCCTTGACTTATAAATTGTCACTGTCTGCATGCCAGTTGCTTCCCTTTGCAGTATATTCTATCTTGCTTTTCCTTTGTCCTGTGGAAAGCTGCATTTGTAAGGAAAACAATCTTCCACACCTTGTTATAGGAAAAAATGAAAGGCAAAAACAAGCTGGTTCCTCGTTTGCTGGGGGTCACCAAGGACTCCGTGATGCGTGTGGATGAGAAGACCAAGGAGGTGTTGCAGGAGTGGCCCCTGACAACTGTGAAACGCTGGGCTGCCTCACCTAAAAGCTTCACTCTGGTAATCTTGCTGTGTGTATGCAGAGGACAAGGGATTTATGTGGCAGGGAGGCTTAGAATACTTTCTGTACTGTGACTGGTTCCATCTCTAATTCTCTAGCCTGATGGAGTCACTGAGTCCTCAGGCAGTAAATTGGCACATGCTGTAGTCCAGGTTCAGTCTGGAGTTTGGTGCTTCTGGACAGGCCAGTTCCTCAGAAGTACTGTTTAAATCTTTCAACAAACCACTGTTTAAATCTGGTTTGTGCCTAACTGATGAACCAGTTAAGAGAGCATTATTATTCACCCTTGTGTACATGGTTATGATGCTTGTCATTCATAATGTACTCTGTGACTTGCAAGATGTGAACATAAACAAAGTCAGCTGGCTCATTCATGTATTTGATAATTATGAATTTAGAGAAGCTTCATGAATGTGATATTTTGCTAATTATTTGGTCAATAGGAGACCACTGCAACATACATTTTGTGTATGAAAAGGTTGTTTGAAGTGATGGAGCAAGAGGCAGAAGCTAGAAAATTGCATTCACTGAATTCATGTGCCTCTAATTTCCAGTTGCATGGATGATTATACTCTAGGATTAAATTCTAAAAAAAACTTTTCTTCATACTCAAGTGACTGAATCTGATAAAGTTAGATGAAGTATCTCTTGGGTATTTCAATTTATGAAACATCTGTGAGTAAACTGAAATAAAAAGTGTTCTTCTCTCTTCCCTCAATCTTGCATACAGACTGGTTTAGAATCTTGGAGAAGTTTAACTTACTGTTGGATATAATAAAATGTCTATACAATTTCAGAATTTGAATTTTCTTTCTCATATTTGGTGCTGTTTCTTCATTTACTTACTTCACACTTTCAAATGAGTTTTGGGATTTTTTCCCCTTTTTCTTCAGGATTTTGGTGAATATCAGGAAAGCTATTACTCAGTACAGACCACTGAAGGAGAACAGATCTCTCAGTTGATTGCAGGTTACATTGATATCATCCTAAAGAAGGTACAGTATCAACATCTTGGCATGTAGCAAAAAAAAACAATGCAAAAATTCAGATATGTGCAAACTGCAGTTTTTCCTCTCACGGAGTCAGTGTTGTATCTTGTGTTTTGATGTTATATTTTTACCTGCAAGTAAGGCACTGCTTCTGGAAAAATCAAGGCTATTCCTTACATCTCTAGCATGTGTCAGGCTCATACAGCACTCCTGGGCTTTGTTTTTCTGTCTGGAAGGTGACCTGGTGGCTGCGAGTGTTTATCCAGGGAAGAGTCCAAAGCTTCAGCTGTGGCTCTTTAAGCTGTAGTCCAAAGTGATTAATCAGGTGGGAAGAAATTGCCCAAGAAGCAGTACTTAAAACTGCAGCCAGGACTACACAATAGTTGTTTAGGTGCTCTTGTATATAATGTTGCAAAGCTGAGGAAGTTTTTTGGCCAGAGAAACAAACCAAAAAGCCCCAACAGTGCATTGCTTTAAAAACACTGTGATTAGCAAAGCAAAGAATTCTACTTGAGTTGTTCAGAGGGAGATAAAAATCAGTGTTTGTGAAGAGGTCAGACTGCCTTGAAACTTGTTTTTGTAGAATGTGCCTGGCAGGAGAGAGGAAGGGCTGATAGAAATTTCCAGTCTTCAAAATATTCCCAAGCAAGCAAGTGCAACAGCAAAAAATGGCAAATTTGCCAACAAACATGGAGCTGAATGGTCCCATTCTAATCATGTTACATAGAAAAGTGTGGTGTTCCAAACAGCTCTGATTCAGTCTTGTCAAAATTTTACTTCATTGACATTCCAACTACATCATTCTTTACTGTAATAGATTTTAGTTAAGAAGTTAAGAAGCCCAGAAGAATTTATTGCCTTTGTTAGTGTGAGCAGTGTAGGATGTAACATTAAGGGTTATGTAATAAGAGGTTGAGGAGGATTGCCAGAATTCATCACACAGAATTCATCACATGCTTTTTCTCTGAGACTATCAGGCTCAGGTTTAATAAACATCAAATAAAGTTCAGGTTTCTGTAGATGGTTTGAAACTTGATTCAAAAGTAGCTTTACTGTCTAGTGCCAAATGAAAGCAGCCTTCTGTCTTGATAGAATACACATGTGCAAATTTCTACTCCCAGTTCTTTGATTTTTTTTCCTCTACCATCTGCTGACACAGGCAGTTTGAAACTAATTAATTAGGAACAGGTTCAATCATAGACATCCCTGATTCCTATGAGAAGCTGCAGGTTGTAGTTGTTGAGCCCAGTAATGTCTGGGATGGATGCATCAACGTGGGGTTTGTTGCTTTCAGTTGCATATTGTTAATTCTTGCTGTGTTTTGGGCTGGTCCAACTCATTTTCTCCAGTGTGCAATGATAGTACATTATTTTCTGCTCAAGTGTTACTAGCACAGTGTTCCCCCCCACTCCACCCAACCCCTCATGTCCTGCAATTTTAGTGATAGGTCATTAATCAGCTGACAGAGAGCCCAGAACTTGAGTAGCATATATCTAAATTAAAAACAGTAGATTTCCTTTTTTACTTCATATTATTACAGAAGTAAAGCACAATCATGACAAGTAAAGCACAGACATAGGGAGTTTCAGTTCATGCATAAAATCAATCTCTAGTAGTAAGAGCTTCTTTCTCCAAAGTTGTGTGTTCATGTGGATGTGCATGAGGAGTTCCACTTGGATGGCAGGGCACAGTGGATACTTCTCTATTTATATTCCTCTATATGGACTGAGACTACAAATTGTGTAGCAAGAGGGAAGGGAGACAGTTCCTGTTCTACCTGCACTAGGCAACAGGTAGAAGTAGGCTCTCTCTATAAGGCACCATTTCTATGATTTGTAGTTTCCTGTTGTTTCTAGACTTAGTGGCCTTACATATATTTACAAATCTCTCTTAGCACCAAAAAACCCCTGCCTCAATCTTCAGCCTGAAGTCAGACTCTCCTGAAATTTTAGTTAAATTTTAGTCTTTAAAGTCAACTTTAAAGTCCTGAACTTTTAAAGACTATGATAAAATGACTTGGAGACACTATTCAATTTATTGTCTTTACTTGTGGGTATGTATTTCCTACTGGTAGTGATGCCTTTTTTGGGCTTATCTAGAAACAGAGGCCAGACAAAGATAAAGAATAAAAGTAGATTTATTTAATTAAGTGCTTTCAGGTTTATTAAGGGCAGACAGAGCCTCCCAAAAATGAACGGTGGTCACGAGTTTTTCAGACAGATATAAGTTTGATCCATTTACATGTCAGGGGTTAATCCTCCAATTACAGCTTCAGGTGATGAGGTTACATTCCCCCAGTTTGCTCCCCACCCCCTTCCCCTTCACTTTTGTTCACACTTTTTGGGGCCTGGGGCTGTAAGGGTGTCCTTGGATCTCGGGCCTAGAGGGATTGTTTGGTCTGAGCAAAATGAGAAGACAGGTAACTAACACTTTAACAAGTTAACTAACACATCTATATGGAGTTTAGAATTATGCATATTGCAGTACAAGATTTCAAAAATATAAAGGCTAAAATCTTAAGGCATCAGTGGGTAGCACCATACAGTAACACTTCAGCACTTTCCTTCTACCTTTGTTCAAAAAGGCACCAGCAGGTTTTTTCCTTTGCATCCTTCATCTGCCAGGGTTTAGAGCCTGGGCTGTTAAGTGCTGAAGAGTTCCTCTTCTCTGGGGGAGCTTGTGTTGTCACTCACTGCCCAACAGTGTGGTGTCCAGCACCAGACAAGGCTCTGCTGGTCTTTTGTTTATGTTTGTGATAAATGGTGGAGAGAAAGCAAGAAACAACATTCATTGTTTAACTTATCTTTTATTTTTCCCCTCCAGAAACAAAGTAAAGATAGATTTGGGCTTGAAGGTGATGAGGAATCAACCATGTTGGAAGAATCTGTTTCACCTAAGAAGTGAGTGCATGCAACAGGAGGAAATGGTCTGGTTTTAAGAGTGCCACATTAGCAGTGGCAGCTTTTTCAAATGAAACATTACAGTTATTACTGGGAATGAATGGTTTTCTACAGAGTATTTCAATAGGAGGAACTACTGTCCCCAGG
>NW_005054398.1:1295903-1297595 GCF_000277835.1 Geospiza fortis
GGCTCCTAGCTTCATTCAAGGATTGAAGAGCAGATATTTGTCACAAAATTCTTGATTAGGACAACCAGCAATAGCACCAACTTGAGCTAACTTGACTCTTGAGCAAAGGCACTCAGGCTGTAATTCAGTAAAATGCTGAGGCGGTAAGGGGGATAATGAAGCAGAGCTGAGAAGTTTTGTAGTATTTTTTTTCATCTTCATGTTGTGATTTACAAGGTTTTGGTTGCTTGTGTCTGCTAGTTCCATGGTTTCCAGCAGATTTGACACCTGTCAGTTTGGTTGTATACAGTGTTATGAGCAGAGCTGGCTTATTTCTGCAGCCAGAGCCATCAGATGTGTGGTGTGAGTAGGGGAAAGGGTTTGGTACAGGTAGGTCAGGTTATGGTTTTGATAGGAGAGTAACTGAATAAAGCAAAACACAGAACTGTGGAGCTGGCCACACTCTTGAAAAAGAATGTCAAATCTTTCTGTGCAGTGCGACCATAAAACCAGATTTGTGACATTATAAGCTGTAATGAGGCACTCAAGTCTTTTCTTGGAGATCTTGAGGGTGGCAGTGTCAGCAGTGTGTATGTGAAAAGTCCATTTGATTTATTGTTAAGCCTACAGTTTATAGGAGATAGATTTGTTAGTATTTCATGTGGCCTTATGGGAAATTTCATCTTTTGATGGATCACACATGTTCAGATGTGCTTTATTTTGACATGGCCCTTTCCAAATCACTTGCAGAATATACTGTTAGTTAAGTGCTGTGCAGAGAAGCCCAAAACTTGTAGTAGATAGATACAAGATTTTTTTCACAGTTGAAATCACTTTTTTTTTCCCCTCAGCAGAGTGTTGTTGTTACAGCCTGAATTTCTGTCAACACTGCTAGCTATTAAAGGTTGAATCATGTTTAAATATGAGCAGTATATCTGGCAAGGCAGTTCAGGATGGCAGTAACTTTATTTATTATTCTCCAGTCCAGTATCTGGGGGATTGCCAGATTATTTGCAAGTACTGTGTGTGCTTATTTGTATAAAGGGGGAAGAATTAAGTTTTTATCCCAGTTCTAGGGAGTACTTGCAAAAGATCTCCACAAGGTTCATGCTTCTATTTTGTATTGATCACCCTGTGATACAACTGAAACAAAGTAGTTGTTATGCCATAAACCTTGTTCTGGTTCTGTCTGCTCTGTGTCTAACGGGGGTAAAGCCATTGTTTCATGTTTAACAAAACTGCACATTGCCATCTTTCCTGGGTGCCTGCTCATTAGTGCTGTTAATAACTGATCTGCCAGAAGCCCCACGTTATCTTTTTTCCAGTATGTTAAAAAATGGCTAGAAAGAAAAACCAAGTTCTCCAGCTTCTCCAAGCATTGTGAAATGCAATTGAAACCCTAGAGGAAGGAGAGCTGAGTTTGCAGGAGCTGACTGCCTGTGTGTTGCTGTTTTGCAGACCCACCATCCTGCAGCAGCAGTTCAACAGGACGGGCAAGGTGGAGCACGGCTCGGTGGCGCTGCCGGCCGTGATGCGCTCGGGCTCCAGCGGCCCCGAGACCTTCAACGTGGGCATCATGCCCTCCCCTCAGCAGCAAGTGACAACGGGCCAGATGCACAGAGGACACATGCCCCCTCTTGTGAGAAACACTGACTGCTGGGAATGAATGGTTTTCTACAGAGTATTTCAGTAGGAGGAACTACTGTCCCCAGG
>NW_005054398.1:1297605-1317851 GCF_000277835.1 Geospiza fortis
CATTCAAGGATTGAAGAGCAGATATTTGTCACAAAATTCTTGATTAGGACAACCAGCAATGGCACCAGCTTGAGCTAACTTGACTCTTGAGCAAAGGCACTCAGGCTATAATTCAGTAAAATGCTGAGGCGGAGAGGGGGATAATGAAGCATAGCTGAAAAGTTGTAGTATTTTTTTCATCTTCATGTGTGATTTACAAGGTTTTGGTTGCTTGTGTCTGCTAGTTCCATGGTTTCCAGTGGATTTGACACTGTCAGTTTGGTTGTACACAGTGTTATGAGCAGAGCTGGCTTATTTCTGCAGCCAGAGCCATCAGATGTGTGGTGTGGGCAAGGGAAAGGGTTTGGTACAGGTAGGTCAGGTTATGGTTTTGATGGGAGAGTAACTGAATATAGGGAAACACAGAACTGTAGGGCTGGCCACACTCTTGAAAAGGAATGTCAAATCTTTCTGTGCAGTGAGACCATAAAGCCAGATTTTTTGTGTGTGAAACCTGTCTGTGCAGCAAGTAGTCAGAAACAGAATGTTATACCCATTTCTGAGACCCAGAGTCCTGGCTGTATTGTCCTGACTCTTCTACCAAACATAAGTTATGAGTATCCCTTAAATATTTAGGGTGTCACTTCTTGATTTATTTTCTTTAAAGCAGGCTCTTCCAGCCTTTTCTTTACTTTTAAGTAGTTAAAACAAGTATTCAA
The DNA here is from genome assembly GCF_000277835.1 of Geospiza fortis. NCBI lineage: Eukaryota > Metazoa > Chordata > Aves > Passeriformes > Thraupidae > Geospiza > Geospiza fortis. Next base: position 1,298,304 of record NW_005054398.1, read on the forward strand.
AGGGAAAAAAGGTTTAAATACCTGCTGCACTTGGCTCTCTCCCACAGGCTCTGCTGTCTTGAGCGTGCCCTCCACACCCCTGTCAGGCACTGGCATTTGCAAGGCTGTTTCTTGAGCTCCTTGTTCCCTCACTGCCCTTTCTCACCAATGTTTTCCCCTTTGTCACCAATGATTTCCCAGAGGTGCCATCAGTTTGGCTGCTGCACTCAGCTGTGTCCTGTGCTGGGTCTGTTGGATCTGTCTGGATCCAGCTGTGTGTGCAGCCAAAACTTCTGCCACAGACACCCAGTACAGACAGCATCCTGCTCTGCCTAAACCCCTTCCGTTTTCTGTTAGCTTATGCATGTTGATGACAATCTAGTTTTGGAATCATCCTTGATTGCGCTGGGAGGCTGTCCCAGGAAATCAGTAATGATCTCCTAGAAGCAAATTGATTTTTCATGTTGTTCAAATGCAGGTCAGTAAGACAGCTCAGTGGGTTTGTGTGTGTCTGTTGGCCATTGAGCTGAGAAAGGTGAGCACTTTATGTGTGTGTGAAAGTAGCAGAGTGTAAAATGGCATGAGCAGGATCAGGACTGGGAGAAGAGTGTGAGGGCTTTGCTTTCTGCACTGTGCCAGGAAAAGGCAGCTCTCTGAAATGGCCTGGGGTGGGTGCTGGACTGCTGTCACTCAGGGTCCCTTCATGCACGTGTGGCCTGTGCCTGGAGTGCCCTGTGGAGCACAGCCCAGCCATTGCCTTGCTCTGCCTTGCAGACCTCAGCCCAGCAGGCCCTGATGGGGACCATCAACAGCAGCATGCACGCCGTGCAGCAGGCACAGGCCGACCTCAGCGAGGTGGACAACCTGCCACCCCTGGGGCAGGACATGGTGAGTTCTGGGCACACAGCAATGGCCTTTGGGCTTTTGGGTTGTTCACAGAGCAGTTTAGTCATTGTCCCCAGATCTAAAGTGATACTGCTAAAGCTTTTAATATGGGGTGAAAATGTTGTGTTCTGTTCAAAGAATTCATGAACAGTGGTCCACCTCACTGGTCCACCAGGACACCAGGGAACTGATTAGAGAATCAGTCTCCTGACACCAGATGTAGCAGACTTCATAATCCTGCCTGGAGTGCTCTTGTTTTGTGGGCATATGTGCAGTTAAACACAAACTGTGGGCAGTGTTAATGGTGGGACTTACTGCCTCTCAGAAGCATGGAAAATGAGAACAAAACATGATTCTGTTGTTCATGATCCAAGTTAGGGCAGGAGGACAGAGCCCCAGAGGGTCATTGCTTATGGGGGACTGTCAGTCAAGAGTGTTTAGCCTTTGTTATGGCATTTACCTTAAAAGGGCAGCTGTTGAAATGTGAGAGCAAATCTGTAATGAATGAATCAGCAGAAGAAAATGCTTGCATTCATATTTCACTTAAGGGCCTGCTGCTTGTCTTCTGTTTCACTTTTAAAAATTCACAAAGGAATGGGATATGTACCTGGTATCTTACCTTACAGAACCTCACTGCAGTCCTTAATTCTTCTTTTCATTATTGTTCTTCAGGCATCACGAGTATGGGTTCAGAACAAGGTTGATGAATCAAAACATGAAATACACTCTCAGGTTGATGCAATCACTGCAGGAACTGCATCTGTTGTTAACCTTACAGCAGGTAAATTTCAATGGGAAGGATTTCCTTGCTGTCTCCTCACTATTTGTCAATCTAAGTCAAGAAACATGAACTGACTATGGGGCAGCTGCCGAAAATTTTCTTTAAAACATGTCAGTAGCTAAGTGCACTGATGTGTGGAACAAACTTGTTGTCCCTCCCAGCACAGTTTTTTCTGTCTTCAGTTTCTCTAAAGGTGTAACAGTCAATGAAGACAAAATGTAGCTGGCTTATCCCACAGAGCAGAGTGTTTGCAAGGTTGCTACAAGAAAGCATCATTGATCTGGCAGTTGTTAAGGAGAGATTCTGTTTTTATTGACAGTGGGTTTTTCTTCAGCAAATGACAGGTTGAGAGAGCTGTGAGTGGCTTAAAGGAGACAAGACTGTATTGCCTTAGGTTATTCTAGTATTGAAGGATGCTGAAACTGTGGACTTCCCAGCAAATTGCATTGAATGAAGAAACATTCTATTAGAGGATAGATTATTGCAGAAGAAGTGTAGAAATGAGAAAGTTTAGAGCAATCTAATGTTTTTTTAAGTGGCACGTTACTTAATAGACATTGCTTGGCTGTCTTGAAATGTCTCTTTTATCTCTCACCAGAGTGTAGCTTGTTTGTTGTAGCTGCTGCTTTTCCCTTTTAGCCACTAAAGCATTCTGATCATGGAAAAACATTTGCTCTGCAGGGGACCCAGTTGACACTGATTACACTGCTGTGGGATGTGCAATTACAACCATCTCCTCCAACCTCACTGAGATGTCCAAAGGTGTGAAACTGCTCGCTGCTCTCATGGATGACGAAGTTGGAAGTGGAGAAGACCTCCTGAAAGCTGCTCGAACCTTGGCCAGTGCTGTCTCAGACCTGCTGAAGGCTGTGCAACCTACATCAGGAGAGGTGAGCAAAGAAAAACTTCTCAGGTTCCCCCTTTTTGGCCATATTGCCTGCACACTAATGCACAAGTTCCTTGAGGAAATATAAAATGCAGTTTCTGTGAATTAATGCATTTCACTGTTACCTCTTCCCAGCCTCGCCAGACAGTTCTGACTGCAGCTGGGAGCATTGGACAGGCCAGTGGGGAGCTGCTGAGACAAATTGGGGAGAATGAGACAGATGAAAGGTTCCAGGTAATGAGGGGATTGTTTGTCACTGTCAGAACTGTGCACTTTTGTAATGAGGAGGTCCCTGCATAAAACCAAGCTGCTCAGCGTGGTTAGAAAATGCTGAAGGTTCTCTATGCTAATTGAATCCATTTTGAAGTTGATTTTAATTACACAATTATTGTATTTGCTGGGAATGCCGTGGCAAAGGCAGGACTGATGAATCTGACTCCATGTTCTCAGAAGCCTAATTTATTACTTTATTATACTATATTATATTAAAGAATACTATACTAAACTATACTAAAGAATACAGAAGGGATACTTACTGAATGCTAAAAAGATAATAATGAAAACTCGTGACTCTGGAAAGAGTCCTGACACAGCTTGGCCCTGATTGGCCACAGAGTGAAAACAACTCACAGCAGAATCCAATGGAACAATCTCCTGTGGGTAAACAATCTCCAAACACATTCCAAAGCAGCAAAACACAGGGAGAAGCAAATGAGAAAATAATTGTTTTCCCTTTCTCTGAGGCTCCTCAGCTTCCCAGGAGAAAAATCCTGGGTGAAGGGATTTTTTCAGAGAATGTCAATGTCACACACAATCACAGAATGCTGATTTCATAGAAACCCCTTCTTCTCTTGTGCATCATACAGGTGCTTCATGGAGAGCTTTTTGCACTGTATTTCTTGTCATTAAATATAATGGGGTTTATGTAAGTGTTTGCTGTGTCTGTCTGTATACATGTAAACATGTAGAAGTTAATAAAATCTTTTGGTAAACTGAGTAGAGAAAAAAGCTGTATTGCAAACAGAATTTCTTTAAGATGAAAAGTAGCATCAATTACAAAATCATTAATGCCTTATTAAGTGTTTGCTGTTACCAGTGCTCTTAAATCCTCTGTAAAAAACATGTGTGGATTTTCTCACTGAATGCCAAGGACATGTTTGCAGCAGAAGCAAGGGAAGGCACTTTTCAGCAGACCTCTGGAGTGTACTGTGTGCAAGGTGCCTGCCTGTTAATACAACTTACAGGCCATTTTCACCCTTCATCCAGCAGTGAATCTGTGAACTTCATCAGAGTTCTCATTTGTATTCCTAGCTGAATATATGCATTACAACTCTTGTCTAAGAGAGAATGTAAGCATTCTTATCAGTGTTATGGAGTGTTGGAGATAGTGGGTAAGGAAAGGGATGGTTTATCATATCTAAAAGCAAAACAAAAAGTAGTGGATTTGGTTTTTGAAATGGAAGATTTTCCGCCTGCTGTGATGCTGAAATTATAAAGAAGTGTATTGGAAGTATTTCCTTTACTGGAAAACCAGGTCATTTTAACATTAGAGGGGTTAGGAAGACTCCATCCTACTAAAAAACTGAAGTATATGGATGGAATTTAAGTTGGGAAATGGGAAGAAATTATTGTCACTTAGTGACTGCAGGAACTAACACCTGAGTGTGTTTTCCTGTCACAGACTGACTTTTCCTTTTACTTTACCAGGATGTCCTGATGAGTTTGGCCAAAGCTGTTGCCAACGCTGCTGCCATGCTGGTGCTGAAGGCCAAGAACGTGGCCCAGGTGGCTGAGGACACAGTCCTGCAGAACAGGGTCATTGCTGCTGCCACCCAGTGCGCACTGTCCACTTCCCAGCTTGTGGCGTGTGCCAAGGTGAGGCAGGGCTGTCGGTCGAGGGCCAAAGCCTCTGTCCAGGGGGTGCTGCTGTGTGTCCCCAATGCCTTGAGCATGGACTGTTAGGCAACAAACCTTTGCTGAGTGCTCTGGGTGCTGTCCCCATGCAGGTGGTGAGCCCCACCATCAGCTCCCCGGTGTGCCAGGAGCAGCTGATCGAGGCGGGGAAGCTGGTGGACCGCTCCGTGGAGAACTGCGTGCGGGCGTGCCAGGCAGCCACGGATGACAGCGAGCTGCTGAAGCAGGTCAGCGCCGCCGCCAGCATCGTGAGCCAGGCCCTGCACGACCTCCTGCAGCACGTGCGGCAGTTCGCCAGCAGGGGGGAGCCCATCGGCCGCTACGACCAGGCCACCGACACCATCATGTGTGTCACCGAGAGCATCTTCAGCTCCATGGGGGACGCTGGTGAGTGCCCCGAGCAGCACGGGCTCACCACGGTTTGTGACCGTGTTCGCAGGGCTCTGAGGATGAGGGAAGAGATGAGGATTTGACTCCATGTTTTAGAAGGCTTGATTTATTATTTTATTATATATATTATATTAAAACTATGCTAAAAGAATAGAAGAAAGGATTTCATCAGAAGGATGAAAGGATTTCATTCACTCCTCATTCATTCTTTCTTAAGAATAGAAAAAAGAAAGAATCATAACAAAAGCTTCTGTCTCGGGCACAGAGTCTGAGGCAGGTGACTGGGATTGGCCATTAATTAGAAACAACCACGTGAGACCAATCACAGATGCACCTGTTGCATTACACAGCAGCAGATAACCATTGGTTACATTTTGTTCCTGAGGCCTCTCAGCTTCTCAGGAGAAAAAATCATAAGGAAAGGATTTTTCATAAAATATGATAGCTACAACGGTTCACATGTCAAGAAAATAAAAATCCTTCTTCTCTGTTTTCTGCTTCTAAGCTAGTGCTGTTGCCATGGGTAGTGATCCAGCCCATAATATAAATCAGCAGTATGCACATAGCTGTGTGCTAGGTGGATTAAATATTCAGTGAAAACAATCAAAACCATGCTAAAGGAACACTATAATATTTTGTGTTTTCTGCCACTGCTTCACTTCACAGTATTGTATGGCAGTTTCTCATCTCCAAATAAGAAGACAGGCACCTGGGCAAATCCTGCACAGTGATTGGTGTTACTATGCATAGATTTTGTTCTAGGTTTTTAAACTTACATCTGCTTTTTCTTCTGAGACGTTTCTAAAAAGTGCAACTTCTAAAACAGGAAACAAGATGGTTTTGGCTGAAACCATCTTAATGGTGCTAAGTGTTTTCTGACAAAGTTCTCAGTTTATGTTAGACAAAAGATAATTCCCCAGAAACACAGGAAGAAGATGGGTGATTTTTATTGAAGGAGTGAAATCTTGGCTGTGATTTGAAAGCCAAGTTGTTAGTTTTTGCTGGGACAGGAGTTTCCTTGAACTATATATTCAAAATTACCTAAAACTACTGATTGTGTGTTTTTGTCTTACAATCTAGATTGCAAATACTACACTTTTATCTCCGCTGTAGTGATTTCTGTCATTTATATTGGGGTCCAAGATTTGTTTATGAAACTTTCAAGTTATATGTGTATATACATGCGTGTCATTTTCAAGTGAAAAAATACTTCAGCAAATGGAAGTTAAATTTTTACCTTGTGAAACGGTGCTGAGTTTTGAAAGCAAGTGTGCAGTGCAGAGAGGAGCAGGTGAAGATGGGGCTGTGCATTTTCCATTCCCTGTGCTCCCAGGTGAGATGGTGCGGCAGGCCCGGGTGCTGGCGCAGGCCACCTCGGATCTCGTCAATGCCATGAGGTCTGATGCAGAGGCTGAGATTGACATGGAGAACTCCAAGAAGCTCCTGGCTGCTGCAAAGCTCCTGGCAGACTCCACAGCCCGCATGGTGGAAGCTGCAAAGGTACCAGGGAAATGAGCTGTCAGCTTAAAATTGTAATGCTGTGCACAAGGAAGAGAGGGTGTGTGGGATTTATAAATAGCATCTGGCTGTTTATCCAGTTTCTCTTATCCTGTAAAAGTTCAGCATTTAATGACTTACCACATTCCAAAAACCAATTTATTAGCTACCTGGATTTTTTTGGTTTTAAAAGATCATCTTGCACTGCTTCTGCTTTCCTGTGTGCATAGGGTCATGGCTCAAGCCATGTGGGGCAGTTACCACCAGCCCTGAGCCCTGCTATGGTGCAGGGCCTTGCACCAGTGCAAATGGAGCAACAGAACCACAGCAATCTCTTCCTGGAGTTATTACACAGCAACTCCCCTCTGCCTGAGAAACAGTTTCCTTCACCTGGGGAATCTTGCCTGTGTTGTTCCCTTCCACATCCTTCCCTCCTTGTTTTTACAAGAAACACAAATAGCACAACTTTTCTTCCCTTTCTATTTCAGTCTGCTAGGGAGGAATTGAATTTTTGAACTGTTTCCCAGATCCTGCACTGAAATGATTTTTACAGCAGCAGGGCCAGCCATTCTTGCTGGGACTGCAAAAGGCCTGTGTGCCTGGCTGCCTGTCCTTGGCTTTCTAGTATTTTCTGACTTCAAGTGGAGATGATCTACTGTGTCAAACTTCAAATTTTGGACTGCAATTACTGAAAGACATACTGAATGGGGATTTTTTTTTTCAAAAACCTATATTCATACAAGTGCATTATTTCAGATCAAAGGAGAAGCAGTTAAAAAAGGCTTTTTCCCCAAGCACCTGAAGTGGTATATGAAGCAAATGTTCAGCTTTCTTCCTCTAAGTACCAGACATAGTAACAGCCTTCCACTAGAAACAGACTTTCTAAAGTTTTGTAATACTTCAGTGTTCTTCCAACTTCCTTATGATAGTTTAAGGAAAATGAATGCTGATGTAGCAGATGCTGTCTGAACTTAAGTCTTGATGCTCATCCTCATTTTCTCCAGTCATTTTTACTCAGACTTACAGTTTTTGCTTGGACCTTTTGTGCAGGGAGCTGCAGCCAATCCTGAAAATGAAGATCAGCAGCAGCGTCTGAGGGAAGCAGCAGAGGGACTGCGGGTTGCTACAAATGCTGCTGCACAGAATGCCATCAAGAAGAAAATTGTCAACAGATTGGAGGTTGGAAACCATGTAGTGAAAATGCTAAGCAGAGAATGACAGTGCTGTAAGCTCAGTTCCAGAGTACAAGCTTAGAATTAGACATGGCAGTATATCATAACATAGTCCTCAGAAAATTGAGTAACTTGTATCACAGATGTGGTAAAGTGGTGTAAGGATTTGACTCAGAAGGTATTTGATGGCGGCTTAGCCCTAAAATGAAAGAGCTGAGCTGAAATGGCTTCACTGCTGTGTTAATTTATCTCTCTGGTGTGCCATTTACACACAGTACCTCTTGGTGCCTTTACTAGGATATAGAATTCCAGATGAATTTCTGTACAAAGTTAGTTGGATCACAGCATGTCCAATTAAACTGGGAAATTAATCAGAGTCAAGAAGCTGAAATGGAAGTAAAAAGATACATCCTATCTAGTGGCCCAGCCAAGGAGAAAAGCAATTTAGTAAGGATAAAATACCATGGGAGTTTGTTTTGTGGGCAAAGTTTGATCTTCACATTCTCAACTAAAGTGAAGAAAAGACAGATTGAAAAAAGAAACTTTTCATAGTTCCTAGTTTGCAACTGTGATTTTTGCATTAGTCTGATTCTAATGCAGTAAGGTGACCATGTTCCAGAAATACATCAAGTTCCTGTGTCTGTCTAGAAGTAAATATCAGGAGTACTTTAGGAAATAAAGGCTGATGTCTGTAATTTCCAAATTGCATTCAAGAAAGAGTATTTAATATGTTTTGCTGTTATAACATATACTGCCTTACAAAGGAGTAAAATATGTAATAAACTTCATGCTTGCTTCTATTTAGTGGGCCAGTTAGTATTGTTTCAATATAGTATTCAATTACAACACATTGAAGTACCTTGGATAAACTGTTGAATTTTTATTTTTGTAATAGGGAGAGGTTGATAATAACATATGAAGATTTTCTTCAGAATGCTTTTAGACTCAGAAATAGCAGTATTTGGTACCTCTGTGTCATTGTAGGATCTTTGCTTTTGCCATAGAGCAGTCTCAGCAGAAATTGGCTCCCTTGAGTCCTGGGTCAGAGGTAGCAGTGCAGCACTGTGGGGGCTTTGCTGTTTCCTCTGGCCATCGTAGGAACTCTTTGTTTAGACCATTTCTGCTGTTTGCAGTTCACTTATCTTCCTCCTGTTCAAACCTAAGCTGTGAAAGAATCAGGGCATAGAATGCTTCTAAGTCTGCCTTTTTCTTTATTGGCAAATCAGAGATGGATAACAGTATTCAAATAATTATCACCTTGAGAGAAGAGCAATGATGGTCAGTTGAGGTTTCCTTAAGGCAAATCAAATTAAGGGATAAAATGTATTAATTTGTCAATGTTGTTACTGTCAAGGTTACCTATAGTAATGTGTGTTCCATCCTCTGAACTACTCACTTTTAGCGCTGATTTAACTTTCTTTTTCTCCAAAGATTGCAGCTAAACAAGCTGCAGCTGCTGCTACTCAGACTATTGCAGCTTCTCAGAATGCAGCTGTTTCCAATAAGAACACAGCAGCCCACCAGCAACTTGTGCAGAGCTGCAAGGTAAGCACAGCACAGCCCATGACAAAGAACTCTTGAGCAATGCTTTTTGGGGAACTGATGAGGATCACCAATCAATAATGAAATCAATAATTATTTCTTACATAAAACATCTATAAAAAAGTCTTATTGTATACTAGTTTGGTTCCATGCATCCTAAATTAATTCTATGACAGCACAGAAGTAATTTACTCAGGAATACTGCAGCTGTCTTCAAGGGGAGTGGGAAGGGTGCTTGTTTTATTTTCAGAGGATTTTGAGTTTTTATTTTTTTACTGAAAATCTTTTCCCTTTGTCCATTTTAGACTGTTGCAGACCACATTCCTCAGCTGGTGCAGGGTGTAAGAGGAAGTCAAGCTCAGGCAGAAGACCTCAGTGCTCAGCTTGCTTTAATCAATTCCAGCCAGAATTTCCTTCAGGTGAAGTGAACCAATCATTGCAGTAGATGTAAAAAGCTTTTTTTTAGTGCTGTATGTTTTCATTTGTGATAAATAACCAGTCAACTGTTAAGAACCATGTAAAGAAGTTCACTGCTATGAGCCATAGGCAGGCAGAATTTCATTCCTCAGGTTAGGTGGCCAAAATCCATTGTAGCTATGGAGAGTGAGACCTGCTGACATTGAGGTTAAAAGTAACAAGAAAAAAGTATGTTTATGAAGAAGAAACATTCATTGCTGTACACTTGTCTTCTGGGTTAGAATTTAAAGTACAAAATAGAGAGAATTTAGCATCTTTCTAAGTAGAGGTCTGAGTCTGAATACGTGGCAGGCTGTGGTAACATTTTTAAGCAAGGTAAACTTAGTGTTGCAGCAACAGGTTTCAGAATTCCTCAGAAACAAAAGGGAATACTAGCATGGTTTTTTAGATATTAGCCTGCATAATAGATCTAGATTGATGGTTTGGGAAAAACACAAAATTTGACTGTGTGCTTTTTCTGTAACATCTTAAAATAGAAAGATAGAGTATTGAGTATTGATAACAAAACTATGGGCTTATTGTTAACATTACAGGAAACAACACCAGAAACCAATTCTCTGTGTAATGGCATGGTCATTATTGGCATCAGTTAGTCTTACCTTAAATGTGATGGCTGCTAGCAGGTTTTTATGGGCCTGTGTAGGCAGAGGGATCACCAACCATCTTCTCACTCTAAGTATTTGCTTTATGATTCCCTCTGGAGTCATTCACATGATTGATCCATCTCCCCTGTGGCTGTATGTGTGTACAGTGGTAATGGTGAGAATCAGCAAAGGTTTTTAGTTGTATCAGCAGTAATCCCTGTGTAGAAGCATTGTTTGAATTACAATTTTAATTTCATAGAATTTTGGCAGAGGTTAATATTTAGAAACTTAGAGAGAAATTTGCCATCTCTGCCACCTTGAGCTGATTGTACCACATGAATGGTGAGTGGCAAAATTTCACATTTCAGTGTTTTTAAGTAGTGTACATGAGTATTCAAAGGCCTCAGGCAGACATTGGAACCAGTGGAGTAGTCATTGTCCCAGTAAAGCACAGATGAGTCCTGCTGCAGAGGGCTTGGAAATGTGACAGAATTCTGACAGGATGTTCCAGCTTAGGGAGCAGGAATGTGCTAGTCATTAAAGAAAAATCTAGAAACCTCATGAGTGTGTGAATGGAGGAAGCAGTTTTATTGAATTCTTCTTTAAAGAAAATGAGCTGGTAAAACTAATTGTGTTCACTGTTGTTCTTTGAACAGCCTGGAAGTAAAATGGTGGCATCTGCTAAAGCTGCTGTCCCCACAGTGACTGACCAAGCAGCAGCAATGCAGCTCAGTCAGTGTGCAAAGAATCTTGCTACCAGCTTAGCTGAGCTGAGAACTGCCTCCCAGAAGGTAGGTAAATAAATACTGCTTTTAATCAGCTAAAACAAGAGGACTTCTTGTCCCCCCCGAGGCAGTGCTCCCCCTCTCACTGCTGAATTTTGTGCACAACTTGCTCTGACTCCCAGGTGGCCTCTGTGTCATGAGAGAAAGGGGAGGGAGAAGTGACAAGGAAGCTGAAAAAGCTTGTGCTGCCCTTTCCATCCCAGCCAAATGGGAGCAGAGTATACAGAGCAGCACACCAGGACTCTGAGCTGCTGTTACATTCAGGGGAGAGCAGGGAAAAGGGAACACATCTCGTGCCACACCAAACCAGTGAGAGCCCAGCTACAGCTCTGCTGTGCTGTAATTGTGAACTGGAATCACCATCTGTATAACTCAGGGAAGCAGATGCTCTGTGTTTCACACACAGCTTTCTAAACTATGTGGGGCTTAAAAAATGCAAGTGGAAAGTCTGATCTTTTTTGTGTGTGTACACTGAGGCCTGAAACCAGGACTGTAGCATTGAGGTGGCCACAGCAGAGCTAATGCTACAATTTCCATCTCACACTGGTGAGAGTGGGCTGCCACATCAGGGAGTCCCTGGGATTTTGGTCGTGATGCCCAGTGAGGCCGCTGTCCAAGGGGAAGTGCAGAGTGCCACAGTTTCTTTCTCAGTCCCTGGGCTGCCTGCTGTGAAGGGACATGCACACAGGGCAAGTGCACCTCATTCCCCTGGTGCCTCTTAGCAGGGTGTTGTTGTCTTCACAGACTGAAAATATTGTTCAGGAGTTTGGAATCCATGATGTAAAACCCTTAGAGGGCTCACAATGGCCTCTAAAGTAGGAAGAGAAATAATATGGGAGGGGAGATTAGATCTGAAGCATTTACTGTTTCTGACAGTTGCATACAGCTGCTAACACTGTACTGATCTGGTTTCTGAACAGGCTCATGAAGCTTGTGGCCCAATGGAAATTGATTCTGCTTTGAATACAGTCCAGACACTCAAAAATGAACTGCAGGATGCGAAGATGGCAGCTGTGGATGGACAGTTAAAACCTCTCCCAGGAGAAACTGTAATTGAGGAAGGATGTTCTTCATTTAAAAACAAACAAAGTTAGCTGTTAAAAACTTAAATATTAGAGGCAAAACAAGTCATGAAGCTTTGGATAATGATCATGCTGATAGGATTTTGCACTGATTCTCTTAAAATTGTGTATGTTACTGCTACAGCAACAGTATGTTCTGTAGTAGAGTTACTCATAGGATTGTAGGGCCTCCTCTATTGTACAAATTACAGTTTGGTAACAATAATGTTTTGGTCTTGTCAAAAAGATTTTTTTTTCAATAGTGACAATGATGAGAACTCAGGACAGCCAGTTCTAGTAGGCTTAGAAAATGAAATGGCTTATTTGGGGGGGGGGGGGGGAGGGGGGGAAAGCCATTCCTTGGATGAAGGTATTTATTTCCATTGCTAATTGTAAAATAGTTTTATTGTTCACACTGCCTATAATATGTTAATTTACTTCATCCTGAGTGGGGAAAATGTGTTAGTCAGATTTCAGAGAAACTGTGTTTGTGTTCAGTAGCTGAGGTGAAAGTTTAGGTTTTTGTGGAATGAGGAGTTTTTCAGTACTATTTAAAACAAAGTGTATTTTTATTGAGCTTAAACTAAGTGATTTGTCCTTTGCAATTTTTTACAGCTCGAGAAATGCACTCAGGACCTGGGGAGCACATCCAAAGCAGTGGGTTCTTCCATGGCCCAGTTGTTAACTTGTGCTGCTCAGGGCAACGAGCACTACACAGGTACTGCTTTATCCATAATGGCTCTGAAACCTCTGCTGTCCATCACCTTGAGGAAAGGTTTTCTTGTCACAGACTACTTAGATAAAGAAATGACTTCATTTTTTATAGTGCTGATAGTGAATTGTGGTAAGTTATGAAGAATTGAGTGTGACTCACACTTCATAAAAGAACAGTGGTGCAATCTGCTCTGTCTTTAATCAGAATAGATTGGGACATCTGTTGTTTTTGTAAATATGTGCCACTGAAACTGTGAAAGGCTGAAATAAAATGTATTGCATTTTAAAGGTCAGTGCCACTGGAAATGTTGCTATGTCCCTCAGAAGGTTTAAAGGGTGCCTTGGATATGTTTTAAAGCTACAGGGTGCAAACATAGTGGGGACAGCTTGGTGACATTCAGAACTGCATCTCTTCCTAGGTGTTACCAGTTCATGTACAATGCAGCTGCTCTGGCTGATTCATTGAGCACATTTGCATAGTTTGAGGTGAAGCCAATAGGAAACCTGGGCACACAGATTCTACAGTTTATTTTTGTACCTGTACTTTTAGTTTAGAAGCAAAAATGCCTTAATAAGAAAAATGCTCTACAGGAGGGACAAAAGCTTACTTGTAGATGTTAACATGTTCTGTGTCCTTATTCCTGTTAGAAATGAAAGCTGTTGTTGCAAATGCTCCCATAAGATTTTTTGTCTAATATTACTGATAAAATGCATTATGGCAATTACCACTTCATTGGTTATAATTGCATCTGGGCTCTAGAACTTAGAGCTGCTTTCATTTGAAGCAGATGGAATTTCATCAAGACAGCTCATGTTTCTGTCACATAGTTGTGCACAAGTAGGCACCAGGTATCAGGCAAGGGAGCACAGATACTTGCAGCTGATAATGAATAGCTAAATCTAGGAGCTCTTATCATCAGGTTGTAGGAAACCCTACAGAGCAATGAGTTCCTTTTCAATAATTTCATAAATAGAAGAAGGAGACCATTATTCACATAGTCCTATGGCTTAGCACTGGAGTTGATTGATGTCCTTTAGCAGAAGGTAATTTTATTACATCCTTTCTGTGACTTCATTCAGTTATTTTTATATGTTTTTACTCACAGTGATGTTAGATTATATCAAGTTGTATCATTCCTAATAATCTCTTTTTTGGTTGCTTGAAGTTAAACTGTTGTTGTGCTGTGGCTCTGAATTCCTGTACACCATTCTTGCAGACATTCACTTCCCCCATAGCTTGGAGTATGAGTTTTTCCTCATCTTCAGGTTTTAGCTTTTCTTCTTTTTCAGTGCCTCACTAGGATGTAGTCACTGGTATGGAGAGCTGTGCCCAGAATGTGGTCTTTGGGCTATAACATTTAATTTATGGCTTCACTACAAGCATTTCAATAAGCAAATGATTCTGTGCATTTCAAATTTGTTCCTGTTAGAAGATTTTCTTTTAAGTTGCATTTGCAGTGTTACTTTGCAATGGGATCATTACCTGCAAGATCATGTCATGAAAAACAAAGATTGTCTTTAAAGGCACTAATAAAATCCTTGGTGCAATGTGACCACAGGAGTTGCTGCCAGAGAAACTGCTCAGGCCTTGAAGACGTTGGCTCAGGCAGCACGAGGGGTTGCAGCGTCTACCAGTGACCCTGTGGCAGCCCATGCCATGCTGGATTCAGCCAGGGATGTCATGGAAGGCTCTGCCATGCTGATCCAGGAGGCCAAGCAGGCCCTGGCTGCCCCAGGGGATGCAGACAGTCAGCAGAGATTAGCCCAGGTAAGCTGGGACTTGAGCAGCTGTGCATGAGTTGTCAAACATGCAGTGAATTTACTCCAAACCAGCACTGAATAAGGAGAGAGAATGGCAGAAAATAAGGCTGATAGATATTTCAACTTTCTGTTCCTTTCAACAGCTCTCAGACAATAACATCTTGCCTAGGTTAAACAATGCAGGTGGTATAAAGTATGGTATTTTAGTCATCTCTTAGAAAAATATACAAAGATGCAGCTCTGTGCTTTTACTTACAACATATGTGAGGAGACTGCTTGACTGCAAAAGTGAGACAGCCATTAAACTGGTAATTTTCAAAGAAAAGCTCTTTCTCCATGTTACATTCAAAAAAGGAGTGCATGTTTTCTTCATGTGTGGCACCACTATGTTTGAATTCTTTAGGAGTGACAGGTTAATTTTTTACTGATTTGAAAAGTTCTAGAATTGGCCTGCATTGTAAATAATTTCTTATGAAGATATCTTTGTTTTAATCAGATCTTTGTAAAAAGTGGCATGCAACGAATTTCTGTGATTAGTCTACAGATAACTTCAGGGGATTCCCTTATCTGCAGTGCTGCAGCCTTTATCACAGGTGCCAGGAGCAGTTGTGGGGCTGCCCTGCCAACACCATCCTGTCCCATGCATGAGCCTAAATCAAGATTGCAGGGCAACAAACTGAGAAAGATGCAAGCCTCAAAAATGTTCCTGTAAGGGTCAGAATGTAGGAATTGCTGGCTGTGGAGTAGAGGCTGTGCCTCCCATTGATGAGCACTTAAACCTCTCAGTGTGACTGTGTTCACCTGTGTGTTGTAGGTGGCCAAAGCGGTGTCTCACTCCTTGAATAACTGTGTGAATTGTCTGCCTGGACAAAAGGATGTGGATGTGGCCCTAAAGAGCATTGGGGAATCCAGCAAGAAGCTCCTGGTTGATTCGGTAAGATGGCTTTTCATGTGCAAATAGATGTTAGAAAACTGAACAGCAGATCTGAGTTCCTCATGTGTCAAATCATTATTTAGTAAATGAGCCCTAAGTGTAGTTCATTTAAGCTGTGTTTAAGTTTATGCACCTTTGGGCAGCTGCTATTTAGACTGAAATACCATTTTTGTAGTTTTATGGGCAAGGTGAAATGTGTCTGTGACTTGTGAAGGCAATATTAAAATGGTCATAGATTGATATTAACTTTTTGGCTTTGAAAATGGCAAGTTATGACTTAACATTCTGAAGAATATGAAAATTAGAAAATTACAGTTCATTTCCCACCTAGAAGTGATCAGTTTACTTGAAGGAGCATTGTGATCTGTCAAAAAATGCTTGGTCATTTTGTGTAAAGAATAGAATTGTTACTTTGTTTAACTGCATTCATGTCAACAAACCCTTTTTGCATTGGTAATTTGCCAGAAGGTTATAATATTTGAACAGCTTTTTTTTCTGCATTTATCACTGACCTTGCTATCCTGTGAATGAAGGAGGAATTGTGTTTTGATATCTTTGTGCAATGCCTTTTGATAAAACCAGGGAGGTTTTTAGCAAACTGGTTTACTAGAGAGAGTTCAGAGTAATTTTGAAGAGCTGCCAATATTTGTGTCCCTTGAAAAGCTTACAGACTTGTCTGTCCCTTGAAAGAAACAGCAGGACACAAGTTGCTGGACAGATTTCTGGTTGACAGCTGTCCCACAGTTCCAGCTCACTGCTCTGTTGCATTTGGGATTCTCAGCACGTGTTGAACTCTCCATGAAGGGCTGGTGTGATGTGACAGTAAAATACTGAGCTTTGTCTCTTGCAGCTACCTCCAAGTTCTAAGTCATTTCAAGAAGCTCAGAGTGAACTGAACCAGGCAGCAGCAGACCTGAATCAGTCAGCTGGAGAAGTTGTCCATGCTACACGGGGCCAAAGTGGGGAGCTGGCTGCAGCCTCTGGCAAATTCAGTGATGACTTTGATGAATTTCTTGATGCTGGTATTGAAATGGCTGGCCAAGCACAAGTAAGTCCTCGATCATGCTAACTGAGGGATAATCTTGGCCATAACCTCTGGCAGTGCAGCACACTGTTTATGCAGCACTACAGTGCAGCACAGCATGCTGCTGTGTGAGGAGATGTTTGTTGTGAGGGAGTCATCTGGAGCTGTTATCTGGAAAGCACAGGACTCGACATTTGCATCTTCCACAGGATGTTGGGATTTGTTTCTGTGTCCAGTGAGAAATACAACTTCATGCTCCTGTGTGCAGTTTGAGCTGCAAAGGTACAAAGGTGTGCTGAACCTGGGAGCTTGTGGAAAGGGCTGCTTCCTTTTGGTGGAACTACCATGGAGCATAAATTAGGTGAATGCTGTTCAAAATGTAGCACCTTTCTTTGCTACTTTTGAAATGCTTTAAGTAGATGGAGGAAATGATGCTTTGATATTGCTCCATGGTGCTGTGGACCTGCTAGAGTGGAGCAAGCACTTGAACAGGGCTGCCTAAAATGCCATCCTTGGATCTGACAGCAAGCACTTGGACTTGTGTTCAGTGATATAAAATCTGGCAGAGATCTACTCTGAGGAGCTCTAACAATCAGGAATGTTGTCACACATTGCTGAGCTCATTCCTGGTAGTTGGAGATACCACCTTCAGTTTATCTTAGTGGATACAGTCGTGCTGAGCTACAGTAATTGGTCATTTGGTAATGATTAAGCATAACAAATGTCAGCATATAAAAAGGAATTGTGTATCAGAAGAGATGGGAGGACTTGCAGAAAAAAGAATCTGCAGATGCTTTTACCCTGGTTAGTAGGAGGACCCTGCAAACTGAAGAAATGATTGCCAGAAAATGGCCAGAAGGGCCTGAATATGTCAGTCCTTGGAAGTCATTTATGAAAGATCTCTCTAGAGCAGATAACTCTGTAGATAGAATTGAGTAGAGATATCTGACAGTGGTTGGTGGTTTTTCTCCATCAGGACTTCATCATTCAGGTTCCAGATGTGTAAAGTGAGTTAGGCTCCATATACAGCTGACTCTGAAAGTGAGCAGTAGTGAGGTACCTGACTGTCTCTCTAGCTGTGGACCACACTGACTTTTAGAATGTTTTGTTTGAGGCAATTCAGTGAAGGCAGAGGCAGAAATAATGCTGCAAATGGCTGCTGATGACCTTGTTGCCCTTGTGAATTTGCTGACCCTGCTGACATGGGGGTGGTTATTATTCTGAATTATTAATGGATGATCTTTCAAATGAGGAGGTCTTCTGTGTGTAGTTATTTGGCCTGAACAGAAGCAATACCAGGTATTTTGGGTGAGTAGCAAAATGTAGGGGTAGGGAGGAAGTAGAAGGTAGTAAATATAGAGTAAAAGCTATTCTATCAGCTGAATATTATACAACCCCTTTACCTAAAACCATGAAGTGACTGTTCAAAAAATGGGTTCACTTCTGCTGATCATTGGCAGAAGAATCTAGTCACAGCTGTTTACTGTGAAGATGCAATACTTTTCTGTAATTGGATTTAAATACAGGTTTCCCTTTTCAAGCAACGTCTTAAAATGTACCAAAACATCCAAGTCAGAATGTTGAACCATTGTAAGCTTATAGAAAGTTATTTCATTGGGAAAGATGACTTCCTGGAGGATATTTTTGTGTGAGCAATCCCAGTGAGATGCTGGAGAAGCCTGTGGGCTGCACAAAGGGTGCCAGAGAGCCTACACTGACTGAATAATGTGAAGCAGTTGTGCCAGGCAGAGACACATAAGAGTCTTGTCAACAAAAGCATTGTTCAACAAGTAGGGAAGTTCCTCCATTGCTCATTTGTGAATACTACCACTGTTAGAAGCCAAGCTGTTTGTTGTAAGGGTCTTTTTCTGTTATGTAAGTGAAGCTAGAGGCACCTGTCTGGGTGAAGGATGGCTTGAGCCATCCTTCTCTGAGCTCACCTATGTCAGTGGTTCCAGGTGGATAAACAAACTGGGTTTCCATGTGTGCTTTTAGCACACTCTCTTGATTGCTGATTTTGTACTTAATGTTGTGCTGCTGTGGCTTTCCAGACTAAAGAGGACCAGATTCAAGTCATAGGTAACCTCAAGAGCATCTCAATGGCTTCCAGCAAGCTGTTACTGGCTGCCAAATCTCTGTCTGTTGATCCTGGAGCTCCTAATGCCAAGAACCTCTTAGCTGCAGCAGCAAGGTAAGGATGTGTTGCTTGCTTTGTTTTCCTGGGATATTTGCTTTTCTCTGTGGTATTTATATTGTGCTTATATATTCTTCTGCTATTGACAGTTAAGTGAGTGATTGGAACCTGCAGTTCTGTTTAAATGGAAGTAGGCCAGAGGAGAGTTGAGTAGTTCCTCAACTGGGCTAACTTGTTACCCTTGGTGGAAATAGGAACAGATTTTGAAGACTTGGCCTGGTTTCTGAAAGGAACCAGTGTATTTTACCTACTGTTTTCTCACCATCTGTGTTCTGCCAAGGCAATAGCTAACATTAAGCTTCTCAGTCCCTGAAAGAAAAGAAATGGAAAAATAATCTTATATAAAATGTGCTTAAAAATCATAGCTACCTATCACTAACAGTGTGTATGTGTGTGTGATCAGGAATGCTTGAAAGGGTTAGGTACTACATTTCTGCAGTGGAGCATACCCTTACTTTAAGGATTTTAAATCCACTCCCTGAGTAAAGGGCTCCTTAAGGACTCACACTACTTTACTTTGTTGTGTTTTGTTTAAAAAAAT
Organism: Geospiza fortis; assembly: GCF_000277835.1. NCBI lineage: Eukaryota > Metazoa > Chordata > Aves > Passeriformes > Thraupidae > Geospiza > Geospiza fortis. Next base: position 1,317,425 of record NW_005054398.1, read on the forward strand.
ACATCTGTCTTGTCTTCCTGGAAATAAATAACATCTGTGAAAATTATAGATAACCAAAGACAGGCTGCTTAAAAGTGAAGGAGTCACATGAGATTTTGTTACTGCTGCAGCATCAAACTGCTCCAGATTTCTGCTGTAGGCTTGGAGCATTCCTGATTGGAGTGTAGAGGAATTTGACCCCAGTGAAATCCAGGTAGTTGTAAGTTCCTGCCAGGTTGGTATTGCCTCTGTGGAAGCATTTAATAGAAAAAGGGAGGTGAGCCAGGTCAAGCCTTGAGCTGTCCTGTGTGTGTGCTTGTGTGAGACCTTACACAGACACCACAGAGCCGTGGGAAGTTAATACTGCACCGGTTCTGGCTGTGTTTAAGGTGCTGAGGTGACACTTACTCCTTTCTCAGACCTGTGTTCTGGCTTGTGACAAGCTTGC
>NW_005054398.1:1317904-1338087 GCF_000277835.1 Geospiza fortis
TCTTATGAAAATGAAAGAAGAGGCACAGCTGCCTTATTGTAAGATAGCTTTCCTTCTCATTTTTCTCTCATCATCTATGGTACTGTGATTAGTCTGGGGGTTTTGCTGGGTTTGTTTTGCTTTCATCCCCATTTGCACCAGCTGTAAGAGACACCAGCTTTTTCAGTAGTCTTGTCTTCCTTGTGGAGGGATTTTTCTTGACCACCTCTGACAGGGCAGCAGCACTGGCTGAGTTCCCTACAGGGTCCAAGTATTTGTGTGTTGTGTTTGATGAAAACAGATGTGGCCTTTAGGGTCCTAGCATTCCTCTTCCAGTCTGGGATTAGTGTTTGAGGGGCCACCTTCTTGGTTCTACTGTGTCCAAATGGTTTTCAAAGTAATGTTTGTACACTGGAAGGATTCCTGGGAGAAGTACCTGGTGTGTAATAATGGTATTTGTGAGACCATGTGGCCTCCTCTAGAAAGCTGATAATTCTCTCTTCAACTGCTGACGTTCTCTGAGTCAGTATGAATTGTGTCTCAGATTAAAATCAACAGCAGACAAGATATTTTTGTGTGAAGTTTCTCTGGGAGTGAACAGAAGTTTCAATTTTGTCATATATTCCTATGTCTGTATGCAATGATTATTTTCTGATGCATAAAAACTGCTGTTCACCAGGTGAACACCAGGTCCTCCACAAGGACACCAAGGCTGCTGAAAAGGGTAGGAGTCTCAGATAAACAAGTATGCATTTAGTTTCCATTCTTTTTGCCCTGGAATTTAACATAAACATGTTAAATGTAATAAGCACATCCTGTTTCCTTTTGTAACAGTAGGATACCATTCAGCCAGGTAATCAGGTTATTGATAAATTATCAAGTGCCTGTTTTCTGAAAGGGAAAGTAATGCAAATGCCATTCAGTTTCCAAGGCCAGAGGAAAGCATATTCTCCATGCACTGCAATTTCACTAATTTTCTTTTCTTCTAGATGCCACTTTCCTGGGTTGTTAGTCATGAGTCTGAAATGAATGTAGCTATAATGAATTTTGTCTGTGATCAGAGCATTCATCAGAAAAACAGACGGTGATGTTGTATGTCAGGTTCAGCCTGTGTGCCTTTGCAGAACTTGTTCTCTGGGGATATAAACCTATGGGAGAATATAAATTATTAGCTAAAGAGAAAAAAGACTGATTCACTAAGAGACTATAGAGATATATAGCAGGGTTGTGTGTATTACAGTATGTCAGACAAGACACAAGGCTTTGCCAGAGAAAGGTAAATGACATTTACTTTACATTCACCATTGTTTTCCATACCAGACACTTGTTTCTGGATCCTTAGGGCTTCTGGGGTGGAAGTTGAGAAATTATTCAGTTAATGTCAGACCTGGAGAAGTGCTAAAAGAAGACCTTTTAGCAGCTACACTATGTCACTGTGCCAGTGTAATAAGCTGGCTGTGGCCTGCTGCCAGGTGGTGTTCTGTCCTTTGTCACCAGTGTTTTCCAGAGGTGCCACCAGTTTGGCTGCTGGGCTCAGCTGTGTAGTGACTGATCCAAGTGTTATATCTTTATGCAGTATACATTTAATGACAAAAGTTTTGCTAAGAGGAATAGTTCAATTTTAAATCCACCTTTTTTTTTTCCTCCTGCTTTCCCCAGAGCTGTGACTGAGAGTATAAACCAGCTCATCACACTGTGCACCCAGCAAGCTCCAGGGCAGAAGGAATGTGATAATGCACTCAGAGAACTGGAGGTATTACTCTATTTCAAAAGTTCTTATATTGTTCCCTTTATGTTCTGTGTCTGAATAGCTCCTGTTACTGTCCTCTCACTTCATCTGTGGCAGGGGTTTTAACTGTGTACAAGGTGAGCATGGAACCCATATAAACATCTGCTAGGTTTGGCCAGAATGAAATTTGCTGCCCTGTCCCCATCTCCTCTGTCCTGCCCTCCAAAGATGCACTTTAGTCCCTATTATTCATACTTACTGTAACTTAAGGAAGAATCATGACAAGATGGACATTCCTACTACCACCAGTGCACCTGGAGGGAGCTGCAGTATCTTGGTTTTTCCACTTGCAAGAAGTTGTTGCTGACATCCCACTTTAGGATGATGCTTGCAATCTTCTACCTTGACTTTTCTCAGTGTAGATTTTTAATGCCTTGTTTCTGCCTTCCCTGCCAAACTGATACAATGTGTGTGTCAGTACAGGCTCTTGCAAGATAAGTTCTTGATCCTGAGTGAAAGGTTTGGCTGGCTAAATAATGGGTCAGTTGAGAGACCTCCACTGATCACAGACAGGCCACTGTCAGTAGTAGGAAATAATCTTTTAATTTAAACTAGATATTTATTGTTTACTGTCAAGGTCAAAACATCAAGGGGTTACTGGCCTGTGTGGAGAGCATAAAATACCATTAAACTTTTTATTTCCAGCCCTTAGTGTCACAAGGATACAAAAGTCATTCCAGGATATTGTGATTTTTCTTAATATGCAAGTCCATATTGATTTCACTTTCATCAGAAGGATTAAAAGTCTTTTCTGCATGATATTTGGCAGTAAAATAGTGTTCCTTAAGACTTGAAAAAAGGCGTGCTACAGATATTTTAATGTATAAAAGAATTAGCCTCCTGCATTTTGCAACTTTTTACAAGTTTAGTTATCTGACTGCATTCATTCTTCTCAATGAATATGTGACTGATTGTCACATTGTTATATTCAGGACTCAGAATCACCTCAAAAAAAGAAATTAAACCCAACTATATGTAGTTTCCTGACAGAAAATTTTCCTGTGTTGGGGGAATCTGACACTGTAAGAGGCAGGCAGGTGGTGGATGTGTACTCAGTTCAGTACCCCTTTGTGTTTCCAGACAGTGCTCCACAAATGGCAGCTGTTTTTCTTATCACTTCTTTAAATCTGGTTATGAAATTTAAAATAGTACTGAAAACATGTGTTACACTGTTGACACCTGACAGAAAACCAGATTGCCTCATGTCAAGCTGAGCACCTCTGACCATATATCACTCATCACAAACACGAGGTAAACCTGAATTTCCAAGAGATTGGTGGTGCACAAACATGGAGTTCCCAGCGCTCAGTTCCTGTCAGGTGTGGTTTCCTGCATGGCACACCCTTGGGGAGTGTGTAGCTTTGGCTGCTTGCTGGAGACAAGCATGGAAGATTACACTGGGATAAACAGAATAGGCAGGATGGTCTGTGTTCTTCTCAGCTCAGTATTTCAGACTGTCAGTAATCAGTTGCTTTCATTATTTCAGACAGTTAAGGGAATGCTGGATAACCCCAATGAGCCTGTGAGTGATCTCTCATATTTTGATTGTATTGAGGGCGTCATGGAAAACTCCAAGGTAATTTCTTTTTTCCACCTCTGTGTCTGTTATAAAATATGTTTGGATTTTCAAGAGTTTCCACATGCATATTGAACATTAGAGGTGCAGTCAGTGTTTATAGCTAACATGTCTGCTACACTCCTTGATAAACTCTGCCTGAGATAGGTCTCTTAGAGGTGATTTCAGGTCTTGGTCACTTAGAAGGTGTATTGCCTCAGTAAGAAATTTTTAATTAAGTGACAGGTACACAATGCTCTGAAAGCTTCTCCTCTCTCCCTCCCTCTCCTGTGCACTAGACAGCATGTCATACTTTGGGTGCTGTATTTTGACTGCAGCTATGTTAGAACAGCCCAAAGTATGAATGGGAGGGCTTGACAATGAAATCCCCTTGTATTGTGCTGTGCAGAACAGCTCTGCCAAATGTCTGAGCAGTCCAGACACCCCACCACATCAGAAAACCTGTGGGAAACCTCTTCAATTACTTTTAATCAAACTCTGCTGTACATTTTCCTTTGAAGCTGGCTTTTGTGTCCTTATTATTTGATTTGTTGGAATGATCTCTTATTCCTTCTTCCGTAAAAGAAAAAGAAAGTACCTAATGGATGTGTGTGTCATCTTGCATCTAATGCTCTACTGCAGTCAGAGCTCATTTTGGATTTTAAATCCAAGTGAACTGAATTCAGTGGGACATAATGTGGGAATTGATGTGCATTCTGACCCTAAGATGGTTCCAGAAGTCTAGGTGCAGTTTCATTCCCACTGAGCTTCAGTGAGTTTGGTTACAAAGATGATCCTGTAGGTGTCAACAGCATCTGCAGGATTGCCATGCAGGCTGCATGAAATGCACCTAGTGCCAGGTCAGCTGTTTTGACTAATGGATGACAGCAAAGTGAATGAGGGGTAATTCTGCACCCTCTCAGTCACTTGAGCTGCAGCAGTGTTCTGTTCCCTGTCAGTCCAGTGTTGGTGTGCATGCCTGATCCCTCACACCACACAGAGCAATGAGCCCACTTCAGTGATGTCTAAAAATTCTGAAGCTGAGTCCAGGGATTTTATGGGCCAAAATTGGTTTCAGGCCAGCAATTGCTTGCCTCTAAGTGGAAGGGATGGATATCTGGAAGATAACTTTGTTTTTTTAATTTCTGAGGTTCTTGGAGAATCAATGGCAGGCATTTCCCAGAATGCAAAGACTGGGGATCTTCTAGTCTTTGGAGAATGTGTTGGAGTTGCATCCAAGGCTCTTTGTGGCCTCACAGAGGCAGCAGCTCAGGTAAGAGACTGAAGGCTGTAAAGCAATTAAGTTTTTATGTTTTAGCAAGCTCATGTTCTGGGTCTGTAATCTGAAATTCACTTCCCTGTGGTCAAGCAAGTGATGAGTTTGTATTACACAGTGTGTTCTGTGTAAATCACAGAAATTGCACAAACTGCAGGAGGAGCAGAGTGCAATAACATGAGTATTTTCTAAGGAAGCTTTGCTGAGGATAAAGCAAAGCTGCAGCATATGGAATTCATGTTTCTAGCTCAAGCTCAGAACTGTTATATCATAGAGAAATGCACAAAAAAGCCACAATTAAAAGTAATGAATCAAGTTCGAGTTTGTAGAAGTTCTTAAGGAGCACTACAAGTTTCAGACATTGGAACTAAGAAGAAACCTGTTTCAGCTGTTCAGATACTTATGGAGTAACTAAAGTTTTAAATTAGGGTCTGATTTCTTTGGTTTCACTGATCTGATAACTGAGTGAACTATAAAGAGCTGATACAGTCACCTTGATGAAGGATTTGGCTGTGGGGAATCATGCTCTGCATCTGAAAACCTCTTCTTAATTTCCCCAAATGTATAACGCCTTGCTATGGACTAAATCTCCTCCACATCTAACTCTGAGTTGCCTTACTGGCATATTAAGGTGACAGATAATTGTACCTGTAATAGATATGAGGAATCTTCATACATGATTGTGTCAGTTCAGATAAATTGTGGTTGTTGAGAGGCATGAAACTTATACCTGAGAGAGGAGGTAAAGTTGGCCATCAGACACCTTGAGCTGCAGTGAGACCAGCAGCTGCAGGCCTGGTGGGATCTGCACTCAGCAGAAGTGCCATTGCTGGATTGCTTTTACAGTCTTGACAAAAACCTCCGCTGCCTCCAACTGTGGCTAATACAGTAAATAATTGCCAGTACCTGTAATCTTTAAAGCTCTCTCCATTGGCTGTGCAAGTGACAAGCAATGCTTTCAGGAACAGCACTTCTCTAAGCAGTGGACTATTAGTTTTGTTTCAACTAATTAAATTTTGCAAGTGTAAGGATATGTTTTCTTGGTTTCAGTGGATTCTGGCGTTGTATTGCTAAAAACAAATGGTAATTGTATTTCACAGTATGATTTCTGAATAATCTCTGACCACCATGTGCTATGACATATGGCCAGCTTACCAGAGATCCTACACACAATTAACATGACTTAATAGGATTGTTTTCCTCTTTTCCCCATTTGTAGGCTGCTTACCTGGTCGGTATCTCAGATCCAAACAGCCAGGCTGGTCAGCAGGGCCTCGTTGACCCAATCCAGTTTGCCCGTGCCAACCAAGCGATCCAGATGGCCTGTCAGAACCTGGTGGATCCAGCGAGCAGCCCATCCCAGGTGATGCAGAGAGACCATCCCTGTTGGGACACAGGACTTTGCTTTGTTCCTGTCCATTCTGAGGAGTTTTGGTTGGACTCTGTTGCCTGGCTTTGGATGCTGGTGTTGCAGAGCTGCAGTGTGGTTACTGTCCCACAGTAACCTCATTGTGCCTGTTCTGTGCTGGTTTTTACAGGTCCTAAACATTGTGCCTGTTCTGTGCTGGTTTTTACAGGTCCTAAACATTGTGGTTTAAGACATTATTCCTGTTCTGTGCTGGTTTTTACAGGTCTTATCAGCTGCCACCATCGTGGCCAAACACACGTCTGCTCTGTGCAACGCCTGTCGCATTGCTTCATCAAAAACAGCAAATCCTGTTGCCAAGAGACACTTTGTGCAATCTGCCAAGGAAGTTGCAAACAGCACTGCTAACCTGGTTAAAACTATCAAGGTACAAATGCTGCTCAGTTGTGCTTTCTTCCTCCTTTGTGATTTAGAGGGTTTTCTTGTTTGGTTTATCCCCCCTGTTGAGACAAAATCAGAACAGTTATAAATATCTTTTTATATTCTTGGGCATGCATGCTTTAAAAAATCACTAATTAAATTTTTGAAGATCTGAATTGGAAAACATGTTCAATGGCATAACTGCTGAATTCAAGTTGAAAAAATTGGGCAGTTTTAATATTAGGAGAGGCAGCTGGCCCACCAGTATGATGGGATTGATGTATTTAATGATCTTGCACTATAAGAATGATCTGCAAACAACTGAATGTGAAGGTTTTTAATGGTGTTAAGTTCTCCAGTATATGGAGGCTTTTGGAGCTGTTTCTGACAGCTTTAACTTAACATTAAAGGGAAAAAAAAAGGAATAAATAATAGTGGGAACCAAAAAGAAGCCATTTATGTTGCTAGTAGTCTCTTAATAGTAACCTTTCATTTTCCAGATTCCTTCCAGCAATTTGGTAGGGAGTAGGTTTTTCTCATGCAAGCAGAAGTAATACTTGTGAAGCTGTGGAGAATTCACAATTCTGAACCCTTCTGGAAGCCATTAACTGATCTAATCTGATTTCATTAGCTGAAATGTTTATTCTGATTGTGAGAGAGATCAGTTGACTTGCATGAAAATGAGAGCAATATATTACTGGTTTGCTTAAAACAGAAATAACTAAGAATTTTCAAAACCAGTCCATAGAAAACAACCACCTTCACAAACCACAAAAAGGTGAGAGTTAGCCCCTTCCACCCTTTGGAGTGTGAGGTCCTGGGACACTTGAGAGACTTGAGTCTCATCAGAGAGAGACCTGAAAGATTCGTCAGAGTGCAATGACAGAAAACCTGCAGCAGTTTAAAGTTTAGGGTCAGTAACCAGCTGAGGAAGGAAACACTCCTAAAAGATCATATTCTTTGCATCAGTCTTGTTTGTGAAGGAGCTTTCAAATATCCTTAACATGCAGTGGTTTAAAACTAGGAAGACTTAAGCCATCTTCCTTCCATTTTGCTAAAGAAACCTGTTCAGAGAGAGCTCAATGCTGATTTCATTTCCAGGCACTGGATGGAGATTTCTCAGAGGAGAACCGCAACAAGTGCAGAACTGCCACTGCACCTTTAATAGAGGCTGTGGAAAATTTGACAGCATTTGCTTCAAACCCAGAATTTGTCAGCATCCCAGCACAGATCAGCACTGAGGTAAAGCAGGATACTGCATTTCCAGCCTCCAAAAGCTGGAAATGTTGAATTAATCCTTTGTTGGGAGAGAGTGAGTGTAAAGACCCCACAGTATTTCCTTGGGTTTCTGGGTGTTCTCAGGGCATTCTGCTGTCTTGTGTTTAACCTCTGGCCTTGGCTTTTCTACCAGCAGGATGCACAGTTTGGCTACAGTAAGTGCTGCAAGTCTGCTGTTAGCAAGGCCATACAGCACAGGGGATTTACATGTTTTAGTAGCTGGATCCTTCCATGCAATACAATAGTAAATATCCTTTGTTTTCCCTCAAGAGCAGTTTTAACAAATGGAACCTAGTTAGTTCTGACAAGAATCAAAGGGATGTCCCTGGGTTTTTTCCTTTTTGCCCACAAGTTCGCCATCCTCAAACTGTGTAACTACAGCAGAGTAGAATGTGAAGAGACTAATAAAGGATTCATTGGGTTTGGGGTTTTTCACAGGGAAAAGATAAAAAAGCAAACCCCTCAAGCTCTGTAAAAGCTTTGGAGTAGAGATCATGTGTTGTTACTGGCCCCCTAAGGGCTGCTTCCTGCTTTTGTCAGGCTCTGCTCCAGATGGCAGTATCAGATGATGCAGTAGCTGTTGCAATCTTACAGCTGTGGGGCTGTAACTGAAATCTAAATGTGTCCTCCAGGTCTGTGGTACCTGAGTTTATCAGACTATAAAATAAAATAAAATAGATACACAAATGAAAACCCAGTCAAGAGTCATCAGTCATCACTTGAAGTAAGTCTGACTGGGGAAAGGGCACATCTGTTGTTGACAAGAATTTTTGTGACAAAGTGTATTTTCAATGATATTTCTGTAGTCTGCAACTCGACAAGGCATTGTTTCTCAGCTGGGAAATGCATTTCTTGAGACATGTTTCTTAAGTATGTTTCAGAGAAAGCTGTTGGACAGATGATTTTTGTTCTGTGTTGACTATCTGTGAATATAATAGTACAATGGAGGAGATTATAATTCCATTTTAACGCTGTTAATTAAATAGACTTTTAGGAGCACAAAGTGTGGATGAACTCGAACAATAATTCAGATATTCCTTCTGTTCTTATACCTTCCTGACCACAGGGATCACAAGCACAGGAGCCAATTCTGGTTTCTGCTAGGACAATGTTGGAGAGCTCATCTTTGTTGATCAAAACTGCCCGTTCTCTGGCTATCAATCCCAAAGACCCTCCTACATGGTCTGTACTAGCAGGGCATTCCCATACAGTCTCAGATTCTATCAAGAGTCTTATTACCTCTATCAGGTATGTCTTTTATAGTAATTGAGCAACTGTTCATAAAGAAAAACGCCATATGGCCATTAGCACTGTGTTCTTTTTCTCTGATGGAAATTACTCTGTGATGCACAATATCTCCCCAGTTACACTGGGTGTTTAATCATAATTGATGACTGCAGCACCCTGCAGCACAGGGCTGTTCTGTGTTTGTGTTCTGTTTTCCTTCTCTGGTTCCACCCCTAATTCACTCTAAGGTAAAAGTAATAATGAATGCTGTGGAAAGTGAACACTAGCCAATATTACCTCCATGTAGATCGTGTAGCAACATATGGGAAATGGGTTTTTTGGTTTGTTTTTTTTTTGTTTCTTTTTTTTTTAAGAGGTCCTGTGTGCATTCAGGAAAGACCCTGCTCCTTGCCATTGTGCTCAGCTGAGTGTTTGTCTTGCAGGGACAAGGCCCCCGGGCAGCGCGAGTGTGATTTCTCCATCGATGGCATCAACAGGTGCATCAGGGACATTGAGCAGGCCTCGCTCGCTGCTGTGAGCCAGAGCCTGGCCACCAGGGATGACATCTCTGTGGAGGTGAGGCAGAGAGCAGGCACAAACACAGCAGTGCTGGACACCCTGCTGCTCAACCACAGCACAATCCACTGCCAGGGAAGGGAGAAATGTCCTTACTGGGGTCTTTCTAGGCAAAGCCATACACAGACAGAAGTGTATCACTTCTTCAACAATCCCAAAATCACCAGGGAGTAGTAGGGGTGAAAGTAGTTATTTTTTACTGCCACCCACATGTTACTGACTCCCTGTGCTGATATGACAGACTGACAGAGTTTTTGTGGTGCCTTGCCATGTGGAAGCCAGGATTAGTTTCTGAAGATTTTTAATAAATTTGTTTCTGAAGCTGGTCTGTTACTAGAAGTCCAATGACATAAATATCAATGTTCTTTATTCTTAATGCCCAGTTTGTCCTTTGATAAGTGAAATTTGAAGTTGATATTGATATGTTCTCTTAAAGAAAGCTTCCTTCTCTGCCCTCTTCAGTGTGTCAACTCACACTGAGATTCTCATCTTGGTATTCATGTATTTGCACACTGTTGCTTCTTGAACTGACATGTTTATTGCAGTGGTTCCTTTGGGCTGTAACACTGCATACTAGAAACGTGTCAGACCAAATGAAGCTGTGCAAAAGAAGTCATTGCAGGAAATATGTTATCATTCATTTTAATTGAAATGCAGTTATTGTGTTCACCATGTTGAACTGAAGTAAATGTTACCAAAAATGGCAGCTATAAAGCAATAAAGGAATGTAACAAAGGGCAAAAATAATTTCTTTTTCTGTTCCCTATCATGAGAGTGACCTTAATCCTGACAGCTGCCAAGACATCAAGTGCCTCTGAATTAAAAGCCAGTATTTATGTCTTGACCAGGCCACTAATGTGCTTTTAATGTGTTTACTTCTGTCCTGCAGATTGTATTCAGGAGGTCACTCCTCATCTCTGTCCTTCAGAGATGTGACATTTTTCCTTCGCCAGTGGACTTGTCCCACTTGCTTCAAAATCTGCAGCAGAGTTTTTTGTTCTTGCATTGTATTTTTTGCTTTGAAAAATGTTTTTTCACACTTAAATCAGAGCTCCTGATAGTTTTCTGATTAGAGCAGTGATATTAATTCTTTGTCAGATCAAAAATAGCTTGGGAGGTGTCAGGGGGGCCCTAATCACATTGCAGTGAGAAAGAACACCTAGCCCTGAGTTTGCTGGTGTCAGCACTCTCTCCCCAGATCTGTCATATAAACCTAAGAGGAGCAGGCCCATCTCAGGGTTGCTGTTGTTGGAAGAGGATAAGGGAGAAGAAAGGAGCCAGTATGTGAGGAAAACTAGCAGTGTGGATTTCTGCATTCTGCCAGAGGGGGTCACTTGAACAGCTTTGAGGATGTTGGCTGGTCCAAGGGTGATTGTCAAGTGTACAACTGGATGAGAGAATAGCTGTGACAGCAACTGACAATTTCTCTCTCTTTTAGGCTCTACAGGAGCAGCTGACATCAGTTGTACAGGAAATTGGCCACCTCATTGATCCCATAGCCACTGCAGCTCGGGGAGAGGCAGCTCAGCTGGGGCACAAGGTACTGTGCTGCCATGACAGAGGCATTTGAGATCTTGGACAGCTGAATGTTAGGGGACACCCCAATCTGATGGCAGTTTCCCTTCCTATGGGAATGCAGAAGAACACATTTGTAATGAGAAAAAAAATGAAATTTTAAAATACTCAGAGCCAAGACCAAATAAAGCTTTTTACATTTTGGGCCAGAGGGGAGAAATTCTTATTGAGGTTTTTGGATAGGGGCTTTGTGTAAATGTCTCTCTCTCCTCTGCTATATGGAGTGTAAGTGGAGTCAAGCTCATGCTTGTAGGATGTCTGTCCAAAAAAACAAATGTTAGAATGCACACACCAAAAGCATATTTACCATGGTTATTGCAAGATATAGAAGTTTCTCATGTAGCAAGTTCTCATCCTGTATACTCTTGAGAGTAAAAACTGCAGAGGCAACAAAGATTGAGAGGTTCCTCCCTTGCCCAGAGGAGATGCTTTTGAGGGATGCTCTTGAATAGCATGTGGCTCCTGTGACAGTCTTGAACAGTTTGATGTAACCTCAAGGGACCATGTGCTTGTGGAGGAGGAGACCTGTGGCTTTGCAAAGGAGTTGGGCAGTGAGGGCAGACCCAATCCCTGGGCACATGATCCAAACCCAATGCTGTACACTGCAGAAGCATTGTGCTCCTTGAGCTAACCCACATCCCAGTGGTAAGCAGGGAATGTGTTTTCTGTGTTTCACCTGAGAGGTGTGGTTAATGGATTTCTGGGGTTTTGGCTTTCTTAGGTAACACAGCTGGCAAGTTACTTCGAACCCCTTGTTTCAGCTGCAGTTGGTGTGGCATCCAAGACACTGAATCATCAGCAACAGATGACTGTGTTGGACCAGAGCAAGACTCTAGCAGAATCTGCCTTACAGATACTGTATGCTGCCAAAGAAGGGGGAGGAAACCCCAAGGTAAGGTGGTTGTGTGGCATTAAGGGTGAGAGAGGAAGGCAAGAATGGCAGAAAACCCAGCACGTACCTGCTGTACAGTCAAGGGATATGATTGCAGTCCAAGTGCCAGTGACAGCTCTTCTGGTGTCTCCTGAGTGGAAACATTTCTCCAGGACAGGATTCCAGTCTTCTCACAGCATTGTCTCAGGGGACACAAAGTCAGGGTATGACAGCAGCAATCTAGGCTCTCATAGAGAAAGCAAAGGGTTAAAAAGCAGGGCTTGTCTGGTGCATGGCCCAATGGTTTGGGGACCCTTGGCAGGAGAGAGCAGCATTACACAACTCAGGTGCCATTGGTGACTTACAGAGAGCTGCTGTCTTTAGAGGACATTTAAAAAGGCTGTGGCACCTGAGGCTGAAAGTGTCATGTGCACAGTGCCTTGTAGGAGTTACCAAGTTCTGTTCTGTCTGCTTTGCTGCAGTGTTTTTACTTGCCATCTTTGCCCAGAAGTGTTAATTTCAGTGCCTTTACTGTTTTAATTTCTTATGCTTCTGATTCACACATTGTTTTGCAGAGAGAACATCTCTGAGTATCTCGGTTCTCTCATTCTGTGTCCTCCAGGCATCTCACACTCACGATGCCATCACTGAGGCTGCACAGCTGATGAAGGAGGCTGTGGATGACATCATGGTCACTTTAAATGAAGCTGCAAGTGAAGTTGGCATGGTTGGAGGTATGGTAGACTCGATTGCAGAGGCAATGACCAAGGTGAGCATAGAAATAAACCCCTTTCTCACTTTGTGTTTGAAAGCTGATCTCCATTGCAGAGCTTTGGACAAACTGGTGCTGATTTAGTGTTCAGTCGTGAAATGTTGTCACAGGAAACCTGAAGATTATTTGATTTTGCATATTGTAAAATCAAACTGATGTGGGCCATGGTGCTCACGTTTACAACCTACGTGGTTCCTGTCAGTAGAATTCCTACAAAATACTTTGTTCTGTAATATTCTGGCATTTAACTATCATCTTAGGTCAAGTGACCTCTTACTTTTGCTTCCTTTTTTTTCCCCTTATCTTTCATGTTAGTCTCTTAAATGAACAGCAGGCCAACCTTGAAGCAAGTTACTTTCGGAGAAGATGTCAAAGTCTGAAATGCTCTGCTGTGCTTTGTAATGCAATCTACTGAAGATGTATAGTTGCAAACTGTATAGAAGTTCAATCCAAATATTTGGCTTTTCCCATCCTGACTTAAAGATTAAAGACTTTAGCATATAAAGAAATCTTACATTATCTTCTGTCATGAACATTTTGGTTTGTAACTGTTGCACCTTTCTCTATTAGCTGAGAAGAGCAAATTATTTGATCTTGCATGAGAAGCAAACCTCATGCTCAAAAACTGTACTTTGCTCTGTACATTCTCTGCATCTCCCATACTCATAACCTGGGCTCAAGTATTTGCTGAGCTTCTTTGTACATCCTGGTGCACTATTTTCACTTGAGATCACAGAATTGAATATATAATACAATTTTACTGTTGCCTGTAAAGTATGCTGTTTATTGTGAATTTTTAATGCTGTGGTTTTCCCTCTGTCTTGCAGCTGGATGAAGGTACACCTCCAGATCCCAAAGGAACTTTTGTTGATTATCAGACCACTGTGGTGAAATATTCTAAAGCCATTGCTGTTACAGCACAGGAAATGGTAAGAAATTAGCTTGACAGGGTCCAAACTCTGTGTGTGTAAGGAACATGGAATTATCCGTGCAGTATTGAGACACTCTTGATCATCAAATTTTCAATAACCTCACCTCTTTGGGGGTAATGGAGCAAAAGGAGTGATGATCTTGTTCATTTGACTCTTGCATCTTAGTGGTATAATCATGGAGGGGTCCTCTACAGGAGGAGCCCTGGATTATATTGTGGCTCTTCTGCATAAAAGTTCTTTATTTGGCTCATTTTTGAGGAGAAATAAAAAGAAAACTGCATGCTTTTTCATCAGCCCATTTAACTGGGCTGAAATGCCACCTTTTGTTTATCAATGACTTTAGGATACTTTTTCACACTTACTGTTTCATATAGCCAGTGAAATAACGTCAGTGTTTTCAGAGCTCTATAAGGCTTCATGAATGAATGCAGATCAACATCCCACACTGTCCTTTTCTTTCATTTCTATGACTCACCTGGGTTTAAAAAAAGAAAAAAGTGACACCTGTTGAACTGAGGTTTTTCTTGACTTGTTTCACAGTAATGCATAATGTGTCTTCCCTTGGAACAGTACAGTGGTTGCTAATTTGTTGTTGAGAGAGTTGAGGTGACTGTTCATGAGTGCTACAGACAGGATTGTTCATGAAGTTGATTGCTCTTGCAGTCAAGACAGGTCCATGATTCTGCTATCTATGACAGTAGAAACTGGTCTAAAACTAGTTTTGTCCCAGGAATGGACCTCCATTGCTTTTACTTACATTAATTTGAGACAGAAGAACTATCTCTGTTAAAAGATAGGAATTTTCTAAAGAGAGATTCAGTTATTTGTACTGACATTCTACTGAGACATTCTGTGTCATCCTGCCTATTTCTTCTCCATCCTGTTCCCTCATCTGAGATGTGTTTTGCGTTGGTCCTCAGATTTTTTCCATTTCCATGCTTCCACATCTCAGCTGAGGCTGATGGGGATTAGCTCACCTTTGACAAAATGAGATGGCTGTGACACACAAACCCCACTTTCCTTCCCAGTCTGAATAGCTGTACCTGGCCAATGGCCCCTCTGTGTCAGAGTGAAGTATTGGCTCTAACTGCTGCTCTTGGATTCCTCGGTATCTGCAGCACCTGCCCAGTTGCCATGACTCTAATAAAGCATGTTTGCTTGAGTTTCCTCTGGAATTCTTGCTGGAGGACACGTCCCTTCCATGGCAAGAAGATTACCCCATTTTATCAGCGTGGCCAAACAGATGAGTGTGCTTCTAATCTGGGGTGTATTAACAAGTTATTCTCATGCCTGTCAATTTTCTGTTTCTCTTGCCTGTGTTCTTTTTGCAGATGACTAAGTCGGTTACTAACCCGGAGGAGCTGGGAGGACTGGCATCGCAAATGACCAATGACTATGGGCATTTGGCTCTGCAGGGCCGAATGGCTGCAGCTACGGCAGAACCAGAGGAGGTCTGCAGCTTTTAGACCTCTTCATTCTCTGTACATGGTGGTGTTAACAAGGGTGTTCTTTTACTGTGAAGAGCACAGTAAAGGTGACAAGCCTTGTTATAAGAATTGCCCAGTCAAAAAACAGAAATCCGTTGTCAAAACCTCTGTCTGGCTTTAGAAAGAAACACCTCGGGATAAAAGTGGATAATTCCATAGACCACAACAGAACCTCCTAAATTACTTGGAGCTTTCACTTACACGCAACTTGCAAATACAATGAAAACTCTTAAAACTCTTAACTTGTTACTATGTGGCTTTCCTTCAATCTTGCATGTTTTGACAAGTTACAAATATTTATATGCTTTTTTTATCTCGCCTGTAAGTGATTTTAAGTACACCTTGCTGTCCTAAAACTGAGATTCATGCAAGCAGTCGGAGCACAAATGCCTTTTGCTGAAGGACATCATCCATAGCTCAGAGTTGGAATGTGATGTGGGAGAAGTATCTTACTTGCCTCGTGCTAAGTGAGGAGGATGGGCTGTTTGCCTCAGTTGCATTAACCTGTTGTGGGAGTTGCTGCATCTTCTCTGAGCACAACTGCACAGCCCTTCCATCCCCCTCTTCTTACTGGAGCATAGACAAACTTTGTCAAGATGGGGTAGAGGATATCTCACCTTCTCCAGATGTATCAGATTATCTACATAAAAGTCTTTTAAAGCGTTTTTGACTTTGTGCTTACACATCCTGCTGATAGACTTAAGTGTTTTGTGCTCATCAGCTACATGAAAAGCAATGCCTTGCACTTGGCTCAATATTGTTAAATTGAATTACGATTTCTGCATGTTACTTTGTGCCTGAGGTTAAAATAATTCCATTTGTGATACTAATGGCTGTGATTCCTGCTCATGTATTAATCCCAAATCACACTGGAATGAGGGCATACATGCAGGGACTACAGCTATCATGTTTCAAAACAGGGACTGCACATATTAAGATGTGGGATTATTAATAAATCAGAAGAAGTAATAGCAGAATTTTCCCCATTTCAGTGATCCACATGGATGTGATAGATTCTGGAGAGTGAAGACTGTGCAAGGTTCAAAACCAAGCAAAGAGAATCACATACTTACTTTTTGACCCAGTTTCAGCAGTGAACAGTATAATGTGCTTTTACCTGTTGAACATACCTTGAGTACAGCTCATGCTGGCAGGGCAGTTCTGGACGATGCAGTAGCATTGTTTAAATGTGAAGTTGCTTGAATTATGTCCCTTTGACTCAGTTACCTACCTTACCCTTCTCTTTCTGAGTCATTCCTGCCCTGTAGCCTTTATAGGGTTGTGCTTCATGTGTAGATGGAATTACATCTGTGCTTTTTTTCTGATCTTTGGAGAGGATATAGTGGTGGGCAGAATATTGATATTCACCAGAGAGATGGTGTTTCCATTTCTGTCGACACAGTGTACCAGCATGACATTTATTTATTTGCTTTCTTCCTTTTTCCCTGTGCCTTCTTTGCCATCTAGATCGGGTTCCAGATCAGGACTCGGGTGCAGGAGCTTGGCCATGGGTGTATATTTCTTGTGCAAAAAGCTGGAGCTCTCCAGATTTGCCCTACAGACAGCTACACCAAAAGGGAGTTGATAGAATGTGCTCGTGCTGTCACAGAAAAGGTAGGCTCCTTTCCTTGTTACCCCACAGCGTTTGTCTACCCAGCTTCCACTGGGAGTAAACCAGTCAAACTGGATTCAGGAAAGTGTTTCTTTTAACTTTGCACTGTAGTACAATAGTGTCTGAATTACCCAAAGGTCTTGCTTCTCTTTCAAGCATTCAGTGTTCATGTGCTGGATTAGCCCATGATTAGTCCTTCCTCAGGCCTTGCAATAAAACTTCAACCTCCTGTCAGAGGGAGATTGTTTTGGACCAATATCCTAAGATGTGAGATGGCTCTTGTGCCTTATGAGGCACTCCCTGGCCACAGTTACTGTGAGGTTGGTCAGTGACACGTGGTTTCATGCAGCAATGTTCTCTCCTTTTAGGACAGAAGTAACTGCCTAGAACTGCATCTTCAAACTCTGGGGCTTCTTGTTCCTTGGAAACATCCCCTTCAAATAAATGGCCTGGGTAGTTTTGTTGAACCCTTTTGATGGCATCTCTCTCCTTTTATTGGACATGAACATTGAGAGTTGGTGCCAGCAGTTTTCAGATCTCACCAAACACCATTGGTTCAGCCTGTGTGAATGTGCTCTCAGCTGTACCAGTTTCATGATGTATCCCAGGAGTAGTGACAATTCCAAATTTAGACAGGGGTAGACAATACCTAGTAATTCAAGTTAAAGCTGATAAGGGAGTACTAATGATTCACAGAACCAACTTTCTTTCAATAACCACCTTGTTGCTTTTTGCTGTTTCTAGGTCTCCTTGGTTTTGTCTGCCCTCCAGGCAGGGAACAAAGGCACACAAGCCTGTATTACTGCAGCCAGTGCTGTGTCTGGGATAATTGCAGATCTGGACACCACTATCATGTTTGCTACTGCTGGAACCCTTAATGCTGAGAACAATGAATCATTTGCAGATCATAGGTCAGTGTTGCTGAAAAAGATGGAAGAGTGCATGCCCAGGGGAACAGTGGAACTGGCAGAAGAGACTGGGACATGGAGATAAATTTTTACCTTTTTGGATTCCTGTGAATGAAATTGAATGAGGCAGGGGAGTGAGAGGAGGAATAGGAAACCTGGAATGTGACTTGTTTGTGAACTGCACACTCAAAATTATTTCTTCTTTTACCTAAATGTTGCTTTGGATTTGTTGTCCTGACATGTCAAAATACAGATACGGGTGGGAGGGGGTGGGGAACCCTGACCAGGACACACTCTCTGTTCATGCTCCCATTCTTCCTTCTACCTTCCTCACCTGTGATTACTTTAGTTTTTCTCATAATATGCTGATTATTATGGATGTTCATCAGCTGGTACTTCTCTCACAGCATGGCCAGATTTTGTTTTAGTATTCAAATACAATGATCTCCCACGCTACTGCCCAATCTCCTCCTTTTCAAGATGAGCTCATTTTATTACAATGCCCTGCATTTGCCCCAAATGCTCTGCTGCTGTTTTAATAGTTGCTTTTGGGTTTGTTTTTTTTTTAACTTACACCCTTGACCTGTGTTGTTATGAAGGGACATTGGTATGATGATTTAGATCAGCTCTTTCATGTTAGTCACCATAACTCTGGAAAACACATTTTCCCCCTCTTCTCATTTTCCACTCCTTCCCTCCTTCCTCTTCCTTTGCTACAGGGAAAATATCCTGAAAACAGCAAAAGCTTTAGTTGAAGACACAAAATTGTTGGTTTCTGGTGCTGCCTCAAGTCAGGACAAACTGGCCCAAGCAGCTCAGTCATCAGCTAACACCATCACTCAGCTTGCTGAGGTAGTAAAATTGGGAGCAGCTAGCTTGGGATCTGATGATCCTGAAACACAGGTGAGATGTTTTAAGATTTTCTGATACTCTTACAGAGAACAGTTTTCATCTGGTAGAACTTTGTGTGATTTAATGCTTTTAAGAAACACAATATGGTCCATCTCCTCTGGGAGTTTTCTGGGTTTACGCAGATATCACTTGTTTAGAATACAGTCAAAAGGCTCAAGCATTGATTGGAACTAGTCAGGCCTTTGTGGAATCCTTCTGCTTTTATTTCACTGCTGAGTTCCAGCTGGGATGCTTCTGGCAAAGTATGTGGCTCATTTTTACTAACTTGTGATTGGAACTCTGGCTCATCCCAATTTTGTTCTGAAGAGCTTGCAGGGCTTTAAAGCTGCTTTATCCAGCTTATGTCTGGACTGTGCTGTGTATTATTTGTGTAGACTGACAAACTCTTGCTGTTCTCCAGCTATATGTGTCCTGTTTTTCAATTAACTCCACACTTTTTCATGTGGATAATCCCTAATATTTCTTCAGTTTCTTGTTTGGATCTCAGTAAAATGGAGGCAGGCAAGCATATTGCAGATGTTTGAAAAAGACACAGATTTTTTTTTTTTAGGTGTGCTCTGAAAATCACACCCTCACACTTTATTGCCTGAGCCTTATGGCTGTTTCTCATTCCACAGGTTGTTCTGATCAATGCTATCAAGGATGTTGCAAAGGCCCTTTCTGATCTCATTAGTGCTACCAAAGGGGCTGCCAGCAAACCAGCAGATGATCCATCCATGTACCAGCTGAAAGGTGCTGCCAAGGTAAAACCTTAGTCTTAAATTTTATTTGCAAGTGTCTCTGCAATCACATTTGATAAACATGTGGAATTTTGACTTCAGCAATTTCTAATTGCCTGAAAACTCCTTTATTTGTTTAATTTTCATGGTATCATGGCCAACACAAGAGTTGGTATTTTGTCCTGTAACAAGTAGAATTCATGAAGTCTCTTTGGTCCTATTAGAACTGACAATGCTCCCCAGCTTGCCTTGCTCCATACCCTGAAAACAGGAGGAAAGATTCACTTTTTTTTTTTTTGCTTTGCTTCTCTTCTTCAGGTGATGGTAACAAATGTCACATCCCTCTTGAAGACTGTTAAAGCAGTAGAAGATGAAGCTACTCGAGGGACAAGAGCCCTTGAGGCCACAATTGAGTACATCAAACAGGAGCTCACGGTACAGAACTGAATTGTTGTAGTGGCTTTTGCAAATGTGTCCTTACACACAGCTGGGAGCAATTGCTTCCTTTTTCATTAGACCTTCAGCTTTCAGTACAGATACTGTTTTCTGTCTGATGCTTTTCACTTTTTTTTCATCCTGGCTTTGGTAGTGTCTCCTCAACATCACTCTCATACTGTGTCTGCAGTTGAAACTTGTTTCTATTTTTCCCTTATTGTGGAATGATTGTACCTGTGATACATGGCCTGCTATGGATATCCTGTGTAAGCAGGAATTAATGATAGTGTGCAATTCTCTCTCAAATTCGGTGTTCTACCATGAGAATCGTTTTCCTACCTCTTAAGACATAGAAGTATATTTAGGGGTTTTTCTTTACTAGCATAATCATGAATGACATAAATTAATACCTGCATGATTGTGAAGAAGCCTGACTTTTTTCTTCCTCTACTTACAGTCCATTTTTGTTAAAAAAACCCTATAGACAATCTTCA
>NW_005054398.1:1338146-1374349 GCF_000277835.1 Geospiza fortis
AGCAGGAAATGTTTTGTTATATAGGCTGTGGATTAGCAATTCTTACACCATAACTGCACTGTGGCACCATTTTGTCAAATGCTCTCCATCAAACATCCAGTTTTCATTGTGTGAGCAAAGCTGTTGTAATGAGGAAATTTATTTTAAAATATTTTCTTTTTAAATATCTGTTTATAGTCACTGGGAATTCATATGGCAGTCATAAAACCTCCTGATCTGGTACCTGATCAGGCATGTTCTGTACATTATCTCACAAGTTACTGTTGTGTATCCTCATGAAGGCCTGGCTGTTACATCCCATCCTAGAACTCTGAGCTAAAACCTGTTCAGAGCTGTCATTGGGTTATCACATCTTTCTCAGTTTGGTTGGTACCTGTTTGAAGTGTTCCTCTTGCTTTTGTCAGCATTGCTGAGGGATGAACCTCTGCTTGTGGTATTGTCATCTCATTCATGGGGAGAACAGAGGGTGGCACACAGGTACTCAAGAAAATGTGTCAGGCTTGATCTGGAATTCCAGGGGCTGACTCTGAGCAACACTGAGGGATGTCTTTGCGTGTATAACTAGAATTCATTTCTTAACGTTGCTTCTGTTTCTGGAGAGAGGAAGTGAAAAACTGATTTACCAGGAGCACAGGATAGGCCAGGTTCATTTTTGTCCAGACACTTGCATTCTGAAACCACTGGCCTGCTTAGGTTGCACTGTGTGTGGTCAAGAAACCCCCTGATTAATTGTGCACTCCAAATTGCCCCTGCACAGTAAAAGAATGGCAAGCAAATACAGGCTGTACATTAAAAGAAAGGCAAGCAAATACAGACTAAAGCTTGGGAAGAGAAAATATGTGATCAAATTAAGGTTGTGCAACTCTTGTTACCTACACCTTCCCACAGTTCCTGTATTCCAGAACTTGTCAGGTACTTTGAACTATTTTCACATTATTCACCCTGCAAAATTGTATCTTCAGGTTTCTAAGGGAGACTAAATATAGCCTCAGAGACAATGCTCCACCTCTGCTTTTTTAAGACACATTTGAATATTTTAGTGGTGATGTTCTCAGTCTCCACCGCTCTGTGCTACCAACAAGCACTGGGTAGGGTCCAGCCTCTGCAGGGGAAGGATCTCCTCATGTGAGCAGACCAGCCTAAACAGCAGTCAGGATGAGAAAAGAATATAATGAAAGGAGCAGTAATTCTTTTCACCTGGTAAGGCTCTGAACAGCTGCCTGTAACTGTCTTGTGAGTAGTTAAATGCAGATGAGATGAATGGGTTAACCTTTTTTATTGTCTCCTTCCCTCAGCTTATTGATCCTCTCTGGTGTCTGTAGGTGAGCAGGCTTATCAGATCCAGGCCCATGACAAGCAGCAATGATATCCAAGTTCTCCAAATATGTTTCTAATTTCCTGCTCTTCCAAGGCTGCTTCCTTTTGCTGTCTCTCTCATGGTTGTTCTGCTTTGACTTGGCTGCTATCAGACTTGCCTTCTGCTTTCACTTTTAGGTGTTTCAGTCGAGCGAGGTTCCAGAGAAGACATCATCACCTGAGGAATCGATCCGGATGACGAAAGGGATCACCATGGCAACTGCCAAAGCTGTGGCAGCTGGGAACTCGTGCAGGCAGGAGGATGTGATTGCCACAGCAAATCTGAGCCGCAAAGCAGTAGCTGACATGCTAACAGCTTGTAAGGTAAACCTTCCCTTCCTTGCCTAACACTGATCTTCTTGTGTTTGTCTGCCTCTAAATCCATAGAACATTATGTATTTGTTCAGTTTTCTGCTTTTCGTATGAGAAAGTTGAGATAATTTTAAGGAACCTCTCTCAGAAAGGATTTTTTGTGAATTTTTTGGAATTTCCTGGTTTTCAGTCAGAAGACAAACAATTTGTGCAAGTAGTAGAATATACAAATATTCCTGTTGTCACAAATATAATTTCAATGTTCCTAGAACAGTGAAAGGATTGGTAAAAGAAATCACTCTGATCTATCTTTAGTAGTTCTTTTCCCCCTGACTAAAATTGTTGGTTTGCTCAATTTCTTTTGTGCTTTTCAAGAATGTGTGCAATTTTTATTGCAATTTTTTAATAGAAATAGCTGTAGCTCTATTTTCTACATTGTATGCTACATAAGTGACTGTTAAGCCATTTGGCCTTGTTCTGATGATAAAAAAATCTAGGCATAAATGATTAAAAACTGGGATTATTAAGATCTCATTCCGTTTGATTTTCAGTAGTGGCTGTAGTAGTAAACTGCCTTTGCCTGTAAATCACAGTTATTTACTTTTGCCTTTCCATGGATGGAAGGTGACAGTGAAATAATGGTGCTCTGTGGGGTGTCTGATTTTCAGTATCTGTTTAAATCCTAACTGCCTACATCAGTCCCAGAGTGATTTTTAGACTAATACTGCCCAAACAGAAGGGTAGTGTTTGTTTTAAAAATGATCCTCTTTCAAAAGTGCAAGTTCTGATTTAGAACTGCCTTTATACAAAACCACTGAATGAAACTTTTTATAATGACTTCGTTTTGTAGCAGGTTTTTTAGTGTCTAACCACTTTGCATGCTTCAGATTTTCATTTGTCTTTCCAAACAGGCAGCAAATTCTCAGGAACAGAATCCTTTGGTTTTAGTAATGTTATAAAACACTTCCATGCATGCACAGCCAGTACATACTTTTGAATATCTATTTATGAACATTCTTTTTTTTTAATGTTTTTAGGTTTACATTTGCTCCCAGTTAATTTAATGATTTTGAATGGTTTGTGCATTGTAAGTGGCTGACAGGATGAAGCTTCCTGCAAATGGAACAGTGGAGGTGTGGGATGCTGGAAAAGCCTTTGTGATCTCCCAGGGAATTGCTTTCACAAAGAAAGGAGCCTGCAGAAGGAACAGGACTGGGAATCATTTTACTTGCTGTAATGACACAGTGCCAAGGCCTGAGATCTAGTCTACTTTCTTAAGACCAAGAGCATTTATTGGACAAACAAGAATAAAAGTCTCCAAGAATACTAATTTTATGCATTATCTAAAATGTATGAGAAAATAACTGTGTCATTTAACAAAGATTTTAAATGCACAGTTTTAACCAAACTTGATTTAGAAAATCTTGTTTCTACAAATTTTCCTTAGAGTCTTAGAAATCTTATGTCATTAATTCTACAAATTGATTACTTGATGTGGCATTTCCATGATAAGCCACATTCCTTGAATTTTAGGGATAGGAACTAGCAGTCTTAGCCCTACTATGCTGTAAAAGCTGTGTGATGCAATGGAACTTGGGTTTTGTGGTATTTGACAAACACTGGAGGGGTTTTACAGTGATATTGAGGTACTCTGTAGAAATATAACTGATAGATTATCAGATTTTTATGTTCTTTGGTCCAAGACAGAAGTACATGTATATGATCTGTGGTAGAATTGTACAGAACATAGCTCTGACTTCCCCAGTGTCAGGAATTTGAGTGCAAGCTCTATTTAATTGCCTCTTGTCCAAGGCAAGTAGTGTAAGGAGTCAGAATGAACAGTTATGTAGATGCCTGGTCTGCTTGCTTATGTGCTTGGTCTGCTGTAGATGAATTTACAGTGCTCATTACTAATTCAGTTGTTACAAGCAGATGCCATTTCAAAAGACAACAAGGATGCTTATTGTGGGATGTACTGAGACAACTCTCATTAAAGTCAGTGGAATGCTGTAATTACATTTATTGAATGTTAGAGCAGGCCCTAAGCTAACAATTTCTTTTTTTTATTACGTGTTTGTATAAAATAATGCCATAATTAACCTGTGCACAGTAGCACTATTTGGAGTGACTGCTGTTGGAAAGGAAGCAGATATGAAAGACCTATCAAAACCATAGGAAGCAATGGAAGTGAGCAATCCCTTAGCTCATTCCATAGGCAGTGGATTGAGGGAAACAACTTCTCACCCTTTCTCAGCACTGGTGGCACTGGAGGCAGCTCAGCAGAGCCAGGCTGGAGCACAGGCCCTGGGAGCAGGCACAGCCCAGCTGGGGCTCAGCCAGGCAAAACTGGCTCAGGGGAGCTCCCAGAAACCCCCACACACACCTCCCTCCCCGAGGCACCCGTGCTGCTGACGGGGTGGGAGTTGGACCAGAGGCAGGCAGTGCTGGCATGTGGAGAGAAAAGGAGGGCTGACAGTGAAGCCTCAGCATGAGGAAACAAATGTGTGTTCTGCTTCTTCAGACATGTTTCAGTTTGAGATGTTTGGGTGGACCTTCTGCCCAGGGCTGGAGGAGAAGACATTTCTGTTGTGACTCCCCACTGGTAGAGTGAGATGTATGTTCAGATGGTTCTGGGTTCTGAAAATTATTTCCTAAAATGGCTTCTGTCACCTCTTTAGCCTGCTGTGAAGTACACAGAATTTATACTGAACCGTAAAAGTGCTCCCAAAATATTCTGATACCAGTCTTGGCTATGTATGGAAAACACAGAAGGAACTTTGTACTTCCCTCCTACAGATGCTTGCTCTAATTCCCTGTGTTACAGTACTATTTAAATGCAGAAGAGACATTTTAGGATGCTTTACAATGTGTGCATAAGAAACACTCGGGGGCCCTTTGCCCTGTTTGAAAATTTCAAAAAAACCAAAACTGTTGTGAACTTTCTGGGCTTCGGCAGCTCGTTTGAAGTATGCTGAGGATGAGGAAAGTCAGTGCTGTTCCTCCCACCTCCATCCCCTCAGCCAGGGTGTGGGGATGGGGAGGGGAGGTGGCTCCTGCGGGCCGTTCCCGTGCTCGGCTCATCCCCAGCTTCCCTGCAGAGGGAGCCCGAGACCCTCCTGGCTCGGGACGCTGCGGGTGTGCAGGAAGGGCCGAGAATAAGTGAGCCGGGAGATAATGCCCGTCTCAGCGGGAGAGAAGGGGCGCAGGAATGGAAGGAGCTGCTCTGTGAGAGGAAAGGCTGTGCGTTTTGGGAACTTCCACTTGGCAACAAGTGGTGCTTCTGCTAAATAAAAAAGTTCCCTGGAAGTTTATTGTAGAAAGTACAAGGCTTGAAGAGGCTGCAGGTTTCACTTTTTATTAAAAATAAAATGGTTGAATTAGTCGGGCCTATGTCAGATGCCGGACATGACACTTAGTGGAAATCCTTACAAAGACCTGACTCTGCTGCAGCTTCTCTGTGTATTTAAGCAGATGGTTCCAGCCCTGCTGTTGCTGTGTTAAATCTCTGTCAAGCTAACAGCATTAATGAGCCTTCCCAGAACTGGAGCTCTGCTGCTCTTCCAGCACCATTTGCTTACAGCAGAAATGGCCGGCCCTTGAGCTCCAATGTCATTTGCACACTCTAAAAACATCTCCTCCCTTCTCTTTCCCCCATCTCTGTGCTGATCTTGTCTTGTGGGAGCCATTTTGGATGCTGATGTTGTTTTGCCTCCTCAGCAAGCATCCTATCACCCAGATGTGAGTGAAGAAGTTCGGGAGAGAGCCCTGCGCTTCGGAACAGAATGTACCCTGGGATACCTGGAGCTCCTGGAGCACGTTCTCCTGGTAAGGAGTCATCTGCATGCACACACTGGGGCGCTTCCTAGGAGAGTAATCTCTCTGCCCTCTTTCTGTAGTGATTGCTAGTGACATATTTTTGTCAGTTTGTCACAAGGTTCTGAAGTTTTGTTGTCAGAGAAAGCTAAAGGA
Source organism: Geospiza fortis (assembly GCF_000277835.1). Lineage (NCBI taxonomy): Eukaryota > Metazoa > Chordata > Aves > Passeriformes > Thraupidae > Geospiza > Geospiza fortis. Next base: position 1,343,784 of record NW_005054398.1, read on the forward strand.
AACTCAGTATTTCAGCTCTGTGAGGCAGGAGGAATACTGGAGTACTTAAATGGAGCTGCATTCTGGATCACATTGGAGGCAGTCTGGATCTGAACCTAAAAAAGGTCCCTGGCAAAGGAATTAAACTAAGACAGTTCAGCCTTCTTTTAAGCCCTCAATAAACACTAGGCATATTAGGCACAGGCCTGCGCCCCAGGCTGAAGAGGTTGCACAATCTTTATGAAGGCACTGTTACCTCAGTGTTACTGTTACTCCCACAGCCACACCTACTCCAAGCCATCCCAAAATCTCCAGCCAGCGCTGCCTCACAAAGAACTCTCCAACACATCAGACATGGCACCCCCAAAGCTCTGCATAAACTTCTACACTCAAATCCAAACTCATGAATCCTGCTGTTAGTGGGCTTTGCTTGACCATACTTAATTATCCCATATTATATTAGTTATCCCATAATATATTAGTTATCCCATAATATTTGTTCTTCTGTCACTATTACTTTTGTAGGAAGCAATAAAATGTGTTTGAACTAACATTTATGAGATATTGAAGTTTCTGGAGAAGATTTAAATCAGCAATCAGCTTCATGGATGACCAGCAATTTCTTTTAGGTGGCTCTCAGCTGGCATATTAAAGTCTGTGGAAATGAAATTTGCAGCCATAACTGCAGATTAGAAAACCCAAATCAGTTTTTCTGCTGAGAACAGAGCATGTGTAATTATTTGCATCAACTCACTGAAATTTATATGTAAAGTAAAAGTCCAGTCACAGTTGTGCTTGCCACTAGCAAGTAAAAAATAGTTCAGGAAAATTGGAACTTGCTAGTGGAATTCTTAGAGCTGTATTGCAGTAAGTGATTTAGCATTAGATGTCTGTTCCATTTTTAGTTTAGAGGACTGTGGGGAATTTTTCAGATTTGACCCCTAGAAGGCTAGCACTATGTGTTTCAAACTGAGTGCCAGAACAGACCAAACACTTGAATCAGTTTTTGCTCATTTATTTCTGTCTCTCTGCAAAGTCAAGAGGCTTAAGGTAAGAAAGGCATGTTCCATTTTATTGAAGTAACAGGCCTTTTCTACCTTAAGCCTTTTAACCCTGAAGCCACAAGCAAGTTCTGCCCCCTCATACCACCCCCCTGCCCCTACCCCAGTGTTGACTGCCTCTGGTGGTTTAGAACCCCTAGGTCTGCAATCTCATTAATTTATAACCTCCAGAAATGCAGATCATGTGGGATTAGGAATCTCTAACTGGTCCATCTGGCACCCTGTGACACAGTTGTCAGTAAGTTCAGTTATACCCTCAGTGCTCAGGCTAGGGATGTTGCATGGGTGCCCCAACACAGGGGTGCCACAGGGGGATTCAGTAGCCATATTTCTTTGAAAATGACACTTGTTAGGTACAAGAGTTGTCAGATGCAATATCTAAAAATTCCCAAACCAGTGTATTAACTTGTGTAATGTTGCATTGGGCAAGTGGCACAAAGTGACTCGTTTGCTCAAAGCACTATTCCACTAATCACCTAGCTAGGGCTAGGGCCAGGAACATGCTAATTCCAGCTGAATTCTGCACATTTTAGTAAAACTCCTTGTAAGCTCTGCTAGTGAGAATCAAGAGTGACCTGATCTGCAGATCCATGTGCTCCATCCTGGCCAGTGCTGATTCGTGCTGAGTTAGGGGAAGTCTGGAGCTGTGCAAGGCAGTGCCACTTTCCTGGGGTGCATCCAACACTGTAGTGTAAGCCTCTGCTCCTTGTGCCTCCTGACAGTTACAGGTCTCTCACTGGGCTCTCAGACAATTGCTATACAAAATAAATCTTTCACTAGAGTGCCTTGGGAATCTTCCAGCATCCTGGAATCCTTAATAATGTGCATTCTCTTTGTCTAGATTCTTCAAAAAGCAACTCCAGAGCTAAAGCATCAGCTGGCCTCTTTCTCCAAGCGGGTTGCAGGTGCTGTCACAGAGCTTATCCAGTCAGCAGAAGCAATGAAGGGTGAGTTGGGAAGCCAGGCTCCCAGTGTGCTGTGCTCATCACTCCAGAAATCAGGATCTGATATTCTGTGTCATATACACTGCAGGGTCTCCTCAGTTATTTCCTGCTGTTATCAGTACCTGATCCTTGCAAATGAACCTGAACTATAAGCAATTTTCATATATGGAAATCCATTTTTTTTCCTCCTTCCCTCCTTATCTCTTAATAGAGTTACTCTTTTTCATAGAACAGTGATCTACATGATGCTATTTCCCTGTTCAAGTAGCTTTATTGAATTCTTCAACTTTTCCTGCATTCTCTTGTATTTCAAAATTTCTGTTTTCATTGGCTAATAAGGCAAGCCAATATCAAACTTCTTCTCTTCCCTAAGTGCTTTTTAAAAATCTTTATATTATTCTCATCTTTGGACACAGTTATTAATTTCTGACGATTTTTGCATTTTAATTCATATTCACTAAAATAAAAAAACACTACTTATTTCTTTTTTCACTTGCTGCCTGTAGAGGATGTCTTTATTCACTTTAGAAGCTTTTTTTGTGGGAAGTAAAATGTGTTTTAGCCATTCATAATTTTCTTTCCTCATTTTCATTTATAGGTACACAATGAAGTTGTCTCCTAACAAATTCAGCATGTAAATGTTTTAACCTTTGTGAAATGCCTTTTTTTTAAGAGCAACTAGTACATTTTACAAATTTGGGGTTGACTGCATTTATACTTGCTGCCTTTTTTTTTACCCTGTTTATTTGCCAGTATTAGGATTTAATATAGAACATCTTCATCCTGTACAGCATTTGAGCTGAGAAATGGTTTTTAGACCATGCCCTTAGAGGTTATGAACTTCTTCTGGCTGTTTCATTGTTTCCCTCAATCCGGAATAGGGATGCTTTCTGAATCTTATCATTCAGAGAATGGTGTTAGGAAATCAAAAATAATAATGCACTGACAACTTCCAAAAATCTGAAACCACTTCCAGCCAAGTATTCATTTTGTGGATCTATAAAATCTCTTTGAGAAAAGAGATATGCCAAAAAGTCAACAGCAAAAAAGAAGTTACCCTTCAGATGTGGTACAGAAACTGCTTTGGCTTTTTCTACATCACTGTAAGACACACACTGCCAAAAGTGTGCTTCCTTCAGCCAGTGCTAACTTCATCCCCAGGCACTGCCAGTGACCAGACTGCCAGGGCAGAGCAGGGGGACTGCAGAGTGTGCTGGGGGTGACTGTGTTGGCTGCAGCCTGTTCTCTCCACCACTGTGTCAGACTTCTCAATGTACCCTGTGGCTTGGTCAAATTAGGAGTCATCTGAGTAGGACCTCTGATAAACACAAGTTGAGTGACAACTGGTTTTGTTCCCAGCATGGACAGTATCCCTTTCTGAAGTTTCTTTGCTTACACAATTATTTAATAAGTTACTTTCATGAAAAAATAATCCGACTAAATATTTCTTTCCCCTCGGCTTTACAGTTTTCTGTGGTGTACATTCTGTATTGGACACTTGAGGTGTGATTGCAATTCCTCCTGTTTGAGTGGCAGCTCACTCACAGTGACACTGAAGTTATTGTCTCCATCTCCATTAATTTCAGGGACAGAGTGGGTGGATCCAGAAGACCCAACAGTCATTGCAGAGACAGAGCTATTAGGGGCTGCAGCATCAATTGAGGCTGCAGCAAAGAAGTTAGAGCAGCTGAAACCAAGAGCCAAGCCCAAGGTGAGTGTCCATCCCCACTGTTTGTTTGAGGTTAACAAGGCAGAGGATGCACACTGCCCATAGTTTGGGGTGTACTTTGCTACTGGCCACAATAATGGTGTAAGCAATCAAACCTTGCATGAGTTTTAGTGCCACAAAACCCTGCTCTGGATTGCACTTGCCCCTGAGGGTAGAGGGTAAAAAGGTGCTTTTCAGGGAGAGAGTCAAGCACCAGCCATAAGCAAGCAAAGGAAGAGGAGCCAAATGTTAGAAATGCTTGTAAGAGTTATGGCATCATTACTGTTGATTATTTACCTTTCTGTTTCCAAACATATTTTACTGCTGTGTAGTCATTCTTACTTGCTTTCTTTTGAAGACCCTTTGTTCATATCTGAATTTGTGTGGTGTAGCAGGAGAAAGCAGCAGTAACACAGCTGGGATTCAAGAGAATACAAAGGACCTACAGGATTTTCTAAGACTAAAACCAGCATTTTATGCCATGCTTAGAGAGTAGCTGTTTCAGTATAGAATCAGATACAATATATGATCATTTCTATGTCATTTTCCTGAAGGAAATTAAATTACAGTTCATTATGATATCAAGTGGTGTTGCATGTTGCCAGATCCTTTCAAATGTGTCTCTGAAGATATTCTAAAATTAAGCCAACTATTTTCACATAGTTGAAGTAGAGAGGGAATGTATGAAACTGGTGGATCCCAGAGAATTGCTACCTTTTGCCTGGTGTTAACAGGTTTTAGTAGAAATTACTATGTTGCATCTCTTTAAAATTAAAAACATGTTTTGGCTGTGTAATTGATGTCAGGAAAGGACTATGTATCTATTTTCCTCTTTATGCTGCTTTGTAGGTGCAAATCTGTTTTCAAAGTAAAGCTAATGAGAAGTCTTTCTAAAAAGCAGAGCCTCAAGACCATTCATCCAGTGTTGGATGATTGTATTGATGCAGGGTAGTACTTTGTTATTTAGGAGCATCAGATGAAATAGTTCTTGGAAGCTTCAGCCTTTGAGGACCTCTCACCCCCCACTCCCTGTTCAGTGATAGGAATAAATTAGCTCATGAAAAAAAATGCTCTTTGTCTGCATTTTTTAACAAGTACATCCATTTTGTTTATAAAGAAAAATGGTCCTTTATAATGAGATTCCACAGGCTGAGTCTGAGGAGTGGAAAAGTCCTCCATCACCTTTTCTATACAGTCACTGCACAATAGCACATGTGTGTTGCCTGGTAACCATGGAGCAGTTTCCTTCCAACATCTAAGCCCCTCCAGGGTCATTGTAATCTCCCAGTGAATTTCCCAGTTCTCACACCTGCTCATCATTTAACATGTTAATTTGAGTATCCAGTCTCCTTGTGACTTAGTGGTTTGTTTGTCATTTTCTGAAACTAAAATTCATATCCAACTGTTTGTTTGATTTGGGATTTCAGCAGCCTTTGCATCCTTCTCAGATGTTTAATCTCTTTCACAATAAGGATTATAATCCACACCAAAAGTTACTAGGAAGATCACAGAGTGGCTCAAACAGCACTTTTTCTGCTGCAGACTTGTAGCTTGTGTCCTCCCAGAGCAGGATTTCCTGTGGTGAACGAGCTCTGTCTTCCTAATGCCCACCTTTGACAGCACACAGAGTGTTGCAGTAGGAATGCTTAGATCAGGAAGGGCTGCTTTGTCTTGTGCTCAGGCTGTGAAATGCAGGAATAGGAGTTATTTTCTACAATGGAACAGACTATCTAGACAAAATCCTGCTTTCGTTAGCAGCAATCATCATCAAGTGAACTTGCAGAGGAGTCCTCAGTTGGTAATTTTAGAATGTCTACCTGCAGGAAATCCATCATCTTCATCATTACTGCTTGGTGGCTGATTCTCTATTTTTTGGTGAAGTTTTTTTACTAGTGCAAGGAATGGGAGTAAATTGATTTCAGCTTGAAATTTTGATCTTTGTGTTCCAGTTTGTCTTTTACCTCCAAAAAACCCCCAAATAGCTGAAGGTAGGGTTTCTTCTCATTTGTTCCACCATTTTATGTTTTTTAACTTTTGGAATTTTTTTTTAATTTCTTCTTTTCCTTGTTTCCTCTTCATATTTTTGCACCTATCATACCCCCCTGATGTCTTAGACTGACACAAATAGCATGAGACATCTTCATTTTCTGCTGCTGGGAATCATCCCAGAGGACAATTTCTAATGAGACACAGTCCTGCTAACTGCTGCCTGTGCTTTATTGTACAATGCTTATTTTGTTTGCTTCAAATCCTGGTTGTTTGGCTGCAGGTGAATGTGCTCCCAAAATGCTTAGTCCACTAGTCCACAGCCCCACTGACACCCTGTAAATATCTGTATGTCTTCTGAGCTCATATCTTGGAAGAACTTTGAGGACTCTCCTGGGTAGCTGGTGTTACTGCTGTCTGTAACACAAAACCTGTTCAGTATTCTCCTTGCAGTGGTCAAGGTGGGAAATGATCTGAGAAGCACTGAGATCTTTATGGTTTATTAAGCAGGAGTTGGCTGTCATGTTTCCTTTAAGTACAATTATTTTTCCTGAACGTGGACTGTTATTTTTTCAGTTTTCCATTTGGAGAGTCAGTTGTATTGCAATGCAGACACACATTCCTTCTGTTATGCAAATATGCTACTTCCTGTAAAATAACCCCCACAACTAGTTATTTTCTGAAGAAAACTATTTGGTCTAGTAAAATCTTCATGCTAATACTGAGGAAAAACCACTTTTAAATAAAAGGTATGGTAGATGAGGTACAAAGGAGAGAGCATTGCTGTCCATCCCCTGTTCTGTCTGCTCTTCAAGCTTCTGTGCAGGCCTCTGCCTCCAGACATGGGTGTCTTGTAGTCAGGAAGAGTTCCCTGCTGGCAGCTTTCAGCAGTTGGTCCTTTGTTTTTTTAACCCCAGATGAATCAAACCTGGATGCCTTTTTCTGCAGGACTCTGTGTGATATGTTTGATATATTAGGTTGTTATTTAATCCAACTATATATCAAACATATTCCTACAGTGTCCTGCCCTGTCTCCGGGGGTTTTAACCTAGTAGAAGGCAATATGAAGGAGTTCAGTCACTCACAAGCAGGTTTAGAAGACTTCCTGTAGACTCCTAATCTAATCTGGTATAAAATACATACATGGAGTGCTCCTTTATCAGTAGAGTTGCTCTTGGGGAGACTTTTAAGTTGTGTAGGGCTCTTTGTGACAGTGAGCAGCAGCTGACTTTCACTGAAATTCTTATTGTGCTTTCCATGGCTCAGTGCAGAAACTTACTCATATTGGTTTGCTCATTATAAAGTAGAAAATTAGAGGTGCTTGAAAATAAAATGGTTTGTCTTTTGTAATTTTTGCTACTGTTTTGCAATGAGATTGGGGGCTCATTTGTTTTCCAATTAACCTTGACTTTATTTATGCTACCCCTAATAATGGAGATGCTGTAGAAAAATGGTTAAAATGCAATACAAAACCATATCTTTTTAGTTTTCTTTTCAATGGCATAATCAACATTTTAAGGATATCCCATTTTAAAGACTTTGTAGTGAGCCTAATGTTTGTTTGCTCTGGTGACTTAATTTTCCAATCTATTTATAGCTGTACATGGTTAATAACAGCATATTAGCTTAGGCTTGAGGAAAATGAGATGCTGATCTTCATGGGGGCTGCTTGAGGAAGGAGAAGCTCATCCCTTTTGTCCTAGATCTTGTTTTTTAAAGAAACCTGCTCTAAAATCTCCCAATGTGATATTTTCTGCCATCATTGCTCTCAACTTTATTCATGAAGGCTGTGAACTGACACATTGTAGGGTACTGTTGATGAGTGTGAACTTAAGACAGTCCAGGAGACACACTCTTTTAACAATGGGAATGAAATATTTACTTTTCTTGTAGGGCATTTTGCTGTGCTCAGTCTTGTGCTGCTCCCTGTCCCTGTTGCTAAGGAATGCTCTTGGTAGAGCTCTGGCAGTGACACACCCACAGTGCTGGCTGAGCATTGTGCCTCCCCCATGGAGTGTCCAGCCCTGAGATGTGGCACACCTGAGAATGGTGAAGGGAAAATCACAGAGGAGGACTAGAAAAGAAGGATTTGTTAGAAAAGATAAAAAGCCAACAGGCATTCAACAGTTTGAGTGCTGTGTAAGGCTGCTACAAAAATAAATTCTTCACGGAAAGGATCAACTATTCAGAGTTTTTTTTTTTCCAGAAGTAAAAGAAGTTGTGAGATGTCAGAGCACGCAAGACTTGGAAGTTTGAGAAATTTGATTTATGGCTTGATCTTCCAAGCCCTGGATTTCAGTATAATTGGAAAGAAAGTGATTTGGCAAACAGGGGAGAAAAAAATCTGTTACCAGATGAGATACTGAGGTTTAGCTGTCTGTTCTCCTGTTGAGCTTCACCTGCTGCTCCACAGTGGAAGTTAATCCAGCCATTGTGCAATGGCACTCCTGATTCCTTGGCATTCTCTTTGAAAAGCAGTAATTTTTGCTTAGGAATTGTGTGCAATATTTAGTCCACTCACTACCCTGAACTGAGTTTAAACAACTGCTTTTGTTCAGCATCTTTTTGGTGTCTGTTTTTTCACAAATTGAACTACATCTGGGCACATTCATAGCTGTCCAGTAGATCACACTATGGCCATGAGCATTTTATTAAATGTCAACAAAGACTGACACTTCCTTTGTAATAAATAAGCAGATATTGAAGTTCTCACTCATTTAAGTCTGAATTCCTGACAGTGCTGACATATACACAGTAATGCACATCATATATTTTATGTTGGAAATAAGAACTTAAAAACTTGATAGTAAGAAGTTTTGGACAAAAGTAGAAGTGCAATTACAGTCTTTTAAAAGTGCAGTAACAGTCTCCTCAATTTACTGTCAGTCAGTGGTATTTTTGTTGACATTTCTGTTTCAGTCTTTAGTCAAATCAAAGTCAATAATGCATCTGTTTTAATAAGGACAGTAATTCTGACAGACTGTACTGGATTCCATTTAATCACTCTGGCAATATCATGATTGAAATAAGAGTTTTATTTATGAAACTTGAGGCCTGTAGAGGGCCAGTGTGATTGTACTTTGCTATAACAATGGTCATGATGTGGCATTGCAAGCACTGCCAAAATTGTACGTGGAACATGACTTGCTCACTTTCCAAAGCAATTTCTTTTATTACAAAGGCATATACTTCAGTTGATGGGAATGGCCCAACAGCAAGGCAAGACAAATAGTTTTCTGTGGATTAGGTGGCTTTTCTTAAAAAAAGACAAACTTTAAAGTGCCAAACATCTTTATCTACACATCAGTTTTGATTTTCAGATGATTCAGTTCTCCTGGTGTCTGTGGATGCTATTGTTTCATCTCCCAGACTTTTAGTTATGTGACAGTTTTGTGAAGTGCTGTACGACTGAGTGCTGCTTGATGGGTCATTTTGTAATTACTTATCATTATCCTTTATTATTTTATAATTTACTATTTCATCAGACTGCAGTAACAGGAGAACTAAACCTGACTTGAATTTAGATGGGTGTGCTTAGACTTGCAAATGAGTGCCCAGTTTTTTAACGTTAGTTGTGTGCCACAAGAACATTGTGGTTGTAGTTAGAATAAACCTTTATTTCAAAAGCCTTATCTCTCACAAAATAGGATGTCCTGACACTGTAGCCACTAGCCCTACTTGTCATACAGCCTTGGATTCCAGTAGGCTTGTGATTGAGTCACAAACAAATACATTCTGTTGGAATATTTTATATCAAAAACAATCAGAATACAAGGCCCAGACCTGGTTCTGTTTAAAATAACAATAATTGTTCATCTCTATCTATTTTGTTAACTGTTCAAAAGCTAGTAAGCATGTTTAGATGGACAAAGGTTTTCAATATTTGTTTAAATTATTTGAAAGTCAGGAAAGTTTTTATAGAACAATAAATTTACATTTTAAATAGTAAGAAACCCTCATTAGGAGGTTTTGCATATGCTTGGTCAAAGACATACTTGGATGACTGAAGTGTTCCAGACAGAGCTTTGGAACTTCCTATCTCCAAGATCACTGAACTGGACTGCTGCACAAAGCTGCTTTCTGTGCAGTGACACCTCTTACCAAAAGCTGTTAAATCTGTGCTCTTGCTTGGTATCTACTTCACATTCCTTACTACAGGTGAATGAGACAACACATATTTATCACTGTTCTTTTTCAATGCCTTAAGTCTTTAAGTATTTAGAAAATGCTTTCCCTAGTTTAGCAATCTTGGAAGCCACTATTATGGCACTACAGAGATAATTTTGATAGGAAAAACAAGAATTTCTTTTCAGACCTGCACTTTTCTGAATGTAGTTTAGAGTAGCTCTAGTGGAGGTAATGCATTAGAAAGTTGATGGCTTTGTTTAAATATCTTGTGTGATGCTGTTTCAGTGTGAGCAGGCACAAGGGCAAGCTCTAATATTTATGTTGCCTCCCAGCTTTAGGTCCACACAAAACTCCTTTGCAGAAAATGATGTTATAGATCTTACTGACTTTACTGATGTGCTCCAGAATCTTCTTGTCTTTGTATATGTCCTCAGTCTGGAAAGTATAGTTCCTTTCAGGTGAATGTGTAACATTGTTTTTTCTTGGTTATAGCAAGCAGATGAGACTCTGGATTTTGAAGAACAGATCCTGGAAGCAGCTAAATCCATTGCAGCTGCTACCAGTGCCCTTGTGAAGTCAGCTTCAGCAGCCCAGAGGGAACTGGTGGCTCAGGGAAAGGTGGGTAAACAGGACATGTAGCAACAGTAGTGGGGGAAAGCATCAAAAATCCTAAAGGTTCTGTTAAAAACAGTAGGAAGGAGCTTTGGAATGACTAATGAAAATGTAAATTGTTCACTGCTCATCATAATACATGGCCCAGACCTGGTTCTGTTTAAAAAATCCCACAGTTACATTTATTTAAACCTTACAAGTGTAATCAGGTGCTTGACTCTTCAGATTATTCAGTCGTGGGGAGTTTTGCTGTGGGGCTTTTTCACTTCATGAAGATCTGTGATTCAAGCTGGTAATGTATAGTCCCACACAACAATTTGAGGATCCAAACCCAAATGGCACCATGTCCAATACTGCTCTGGGCCAGAACAGCAGAAGGCCTCAGTAATTGTGCCCTCAGTGTCTTGTGATGCAATGGGAACACAGGCCTGCATGTCAGTTCAGGACATTTCAGTGGCCATGCTTGTAGTTATTGTTGCAATCAATGGAAGGAATGTTTACAGCACGTGGCATCCTTTTGGTGTGATCAGAATTGAGATTTTGTAAATCATTTCACATCCATCACTATTTTTCACAGTCAGTATACTCTGAAAGATAAAATCTAAACATCAACCAGGTATGTTGCCTGTGAGAACAATTTATTATAGGACCACTGTTGTTGTATAGCTATGGTTTCCATTTTCACCTGATTGTTAACTCAGAGCAGGCTCTGTCATGGATCCCACAATCAGGCTATGCTGTCTGCTTCAGCCTGGGTTCTGGAAAGCTTGTGCTTTTGTTGCTAACAGGGCCAACAAGCACTTCATCTGTGGTCTGCTTAAAAATATCTGTTCAGGGGATGATGAGGCAAGAAAAACTTGAAACCTAAATACTTTAGGGTTTTTTATAACTGATTTTTTTTTAGTTGCATAAGTGTCACCACAGCTATGAGAGAACATATCTTCTGTTTATGTTGATGCTGTACTTAATGATTTGATTTAATTCCCTGGAATTCTCATTATGCTTGAATGCCTGTTTACATTTCTTTTAAAACACAAGTTCTGGACCATGTTTACATTTCACATCTTTCAGCTTCTCTCCAAAAACCACCCAGACCCATGCAGCTGTGGGGATGTGGGTCTGGCAACCAGCTATAGGGTTTAGCTTCATTGCTTTCATCCAATATGGGAAGGAAACTGTCTCCAAATTGTTGCTGGTACTGCTGATGCCAGTGAACACTTCAGTGGAAAAGGCATGCAGAAAAGTGGGCTGCTCTCCTAAAGTGCCATTATTAGGCATGAAGGCACGTGGGGGCTTCCCTGTGAAGCTTTCTGATCTGTACCTTCCCACAGTGCTCAAATCAGAAGAGATGAAAGAATAATGTAAATTCAAATGTATTATGGAGACAGAAGTAAGTTATTTTAAAGCCTGAGACTTAAGGAACTGCTGCTTCAGCTGTTGCTTCAGCTGTGGTTTCAACCACCAGTAGTCTGCTAATTACTGGTTATTCTGGTAATTACTTCTGTGTGTTCCAAGAATGGGTCAGCTGAAGCAGTACAGTGAGCTGGACACTTCCTGAGCAGGCAGATGTGTGCTGGAAGCACAGTTACTCTGACAACTGACTTCCAGCTGGATTTTCTGCTCTTGAATGTGCTAGGCAGAGTCACAGGTACAGGTGTTTCCTTTTTTCATGGATTACTGTGTGTCTGAGACAGAGCAATTGTATTTTCTGTTTTCCTGTAAGCCATCTCTGAACTGTTTTTTCAGGTTGGAGCAATCCCTGCAAATGCAGCTGATGATGGACAGTGGTCTCAGGGACTTATTTCTGCTGTGAGTAACTACTTCTCTTGAGAAAACTGGCACATTCTCTGAAGAAATAATATCTGTGAGAATACCCAGTGGCTTTTTTTTTACTGCCTTAGGCCCGAATGGTGGCAGCTGCAACCAGCAATCTCTGTGAAGCAGCAAATGCCTCAGTCCAAGGCCATGCCAGTGAGGAGAAACTCATCTCATCTGCCAAACAAGTTGCAGCTTCTACAGCACAGTTGCTTGTGGCTTGCAAAGTGAAGGCTGATCATGACTCTGAAGCCATGAGGAGGCTACAGGTACTTGTGTTTTAATTACTGAGAACCCATGGTAGGGCTGTGTGAACACTGTTTCAGCAATCCAGGATTATGCATGTGTTCAACAAAGTATTTCTCTAAGTGCTAGCCTGGATTGTGGTCAGACTTCCTTTGTTTCTGTGAGTCAAGAGACAGCAGTTGTAGATAGAGCATTTCTAAAATGGACAATCATTGTTAGACAAAAATAAGAGGAGAATCTAATGCAGCATCTCAATTGAAGTCTGTGTGAGCTTCTTTACATAAAACTGGTTCCCTTTTATGTTACACATCCATTTCATGTTGAGCTTCTCTGAACTGCTGCTGAATTACCACTGTGTTCTGATGGGTAAAATCTAAAGTCTCTGGAAGTTTTGTTTGAGGATGGTAATTTTTAAAATGACCACAGCCTTATCTGACATCATGCTCTGCAGGCTCAGCCTGGAACATACAACTATCTCAGCTGCTTTTTTTATACCACATTTGGTGAACAGTGAAAATTCCCTTTTTTCTTGTACTTGCACAGCTGCTACTAATGGACACTCAGTGCAACAGTTCATGTATGGCTGGGCAGAATCAAATTCAACAGAAATACATATGACTGAGTATCTGTCTGAGCATGAGGATCTGATGTCATCATTTTTTTTTCAAAGTAGAAAAACTGTTTAAATATTTAGGAGGAAAAAATGAAGGTGTGAAAAATCTACTTGTTTCTACAGAAAACAGTGGTATGTCATGGGGCAATTATAGGGCTGAGATGGTTTTAGTGCTTTATAGTCAATCCATGTAGATTGACATTGCCAAAGGGTGTGGGGAAGGTGGCAGTAACTGGAATAATGCAATTTGCTCTGTAATATCTAGGTGCCAAGATGGGTCTGAAGGAATTTTAAATGCAGAACAAACAATAGAAACAGGAAAAATTCAACTACTAGAGACTTTTCTCAGCTCTGACAGGAAATTTGGGGTTCTCTGTCATTGTGAGCAAATATTATTAAATACACATCAAATGTGAGAAATTGGAAGGGAATGTGAAAAGGAAACAAGCCCAAGTTGGACTGAAACTGAACTTTGCCATTTTACCAAGTTTCATTTTAGGCCCAGAATGAATAATGAAAGGAAGAGCAGTTTGCACTTGGAAATCATGTCCTTTATCATAGCAACAACAATGAGTTGATGTCTACTAAATATTTTTACTGGTGGACATGCCAAAACTACTGAGACTTTTCAGCTGGCTTTGCCCCCAGCAGAAATGTTTTACATAGCTTTAATCAATAGGTTGGATTCAGGACTTTGAGTGTCTTGGCTTTTTCCTTCATACCCCAATTTGAACTGCATTTCCCATGAATGTAAATTTGGACTGCACTGTTACAGAATCTTCCAAAACTTAATGAAGCAATTGGAAATGTTTCCATTCTTTCTGGATGAGCTCCAGACTGAGCAGAGCAAATTTCAAATAATTTATCCTAATGGGTCATTTCAGTGAGGAAGACTTGAAAGTGAGATGCAGCTGGAAATATGGGATAGGACCGGGGAAAGGCAGGGGGACAGGCTCAGAGCTGCTCCTTCCTAGGAAGGATGGGAGCTGTGGCTTTCATTCCCAGTGCCAGTGTGTCTCTGGCATGTGGGAGCAGGCTGGTTTGGGCTGCTGGCAGAATCCAACTCAAAGAAAAAATTAAAAAAAAAAAAATTTTATATTCATATATATATATATATATATATATATATAAAAAATATATATATATATATATATAATATAACAACAACAACAACAAAAAATATATATATATATATATATTCAAACAACAAAAGAGAAATATTTAAAAGATATATATTACAACCAAAGATACATATTACAAATATTTGACCGTTTCTCTTTAGAAATCTGAGAATTTTTAGGAAATTAAAGTTTAAATGTGAGATAACCATGGCTGTGTAAGTTGCTAACTTGCCCTGATTAAAATCCATTAAATTATAAATTGTAATTTCATCCACTGCTTTATTTCAAACTATGGGAAAAAAAAATCTCATTTGTGACTTCTCCAACTTTCAACTTCTTAAACAAAGGAATTTTGTTCTCTCTGTACCACTGATTTTCACAGATTAATTTGCTTTTCCCTGGGGAAAAAAAAAAACGTACCTTTCCTATGCAGTCAAGCAAAGATGTTTGTTTTGATGTTCAGACAAATCCATGTTAGTTATGTATTTTCCTTATTAGTAAATTTCTTCTTTTTCTCAAAGGCTGCAGGAAATGCTGTCAAGCGTGCATCAGACAATCTTGTCAGGGCAGCCCAAAAAGCAGCATTTGGAAAAGCAGAGGATGATGACGTTGTGGTCAAAACAAAGTTTGTGGGTGGCATTGCTCAGGTTGGTACAATCACTCCAGAAATAAAGCAGGGAAAAAACCAGCACAGAAATGAGGGGTGTTACAATGTCCACCTGCTGGACAAATCTATTGAGAAATCCATGATCAATTACTTGATGCCTCATTATCATGGAACCCCCGACATAAGAACACAGTGATGTCCTATGTGGTAGCTGCACTTCTCCACTGAGCATTTGCTGTAATAGCAGATTAAATGAACGGATCTTTTCAGAATTCTCTCATGTACTTTAACTGTTCCCAAATCTTAATGAAACAATGATTTTGCATGTATTTAAGCAAAGAAATAGAGAATGAGAGATAAAAACAAATGAGGTTTTGTTACTGTGACCATAATAATTATTGGGAAATAATAACAATATTTAAAAGTAGATTTCAAGGCTCTGAGGTACCAACTTTAAATTCCTTATAATGAATGAAGTACATCATTAAGTAGCAAGTACATGATGCTACTTAAAATATACTGGACTTGATTATTTCTGCTTGTCTGTACTGCTGTTGTTTTTTCTCTGGCATTCTGAGATGCAGGAAAATACTGTGGATACCTGCAGTGAGGAGAGTTCAATTTTACTGTCACTCAGACATTATGTTAAGACATAGTGCTTATTCTACATGTTCTAAGCCCCCACCCTGCTGAATGTTGGGAGAATGCAGAACTGTAAAATTCATCATGGATGCATGGTAAAACTATGGTGGTAGATTCTTTTTTTCTTTTATTCAAGTGGAAATAGAATACTTTTCTTGATGGCCTAGTCCTGGCATCTGGAAAAATTTGAGCAATTCCTGATGAAGTCATTGAAATTAGGTGCTTCTCTGGAGAATGCTCACATGGGCCAGCTGTGACTGTGGTGTCATTAGGGAAAGAAATAATATTTTACAGACAGTATTCCTTCCTGCTTCTGTTTTCTAGATTATTGCAGCCCAAGAAGAAATGCTGAAGAAGGAGAGAGAACTGGAAGAGGCAAGGAAAAAACTGGCTCAGATCCGCCAACAGCAATACAAATTTCTACCCACAGAGCTGAGAGAAGATGAGGGTTAACTGTTAACCTGCTGAGATTTTTCTTCCTTTTTATTCTTTTGTTTTCTTTTTTTTTTTTCTCTTTTTTTTTCTTTTAAAGAAATAAGCTAAAGGGGGACAGCACATTGAGAACTGCTCTGACAGCATACTGATATGCCAAGCACTTAGCTAAATAAACTGCCTGTCATAGCTTTGGATGAGCAGAGGGCAATAAACAATTGTTCCTTCCCACCTGCTCAGCTGAGGTGCATGATGATCAAACAATGGTACAGTGTTAGGTTCATCATTCCTGTTCCTCCCTTGATTTATATCTCAGGAGAGAATGTTTCACTTTTTACTAAAGATACTAAGTCAGTATTATTGTCACTTTCCTGATGCTTGAGGTATTTATCATTCCTTGACTTGTTCTAAAACATTGATAAGATTAAGTAGGAAAAGAGTCAAGAAGTCTTTCATATAATAAATACCCCATGAGCTGGTGGTTGTCCCCCAGGTACCCTTGTAAAAAGAAGACCAAGATGGAGAAGGATGTATAGCTGAGTGGAGAAACACACACAAGTGTGAGTTTGAAGAAGAAGCCTATCCTCTTGCAGTGTTATATAGCTGGTTCACCCCAAAACTGGAGGAATTGTCTCTGCAGCTGTTTGCACTACTAGTATTATTCCTTACCTGATACCAACAAGCTTTTGCTTGTACAGTATTTAGGTTTACATAATGTGGCAATAGCCATTCTTTAAAGAGCTCAAAAAACAAAGAAATGGAAACCTTGTCACTGCCTCAATAATAGCAGGTTCATGAAAGAAAATGCTGTTTCAATTATATACCTCTAATGTGTGACTACTTTTACAGTATTATACACACATACACATGCTCTAACATTGGACTGATATAGTTTGCATCTTGTTTTTTAATTGAAATTATCTGGTTCGTACTGTGGTATTTCTGTTAGAATGTATCTCAGTTAAAAAAGGGAAATGCCCAGTACAGCAAAAGACTATCACAACTCTTGTTATTATTTTAATAATTACATTTATAATTATTATGTTTTGAAACCTGTGGGAATTGTAGGAGAAAAGAATAAGTGATTTACAAGTAGATTTACAATTTTTCCTGTAATATATTTTTTAAAAATTTGGACTCTAGAGAGTTTGTTTTCATAGTTGCTATTGATGAAAAAGTATTCACCAAGGAATTGGGGAGAAGGAATAGCAGCAGTCTATCAGCAATCTTTGTGCAGAAAGGTACAGTATGCTCTCAGTATCTCTGTTGTGACCTAAACAATAGCAATTTGGGTAGAGTAACATCTTTTACTATGTCAAAAAGAGAACACAAATCACAGCGACTTTGGGTAGCAAAAGCTAAACTATTTGCATAACTACAGAAACACCATCTTTCCTAACAGTAGTTTCCAACATGTGTCCAACTCCTCTCAGGCCCTCCTAACAACAATGGCAAGTCTGTTTAGGTCAAAGGATGCTGCCCCTCCAGTCCTTCTGAAGGCTGGGCTGTCCTTAGACCCAGCCAGGTACGTTCAGCTGAGCCTGACTTGTGTTCTGTGCTTACCCACCTCATTGTCCTTGCTGCAGGAAATACCTGTCTTGTAGACTCCCCAGTAACCCCCAATGGTAGTTCATCAGTTTAGATAGTGCTAACTCCTCATTTAAGTTACCTGCATGAGACAGAATTATCAGGACTTTTGTTACACTAGTACTAAATATATAGCAAAAACCTGCTAGAGAATTAATAAATATTGAAGTGTAAAAAGGTTTTTATTGTCTCTTCTCTGATACTGACATATTTCAGATTCAGTAGAGTTGCTGGAAAATCCACAATCATGAGGAAAAAAACCTGGTGTATCCCAAATGGAATCACTGGCATTGACAGATGTGCTGTGATGTGTAGGCTTGTGTGCAAATGCAAACCCTGTCCTATCAGAGATGTGCAATTCTGAGTTCTTTCGTTCGCCACTTCAACATTCAACACAATTTAGGGTTTTGTTCAACTCACTGTGAACAGTGTCACAGTCTGGAATCATCCACCAAGAAAAAGGCTTTCTGTAAGTCTTTGGGCAGAAGGCTAAACTGGTATTTATTGCTGTAAGACCTAAATAAAGACTGCTCAAGTGATGGGGATTTTCTGCTGCTGTTGGTAGGTTCAACTCCTTTGCAGCTTATGCCTTTCCTTTTCTTACCTGGATAGCTTCAGTTTCTGATCTCTTTCAGAAAGATCTGCAAAACAGATTTGCTACTACTTCCCTTTCAACCTACCTTTAACTGTTATTTGATCTCATTAAAGCATGAAGAAAGATGATGCCACTATTTTATTGTCGGGATAATACTGATGTAATATACTTTGGTCAGGATGGTATCTACCAGTTTGATATAAGCCAAAAAAACCTTGTCAAATGCAGCTATGTATGGAAATTATATAGCTAGAAAACTTTATCAGTATGTAGAAGGTAAGAGCATGTCCAAATTGTGCTCCAGAGAAAAGTGTTTGGGAAGTCCATTTTAGCACAGCTATTTTGAGACTTCTCTGTTCTGATTTAGTGCCCCCTCTTACATGACAAAGTATTTTTTCCTTAGCTGGGTGCTCCATAGAGAAACCACAGTCAGGTGAATAGCTGAGCTGGACAACTGAAGTATTTTTTTACTCAGAATTTTGGGTCTTCATTTGTGAACCATTAAGAGAATATAAGGTCATCCAAAGTCTTTCAACTTCTTTCTTGCTGTTACAATTTGCAGTATCGCTGAAGTTCACATGTGAACATCTGTGGAGTTTGGAACTAGTCCATCCATTTCTTTGGCATGGGAACTTGCAGCAGGAAGTGACAAGTTGGAGTAAGGGGTAGATGCTAATTAATAAAAAGGACAGATGTTTACTTTGTTCTGTTAACTTGTGAAATGATGAATGAGCTCTGTTGTATCTCACCCTTCTTCATGTGGAATTCACTATGAGAATTGTATGCAAATTAAAAACAAAATGCCTCAAAGTTCTTTGTGTACAAATAGTCTAATGTCATTTCCCCAACTGTTCACAAAATTGAGTATTTCATCATTTGTCTAAACTTTTATACTTCAGAAGCCTCAAAAGTTAGAAAAGTTCTGAAACAGAAATTGAATTCCAGACTTTTTTCATATGTCCCATTCCCTTTGATTTTCTGCATGGTCATTACTTAATTGCTAATGAAGGGAGGAGTACATAAATCTACAAACCTCCTCAACCTAAATATGCTGAGATCATGAGTGCATTTCTGTTTTTCATCAGTCCTTATCAAACTGATAAGATATTCAGCCAAGGAGTATGGCATTCATCATCCCTACATATTTTGTAACCTTTTGGGTTTTGGGGTTTTTTCCCCTTTAGAAGTGGGCTTGGTTTAGGGGCAGGTAACTTAAACTGGAAGATTTCTCTTTATGTAATTGCATCATGGTTAACAGAGAGAATGATCTGCCCATTATTGTCAAGATTTCTGAAACCTGCTCTTCCATATTCATGTTACTTACATTAAACACATTGTGGTTGGTCGTGGTAATGGAACATCACATTTCTGTGGCACATTCAATGATGCCAAATGCAAAAACTGTTTAGTCACATGAGTCACAACTCTGTCACAAATTGCCCTCATTTACTGAGCTATAAGTAAGTGCCATTTTGTCACTTAAAAAAAAACATTTTAAAAAATAAAGCAGTACAAACCCCTCGTTTTTTCCTCAAATTATCACTTCGTTGCAGTGGCAGAACCTTCCTGAAGATAGTTTTGAAATTTTATGCTGAAGTTTCTAGGGGTTTGAGCTTTCACTTCAATGTCTTCCTTTCCCTTTAAAGTTTTAACCCCAAGAGAAGTGCAATGAAGTTTTCAGTCCTGCTGCCACACATTATGTATAGTATTTATCTGGCCATAAAAATAAGTAAGTAATACATTTTAGTTTGGTCTTCAGCAACAATAAGCCCCTTGAAAGATTTTCTTTTTCTCTTTTTCTTTTTTTCTTTTTCTGTTTCTTTTTCTGTTTCTGTTTCCTTTCCTGCTTCCTTTCCTTTTTTTCCCCTTTCAGGTATTTGTGACTTGCAAAGGATTATTTTGCTCCTTAAGCACAATAAGGCTGAAGTTGCCTGTAAGAGGTTGAAATTCCCAGGTGTTCCATTACAAGTTCTGCTGCACAGACAGAACTAGAAGTGCTTACTTTATGATATGTCAGTATCTTTGTATCAGGTATTCTTTGTGATTATTCAATATCCTTAAAGTAGAGTACATGTTAACCACACAAATATATGGAAAAACCAAACAGCAGTTATTCAAGGGTGCTGGATACTTGGTGTTGTTCAGGTTTTTTTGGGGGAAGGCATGTTTTGCTTTTATATTTTAATGATTTACATTTCATTCAACATTTTTTCCATGTCAAATATAACTGTGTGTGTGTAGGTACTGCAGTTTTCCATAGGAAAACTGTGCCAGAACTTTGCCACTGCTCAGCTGCATTACAAGTACTTTGATGTTGTTACCAGAGGAGGTTGTTTCTGGCATCATTACACTCATGTCAAAGTGGGATCTTTTGGGCACTCTGCGTGCTCAAGAGGCTCACCAGATATGGATGTTACATCTCTGATGATGTGATAGCTTTTTTCACTTATTTTTCATGACAGAAACAAGACGAAGAAGCTCCTTTTTAAATGATGGTTAGCTGAATAATGAATTGAGGAGCTATAGAAGCCCTAGGCATGTTTTAGGCTAAAATATTTTCAAACATCTGTGAAAATAGATGCTTTAAACTACTAAAAAAGAAATTTAGCAAATTTGTTGCCTGATTGTATTTTTGGTGTAGCACAATTTTAATTTGTGTTCAGAACATTCTAGGCACTACTTTAGAGGCTCTAGGAAAATGAGTTCTTTTTGTTTGCACAGTATTGCCTAACCACAATGTTTGACATGCTTGGATCTATTTTGACCTTACCTTTCTTAACAAGTCTGTTTGCCTTTGCCTTTCTCTTATGGAAGTTGGGTTTTTTCCCTCCTGGAACATCTTTTATCAATATATACACTTCAGTTTTTCACCTGTGCAAGTCAGTTGTGTTTAGTGTGACAGAGACAATACTACTGTGTGAGGTTTACCCATATACTGCCTGATTTGGATGGTGTAAAGCTTATCTTACAAACATGATTTTATTTCCATCCTGGTTACTTTCTTGTAGTATATTTATTTATTTTTAAAATGGATAACAAGGGCTGCTGACTTTGTACCATTCCAGAATGTCCACTGTGAGGGTTTATCCAGGTGAAGGAGGTTTCTTTTGGCACAGTTATATGTAACAAGTTTTGCTATGAAGTTAAACATCTCTTTATTAAAAAATTACATGGAGCATTAAGTTTAGAAGGCCAGAACTTATGATGATGAAAACTTGCTCATGGTACTGAATCAAATGTTAATTTAATAGTCAGAGGCATTTTCAAGTTGTGGAAAAAAGGGTGCATTAGGACAGTGAGAGAATGTCACTGGCTGTTTTCTAAATACATTTCTTCCTCTTAAAGTGCTGAATTTATTAAAACTAATTGGAATTTTCAATGCCACACAGATCAACATTCAGCACTGCCTAGGCTGTTAGTATAACCCTTTTGTTATAGAATAATTGCCTGTACTATGCTCCACCTTCTCTGAACATGGTTCAAAACCAGGTCTTTGTGGCTGTTTGTATTTTGTAAGTGGCAACAACTGACCAAGTAAAAAGGTTAACAGGGAGGCTTCTTCCAGCATTATAGTTGATGATCTTTGCATTCAAATTGCATTGCATATTCTAAGTTATTGATTAAAATATTAATTTGAATATAAGTCACCAAACTGTTGACCTGATTAAGTCTTGGCAAGAATGTCAGATTCTGGGGCAGTGAGTATGTTAAAAATGTGCTTGCAC
This sequence comes from Geospiza fortis, assembly GCF_000277835.1. NCBI lineage: Eukaryota > Metazoa > Chordata > Aves > Passeriformes > Thraupidae > Geospiza > Geospiza fortis. The sequence continues at coordinate 1,365,585 of NW_005054398.1, forward strand.
TGTATTTTTTGTGTACTTTTTCCAGTTCACCCATAAGTACATTATGTGTATTAAGGATGTGCTGCCAGACAATAGTGCATCAGCCTCGGTTCCGAACCAGAAAAAGTATTCATGTCCCAGCTCACCAAATGCTGTAGCATATATTTACATTATTTAAAAAAATCCTTCATATTCTGTCTGCAGTACAGTTGCCTCAATTTGGGATTAAGCCCCTGCTTAAGAGATTTCCAAATGACAGTGTTTCAGACCTTTTGGCCCGTGGGCTTTACTGCTCTGCTGCTAGAACCACCTTCTCCATCATACCCATTCCAAGATCACCATAGCAGATTTCAAGCATTAATAAAAATAATCTACTCTTAGAAACCATTTCTTATTTGTCCTTTGTAGAGCACTACAAATGGACACTCCTATATGGACATCAATACAAATGAGTCACTCCTGTTGTACAGATGGCAAAATTATGTTGCAGGAACAGAGATAATTTGTTCAAATCCATAGAGCAGGTTGCCCTGAATGCAATAACCAGTCCAGTTTGTGTGAGCTACATAGAACTAGACAGACCAGTAGAAGCCATGTTCAGCAAAGACTTACTACTTATATTCCCATCTAGTTTATATATACATTATGTTGTGCATTAATGTTTCTGCACTCTGTTGGTTCCAGAGAAATCAAATGCATTCTTTATTGGTAACTGTATAGCAGAGGGACTTAAACAGTGATTGTGATTAGAGCCAAGAATAACCATCTTTCACTGCCAAGGTTTTAGACAAACATCCTGTCTTCCAGAGTTGAATTTAATCTGCAAGAATCTTTGCTCAGTTCCTTGGCTTTGCCTTATGTTGTAACCGCTTCTGTTAAGGCACCAGCCTCAGTTCCCTTCATTTAGTACTTGCTGCACTCTTTTTCTCTGAATTTGTCTACAAGAGAAATGACAGCTTTAATAATTTGGACAAAAGCTTTGCAGTTTATTTAAATCAGCCTCCTGCTTTCCCAAAGCTTCCTGGAAAATACAATGACAATCCTGAGGCACTGAAGCCTTCAGTGTGACACTTTTAGCCACAGAACCTGTTTTGAAGTTTACTCAGAGATGCCTTTAGTCAGCTGCAGTGATTCTGGTCTGTCTGCAATTACTTACTCTTTGCCTTCAGCTATATAAGCATGAGTATTTTCTCTCTTCTAAATATTCATCGTTTGTTTGCATTTTTTAATGGTAAATGAGTTGAAATGACACTATGTTTCTAAAAGGCTAGCACAGTTTCTTAAGATCCAGTCTCATGATTATGTTTTAAGACTTAAGTTTTTTAAGACTGAACTTTTGCTTTATGAACTCAGCAGTGATTTTAGCTAAATGTTTGTGTGTGAGTGTAACTTTAAGAATGTTTCTTTTTGCCTGAGAAAAATGAAAGTGAGTGAGAACTTTAATGACATGTTACTGATCTCATATATATTGCTGATCTTTTCTGATCTGGGACTTGTGTTACTGAGATTTCACATGTGAAAACTGTGGGGAAAAAAATAAGAGTTCAACAAGATGACCTCAGAAAAAGAGCTTCATCGGTCATTCCACTGTGTTTGGCTTGCATTCCAGTTGCCATACTCTATCATTTAGTGGTGATAATAAGGCTATTTAGGGTAATTCTCAAACTAAACCACTGCTGTGACATGCCTATGATGCCTCCAGATGCTGCAGCTCAGCATTTCAGGCCACAGAGAAAATTTTCTGGTTAGTTTCTTGACTGTTCAGGAGTCATCTCAGATCTCTTCCAAATCACAGGAGTGGCTCCTTACTACATGACCACATCCCTCCTATTTTGGTTTGTTCAAGATCTTTTTATTTGAAAATAGGCTAGATGCAAAAATTTATCTTCAAAGGATGTCTATAGGAATGTGCCCCCTGTTGACAGAGTGACAAAACTGTTCTTTGTCCCCTTAAAAAAGAAATAAGCCCAGAAGTTTCTTTCCTCAATTAGGTGAAAAGACATCTCATAGCATCTGGGGGACTTCACCTCAAACTTAAGGACAGCCAATTGGACAGGAGCCAAAAAGTCCTGCCTGAGCAATTTACTAGAAAGAGAACAAAGAAACTAATTGCTTTTGTGAGGTGTTTTACCAGGAGCAAGAACCTCTTGCACCTGGCTCGGTTTTTCCCTGTAAAGAGTTTTGTTATTTTGCCTTTTATTAAAACTTTTTGTTTCCAACACTACCACAGAAGCCATCCTGCTGATTTTATGCCTGCTAAGGTAACTAAGGTATCTTGGGTGTGAAATAGATCTCCAAGAGCTTATGACACCTAACTTGAGGAGACCCCTATTTCAGATGTCCTACTTCTCTCCTGGAACTGGAAAAACAGAATATGCTGAGTATTTTGTAGACTAAATGTTCTGTAAAATAAAACAGGCTGCCATTGAACCCATCTTAGAAGAGGTCAGAGCCTATTCAGATCTTCTTCTCTGTGTTAAGGATAACACCCATTAAAAGAGAACCTTCCATTCCAGTTAGTTGTTTTTCAAAAGTATTTGCTTGCAACAGAGTTCAAACTGCTTGATCCCTGTGTAGATTTATAATGAGTAGATTCATGGTGTCAGTTGATGAAGACAGCAGGCACTCCCCTTTATTTGGTTGTTTCATACCCTTTCTCCTCCTGCCAAGCATGCTGTGGGGTTCCTGCTATCCTGCTTGCCTCTGAGTGGAGGGAGAGCTGCTGGATAGAATAGAAAATTGTCTGTAGTTTCCTTCTGGGACTGTAAGGCAGGCACAGGTTATGGAGCAGCTTTGAGATTTGCAGAGGTCTCTCTCTGCTGGGTCACATTATTGCAGTGGAACTGAGAAGCCAGCACAGCTTTGGGTATGTGGGAATGTGTCCTAGAAATGGGGCTGGCCAAACACTGCAGCACAGACAAGTCCAAATCCTGTGCTGGAGACAAAAAATAATCCCTGTGACCAAAGGTAGGGGGTCAAAACATGAGGAAAGAGCTTTCCATCCTTTAATAGACATAATGAAAGACATTGCTGCATCTTCACTGTATTGCAAAAGGGCAACAGAATAAGGACTGGGGGAACTTTACTTGAATTTTCCTAGCACATAAATGCTGAGTTACTTTCAATTTTATAGAATGGTTTAGCAAAATTGCAAAAATACATTAATTGAGACAGCAAGCAGACCATTTGAGGCTTGTTGCAGATATTTGCTTCCAAACAAGGATTATACCATCTCTAGTTCCTCCCTGACAGTAAAAATGGCAGTGTCCAAAGAGTAAGTCAAACTTGCAGTGACACTACTTATGGTGAATTACAGAATTATATTTAAAATCAGGTGAACTCAAATGTTGTTTTAGTCCCTTTTGATCTTGCAGAAAAGTAAATAGTGGCTTTTGAGACATCTGTGCATTTCTGAGAGTCCAAGCCACCTTAGAGTTCAAACAAAAATATATGCAATAACTGAGGCATGTTAAAAGCCATGACTTCATTTCTTAGAACTTTAACAGCTGTATAGCTCAAAGACAAATAATTCATCCCTGGCTGTTCCCTGTAATAACACAGACATCCAGAAAATGCCTGGCATTTTTTTGTTCACTACTTGGGATCAAATTCATCTGATTTTGTTTCCTTCTGGACTAAGAACAGACTATTCTTTATGTTGCAGCCCTAAGGAGAAATTTTGCATCTTGCTGCAGCTTTGTTTTTACACATTATATGGTCCCTGGAAAATTCTCTTGTGTTTGCCGTACTTGTCCAGTCTCATGTCCAGCCCCTTCCATCAGCAGTGAGTTCCTGTTGCTTTGTTTAGATTTTCAAAGAAAAATGCATTTCTTTGCTCAAAAACCACTTGGCAGCTCTTCAGCCTAACTGCTTCCCCAGAGCCCCTCGAGCTCTGTGAAGAGCTGCTCCTGCAGGACTCATGCTAGGGACCAGTTTTGAATGCTCTGACAACTTTTTTTTCCCCTACAGAAACTTCCATGGTCAGAAATCCTGAGCTGCTAAGCACAACATTTCAAAGGGCAGAAATTCTGAAATTAAAAGGAAATCAGAGTCTGTTCTGAGAGCCAAAGGGAGAAACGTTTTGTTTAAGCATAAGAGACTGAGCCAGATATGGTTCCTCTGCATACAAACAGCAAGAAGGTGAGTGCAGATTTGGGAGACAGGGTGCTATTTAAATTCACAGTAGTGTTGGCATAAGAGGAATTGATATGTATTGGTCCTAAATTAGATTAGGCAGGAAGAAAATTCTGGACTAGTCTTTAAAAGGTCAAATTGCTTTGACACCAAGAATGAGAAACAGGCTTTAACATCACAGTAAGGGCTTGGCCTCAGGGCCTTTGTGTCTCTGCCCTTTACAGAGTGTTTACTTTGTGATGGAAACCCAATGCTAGGTTCCAGGGTAATCATCCTGAGTGACTGAATCTAAACAGCTGCCCGGATTGTTTGCAGTCCCTGCAGCCAATGCACGTACAAGTGTGTTAGAGCATCCACGAGTGTGTCAGTGCATCCAGTCTATTCCTCTGCTATTGCAAGTACTACTGTAGAGAATGTTTTCTGGTGATTTCACTCAATCTACCAGTTTTAATATATTTTTAATGCTTTTCTGGAGATCCCTGTAGACTGCTCTTAAAATTTTTTCTTGTCAAGAATCCTGGGTGTTTATAACCTGCCCTTCACTAGGTCAGGTTTATGTGGAAATCCTTACACTTCTCTCTCAGCCTGGCCACCTCTTCAGAGCTTTGTTCTTCATTCATGGTTTTCACTGCCCCAAATCAAATATAGTCTTGAAGCTGAGACTGAGTAGAAAGGAGAAATTTGAGTAACAGAGTCTGCTGCTGCTAAATTGCTTTGATGCTTCTGCAGCCCTCTGCTTCTTGCAGGGGCCACTTCCCAGCAGAGCCTGAACTGCTGTTGAAAACTGTGTTTCCTGCTACACAGAGCTCTCAACCAAAGCAGAAATCAAAATAAGAACAAACCCAGTGCAGACTCTGGCAAAGATCACCCTCTCTTCATATATAAAAGGGAAGCATTTAGCCTGACCTCATAAAAGACAGAACTTGAAGGACCATTCTACACTTTGAAATTCTACCCTCAATGGCATGGGAACAAAATGCTGACTTGGGAATTTCAGCAGCTCATTTCATTCTGCTCAGCCCGCTCTACTTCCTGAGCATGAAGCAGCTATTGCATCATCCCAGGAAAATGAAGGTTATTGGGTCACTGCCTGTCCTTATAATCTGCTCAGTAAGGAATTTCACAAGGGTATAGACTAGTGCCCAGAATAACATTTAATAAGATCTGGGAAATTATGCCTGCTACAAGCAGAGGCCTCTTAAAAGTTTGCAGGAGGCCTACCGTTTGGATGAGTTAGCAGCACACCCTGCTCTATAAATATCACTTAAAACCAGCTGCTTCCAGGAGCCAAGGAGAGAAACAGCTAAGGGAGAGTCCACTTGAGTTAGCTAGAGGCCTAGTACCTTTCTTGGGGGAAAGTCACTACCAAGATCCTACTTGCCTCCAGAATGTGTTGGGCCAACTCCACCCTGGAGTGCAGGTATGGCTGAAACTTCATGCAAAACAGTACCATGTCTTCTCTTGCAAGTGTTGTATATTCTCTGTATCTGAATTCTCAATTCCTTTCATTTGAGGGACAGAACAGTATCTGGATTTGTGTACCAAACCAAAAAGGACAATTCCATGGCTTTGTTCTTCAATTGGATTGCAATTTTTCACTAGGGAATAAATCCTGGGACTTAAGGAAACCTCCCACCTACTGGACAAATGCCACAACAGACAAGATTAAACTTATTAATAGCAGAAAAGTGCTGTCACTGTAGAAATTCAATGTGCCTTGCAATCTCAGACACTCTCTCTCTCTCTCTCTCTCTCTCTCTCTCTCTCTTGCTCTGGGGATGATTTGACTGTGAGCTTGGAGCTTTCCCCTAGCTCTTCTTCACACAGCCTGCTGGTGCTGACAGTTCTGTATGCCTGTGTCAGTGATCCATTTCTGCTGTCTTTGCACTTCATCACTGGGAGGGTTTGACTGGAAAGCATTTCCTGCTCACATTTGTCTGCTCACTCTCTTTTTGCCCACCAGAGAAAGGTGAGTTGATGACAAAGTGATTGTTTCAGGAAGTGATTTTGGGTGAAGTTTCACTTTTTCCTCTTCCATTTGTTCCTTGTCTGTGGACTGAACATAAGAGAAAAGCTCTGTCAGACTTGACTGGTGTTTCTGGCATGTAGTTGCTTGGGACCTCTTAACTTGGCTTTGCTTGAGAGGAGCAGAGAGACTGAAGGGAAGATGGAAGGAAAGAAATAGGAAAACTTCATCCTGCAATGGACTCACGGGAGGATCTTTCTTCCAGCAGCAACTCACAGTTGATCTCATCCTACCAAACAAAATTAGCTTTGTTAATGTTGCTCCGGACTTGTCTCCTCTCAAAGCTGCTTTGTCTGTAAGTACCTCTCTGGCACAAAGATGGTGTGGAACCTGCAGAGTCTTCAAGTCAGGGTTTGAGCTACAGCAGAGTATGAGATGAAGTCACGTCCTAGCAGGGGTGGCAGAGATGAGCAATGCTCCTGCTTTGCTCACAGCCACTGATGCTGTTTGCACTGCCCAGCTGCAGGGATGTGCAGGGAAAGCAGGAAGAGTGCTATTCCTAGGAAGAGTTATTGATTCCTCCTGTTTGTGTCAGCTGGTTTCTGCCTAGAAAAGCTGCTGCTCGTGCTCCATCACCTCATCCCAAACCACCAGTTCAACCTCCAGCAAGCAATGCTGAACTGCATCAAGAGTTTTTCTTCAGGTAAAGTGTAAAACTGCAAATATACTAATCAGCACAATTCCACACAGTGTCCTTGCACTACAGAGATAGATGAAATTTTTACCAACAGACAGAATAGTCAAAGCTTGAAAATATTAGAGCAATTGTTTCTAGTTAGTAAGTCCATTTTTATAATGGGTAACATGAGAACAAAAGGCACAGGGGAACAGACGTTTTGGAAAATGGAGCTTAATACTAAATTATGTATTTCATACTGTTTGAAAAAAAACATACTGTATGTTCATACCCCAACATAAGCAGTGCCTAACTGTGATTAGATGAAATCTAAAACATCTGCAAGAACTCCTGAAAAAACCATGGAAAGTGGGAAGAATTCAACAAATGTTGGGAAACAAAGGAACAAGGAGCTGGGTGGAATTTGTGTGTCTGCTTTAATATGCCAAGCTCTCCCCTATATTGTTGCCACTATTGCTACACAGAAATTGTACTTTCACTCTCTGAGTAAAACTTCTATTAACATTGAGGATTTACAGCCCTCAAGCCTTAGAGCTGAATTTCTTCTACCACTGAGCTATATGGCTCTTGGCAATTTTCCTCTCTTCTCTCAGTGAATATAGATGATGGAATTAATTTTTCTCTTTAGAGAGAGGTAATTAAGGTTTAACTTGGGCAAAGAGTTAATTTGGCATAACCTCTAAATTATTTTAAGTAGAAAGGATAACATAATAGTTTGAAAAATGGGATAACCTTCAATGCTAATTTTGCCTGTTGTTAGATTATCTTTTAACCTATTTTGCTTCCTCTTTATTTGTATCTCCAAAGACATTGGGGTGAGGCAGACCCAGCAGGGAACATTGCCTTCTTTAAACATGCCTTGGAATAGCTCACAGTTCAGATCCAGCACAATACTTACCCCACGTTACCAGCAGCACAGCCACATCCTGCTCCTGTCCCCTTCTCGTGGAAAGAGCTCTACCCACACCTCTAAAATCCACAGAAGCACCAGAAGTGGAACTACTGCTCATTAGGCATGGGGGACATAGGAAAATAAGTTATTTCACATAGTGTGGAGAACTCTTCCTATAATCTGGGAAAAGGTTTGTATGGTCAGGTGTCTTTAAAAATTAGAGATTAGTGAAGCATCCTTCTTCAGGTGTCTTAACAGATCCAGGATTTGGAGGGGAAACCACTTGGTGTTACAACTTTTGGTATAAAACACTGAACTGCATTGCAGGAATGGTCAACAAGCTATTTTCTCTTCATTTAGTTCTCATATTGTTGCAGATAGCTCTATTTGAACTGTTTTAAAAATAAAATTCAATCAGAACAGTATTGCACACAGGCATGAGACCTAGGAAATACAGTGATAGAAAGCTTCTTCCCTTTTCTCCTCCTCAAACTAAAGTCTTACAGCTTTTCTCATTCTTACTATGTTTGGCTCAGAATCAACTTCTCTGGACAGGAAAAGGAAACAAAATGGGGGAAATATCTCAGTATTAGCATTAAGGAGAAGGGAGGGACTTCCTCAGAAGTATTTTTTTGTAATATTACTACTTCTGGTGTCTAATATCTCATTTAGGACTAGTTTGAGTACCTCTCTGCTATATTTCTGTGAGAAATCCAATTCTATAAATAGAAGGAGCTAACACACCAAGTCTATGTATTCCTTCTTGTCAGGATAATTCTTCTTGGAGGTACAACTCATTGTTGTGATAAGGCAGACAAAGATCCATTTTTGTACACAAAAATGCAATTATTAACCACTTCCTCAATTATCAGCATGATCAGGACTGCAGTTCCACATAATACACCTCTTCTGTCCTTATTTAACTTAGCTGCCGTGCCCACAGTAAAGCAGTGACCACACCAAAATGCCTTCAATGTTAACTTGATGCCAGCAATTGTCCCCAGGGAGCTCAGAAACCCTTCCCAAAGCAGGGCTGTGTAGATTGGCTCCTCAATATTTGCTAACAGACACAGCCTCTGGCAAGGGCTCAGCGGCGC